>NC_064896.1:16956245-17260745 GCF_929443795.1 Astur gentilis
TCTCGGAGAAGAGTCATTTTCAGGCTCTGCATCGTGATAGCTATAACAAGCTGAGTTGAGAGACTTCAATACATGCCCGGCTATGAGTATGGACACTGATGAGAAAGCTTATGTGTGCCTACTCACATTCATTTCATACAAGTAGACACTTAGCTCATTCAAAAATACAGCTGGCATGATAAGCCTTTGAGAGTACGAAATACATATGAGGGTGTTCAGTTTCCAGTCAGGGTTATGCCATTTTTAATGGCCATATACTTACCCTGTCTGGTGCATTTATTCATTTTTGAGACCAACTAGATTAAATGATTTTCGTCATTTTTTTTCACCTCTGTTGACATTGTCTGACAAGACTGTTCAGGCTCAGGCTGCTTAGGAAAAATAAACTTTGGTGCCAGATTTTGAGCCATCAGCAGTGTTCCCTCTCATCTTTATTCTATTATTCTGTTGCAAAGGAACTTTCAGCTCGGGAGCCACAATAGAAAGAAAACAACTCCAGCTCTTCCCCCCCCCCCCTTTTTTTCCATCTTGTGATCTTAACCCAGCTGGTGAGGGAGAAAATTCCCATGTGAGGCATGTGGGTGGAGCCCAATTGTGTAAGCTCCATGCTCGTGAAGTGTTTGGCATGGATCCGCTCGCTCGCTTTGTTTTCCGTGGCCGGACACAGAGGGAAGCCACATTCAGCACATTAACAGCTGCCACCTGTTGCTCTGTGCTACTTCAGAGGAACCCTGAGGCTGGGGAATCACACTGCGCTCTGGCCCTTCATCTCCAGGGAAGTTGGAGATATCAGGGGTGTGCATTTGTACCCACGTTTTTCTTGCTTTTGCAGGACGTGATGCAGGTGGGTTTGGGAGTCCAAATGGAGAAGAGGTCCTTGGAGCAACTTGGGCACTGCTTTGGTGCAGGTCAGTAGGAGGAATTTTCAAGCTCCATTTGATGTGGCTGTCCTGGAGACAAACTCTTCTTGGTTAATTCGCTGTGGTCAGGAATTCTGCTGCCACAGACTACTCTAGAAATCTTAAATACCTCAAGCATAAGTACAAGGAATAGCAAGAGAATGCAAAGAGAAAAATCTTACTAACCTTGTCAATGACATTTGTAGGACATCCACTGATTTCTCCCCTCCTCTGTGCAGTAGAGGTTAAATCAATCTCCATTCCTATGCACTTTCCTGTACATATGTAAAGCAAAAAAAAAAAAAAAAAAAAAAAAAAGCATATCACTAATGCAGCTAATTCTCAGTATCTTGAAGCAATTGACACAAGTACATGAATTAACTCATCACTTTATATCACTTGAGGCAAATGTGCTATTTGGAGTACCTCTTGGTAAGAATAAGCAATTTAAGATCCATTAGTATTTGGAATATTCTGCTTCATTAAAACCACAGTCGTCCCTAAATGTAAATGAGTGGAGAGAAGAAGCTATCAACCTCTTGGTTGTACTAGACAAACTTAAAAACTCTTTATATTGCAGAGTACTGTAAAAAGCTTTTAATATAAATACAAGAAAGGCCTTAGGCTTCCAAAAGAGGGTTCTACTACCTTGGGTTGAAGTTTCTCACACCTTTCTTAAGTTTGAAAACTACAGTGTGGATTGAGGGGGAGAAAGCAATTCTGGTGTACAGATTTTAAGCTTTTCATATCGTTCCAGAGTAGTTTTGCAAGACACTGTGTCTGTGTTCCATTCTGCTACTTTGCATACCAAAATCCATTCTCCTTTATAATGGCCACAGTGCCTAAGATTATGGCAGAGCTGGAATTATTTTTTTTAAATAATAAATACCTATCTTCTGTTTTCATTCAAAATTTCCAAATTATTCAGGGCCCCCTTGCCCTGGGCTTGACCTGAAGAACTGTAAGATCAAATCGCTTTCTTTCATTTATGATACTGTGTTCTTTTATGATAAGTATTATAAATAATATTAAAGCAGTGGTTTCAGATATTAATTAGACTTATGACACATCTATAGTGCACTAAACAAAATATATATTACAATGATTTATGGTAACAGAACAAGGAAAGAATCCGGAAAAACTTATGGAAAAAATAATGTTCTTTTTCTCCTCAGTTCAGTCACATTCAAGTCGCAAGAAGTTGCTCAACTTTAGAAAGCTATTTTTGCCTAAGCAGTAAAGGTAGGGATGTTACAGAAGTCACAGGGATTTTTGGAAAAACTAAATCCTTTCACCGTGGCGCCTAATTTAGTCTTAAGTCTTTTCCAAATGTTGAAATACACTTTCAGGGCCACAGACCTTACAATTCATACAAAACTGGAACATCTGCAGGTAATGGCTGTCGACTGCATGAGAGATGGGTACTATTTCACTACTGAAGAATGAATAGTTGGATCCTGGCTAACACAGAGTACAACCTGCCTTTCACTCTTCACCAAGGGGCCAGCCCAACTTTCCCTGAAGCCACTGATTTAGGTGAAATCACCGTCCTGCGATTGGGACATTGATCAGTAACTGATCAATGCAACAAGGTACAAAAGCGTGTCCGTTTTGACAGCATGGTGCTCCTGGAAGGAACATAGTAGGTGACTGTTGCCACGCAATGTTCTTCCCTTGGAAGACAAATCGCTTCCTACTTTATGCAATTTACACGTGTGGTTTGATAAGATCTCATGCCCTGTTGAAATAGCAACACAGTGCTGAGCTGAACGTGCTGTTACACTGGCTGATAGGCTTGTAGACTGGTACGCCAAAAATAAACGGTGTCCTGACTTTGCACATGAAGAGCATAAAATGTATTCCAAGACTACTGTATGTCCATCGTATGGCTTAGATCAGGGTTAGATTAACTCTGAAATATCAAAAAAAATAGTTTCCATAACCAAACAAAGGCACTGGACACTGGTGAATCAGGATTAGTGTTCTGCAGCTGTAGGGAAGATGCTTTATAATTAAGCCCGCACTCTCCAGCAGATCTCAGTTGGAGGTACCAGCAGTCTTTGGCAAAAACTGGTTTGAAATCAGCCTAGCTTCTGGCTGAATAGCTCTGCTGGTGAGGAAGAAAAGCCTGTGTGTTTCTATGGCTCCCATAGAGCAAAAGCTCACTTAGAGTATCTGAAAATGTGGCCCCAATACATCTTTATTTTCTTGCTTTCATTTCTCTGCAAGATTTATGATTCTGTAAAAAAAAGAGGCCTACTTAGAAGAATGGTTGCAAAATTAACCATTAATTGTCTGCTCAGACGGATGTGATGTACATAGTGCAAAATGATCCTTAAATAACAGAGCAGAAGTCAGATTAAATCTGGAATTCCTATGCTTTTTGCTTTTCTAGCTTACCGATCTGCATATCGATGCAATGGGGTGTAGATCAGGAACAAGACCTGTGCTGGCTGGATTGCAAGAACAGAGTTGCAAAGACTGCTGGCCTAAAGTTTGAGGCAAGCTAAGCAGGATCTTCCACCTGACTCATAAGTATTCCACATCGATATCTCTGATAAATATCCAAATGTTTGAACACAGAAATAATATCAAGGGTACTTCCCTCATAGCTGAGTCAAGCTGTGACAACAGGTCCTGAAAGAGGATATTTTTATAATACTTTATCTTGTCATCATCCTTTTTCCAATGTCTAGTTGTTCAGGGAGGAATAGCAAAGCCCTTTCATGTTGGATGGGTTTAAGGGCAGTTGGTTGTTTATTTCCCTGAAGCTACGCAGTGCCTTGTGTCTCTGCATCAGGGCGAGACTGAAGTTTGTGTCAGGCAAATTCTACGGTAATGTTATTTTTAAAATCACTCCTAATGTTAGTTTATCCCGGCTGATAGAAATGCCCTGCTTTCCCACCTTGCATTACTACACAGTCTGGCCGGAAATAGCTCAACTTTGATAGCACACACAGGTATAAATTCAGTCAACTGTTGGCAAACACCGGCTCATTACTGTGTCCTTGAGGTGACCCATTTCCACAAACCTTCGCTTCGGTGAGCCTGGGTCAGAGTGACCTGTCCAGAGGGAGCTCCTGACTTGCACCTGGTCCTTTTGCTACCAGCGCCACATTCCCACCGGTCTCCGCTCTCCCCGCTTGCAAACTGGCCCATAGCTCCAATCCTGAAGTCTGTGCTGCTATTAGAAACATGCTGTCGGAAAAAGCTACTGGGCAAGGGGCTGTTGCAGGCAGCTCCCGGCCGGGAAGGATGGCAAGCGGGGCTGGAGCGCTGCGGCCGGGGCCGTCTGTGTGAGTACCACAGGCAGAAGAGCACACGTCCCTGCCATGCGGGGGATAAGGTGTCACAGCACCTGGCTTTGGACTCCTTCCTCACCTCCCATCACACCACCATTTTTGGTGCCAGGCACATCGTTGTGGCAAATTCCAAATGAAAATGTCATGTCTGTGGCATTTTGGCAGTTTCTTGGCCACAAACCTATGCAGTCCGTGGGCCTGAAATGGGACTAATAGAGCAGCTTGCAATTCCTAGAGCTCTTATTTTAGACTCTCTCCAAACTCAGGTGGACCTTCTTACTTCGTTGCTTCACACTCAGTTCAGATTTGAAAGAGATCTTGTCAACTGAGAGCCATGAAACATTTTAAAGTGATTAATAAGACTGCATACTTACAGCAAAGGAGGACTCCTGCAGGACTCTGCCTACATTTCCTGTTCACGTCAGATAACAATTCAACCCAGTAAAGCAGATAACAAGTGGATTTTTTTCATATGCATCCATAACAAAGTCTAAACAACAGGAATAACAACAAAGTGCTTAGTACACAATATTTTCAGAACAGAACAGATTAAAAAAAACACTCTCTGAAAGAAAACAAACCTATTCATATTATAAGTCCTCTGCCCAGTTCTCCAAATCACACTTTTACCTGCCCAAATACGTGCAACATTAAACTCTCTTCTCATCCCTTCAGCTGCCTTGGTGACACGTACTCTTCCTACGTGTACGTCTCAGTGCCACCGACACACGAGACCGTGCTTCTTCAGGCAAACGCCTGGGGCTCTGGGTATCAAGGTATCAGAGCCAAATCTCACAGTCGCCTCTAGTGCTATAACCCCTGCCCTCCTGGAGCCGACTGCGTGCCAGCCTGCGGTCCGGCTGAGTCCCCGGCGGTGCCACTGCCACTGCCACTGCCCAGGCACAGGCGGGGGATCCCGTTTTCTCACAGATGGCCTGTGTTTGCTGCGTGCAGCCAAGGGACGTGTACCACTAAATGGCAGGCTGTTTGGCTGGAGGCTTGCAGGCTCGTACAACCTCATCAGGAGGGGTAGTGCCACGCAGCTCTATGCTGCTCCCGAGGATCACAACGGTGGCCCTCAGACACAGGCCAGCTATTCACTGCTGGGACCAGCTACACCTGTATCGACACGTTGCCTTTTCTACTCTTATGTTGCCAGCATCTTTAACGAGAAAACTCCACTGTTGCTTTCCACACCGCCTGTGTAGTTTATATTTTTTTTCTTTTTCTAATGCGAAGGTTAGGCATTTCTTTGCTGTAATTTTGGGTAAATTTTCTCCTTTGCTTGTCCATGTTTTTTTCCAGCAACACAGTGTCAAGAAAGTCTCTAGCCCCTTGGTAATACTACTTGCAAAGCTCTTCCTTGTTTCCTTAGAGCAGAAAGCTGTCTGTGCTCACACTGGAAAAGAACATATGCTAAGAAATCCACTGTTGCTTTTGTGCCCCATATAGCATTTCTCTTTCTTCCCTTAGGGAAGAGCAGTCACAAAGAGTCCCCTTACTCTGTGTTAGGAAGTGGAAGTGCTTACTGTGATAGTAGCACTGCTGTACCCAAATAGGCCAAGAGACAAAGAACTCTGAGCTAGTCGAACTACTGAGGTTGAAACGGATTTATAAAAATATCTACCTATCTTTATTTATTTATTTGTATATACATTTCTCATCCTCATCCCCCCCGCCCCCGGTAACCTGATATTTCTGCAAGTCTATTCCTTTGTTGCATTTTGGCTTCACTTCCTGTCAAATTATTTCATTTTATTTAGCTTCACCTGTCAAAATACATGAGCTAATTCTCTTTGTGATGACCTGCCACTGCTTCTTAGTCTCCAGTGACAGGATGCAGCAACTACATATCTGCAAAGCCTGTGCCATGAAAATCACCTGGGCACCTTTACATACACATAAGCAGAGAAGACAGACGCAGACTGAAACACCTTGACCAGCTTAGCTCTGCTCTCAGGTGCCGCCAAACAAGAAGCCTCTGCTCACAAACGCTGCCCTTTCGTATCTTTCATCTCTGGGTTGCCAAATGTGCAATGTGTAGGGTCTGACACAATGGACACCACCATTTATCTGAATTTATCCCTCATTTGTCCCTCACCAATTCTAAAATACCCTCTGGGGGAACTTTGAGCGTTTTTTGAGGGTAGCACAACATTCTGTTGTAATGAGCGTTCTGAAAAAATTTCTTATTCTATGAATTGACTGCATACTACCTGACTAAAGGCAGCAGCAAAGGAGGGAACTCTGTAATACTACGGTATTTATTTTTGTCATTTTTACTGCTGTGATGCTGGGTGTTGTAATTTATCTGACTTCTCACTCAATGTGCAGAGCTACGATAGCTCCGTGCCACCTTGCAGCACAGAAAGTCCTTGTCTGGCTAGCCTGATGGTTGGCCAGCAAGTCATTACTTGCACTGGGAGTGGTGAAATGCAAAGCCAGAGTAATCCTGGGTAAACAGATACCTCTTTCATCTCCCTTGCAGAAGTGGGTGAGTGAGAATTGGTGTTACACAAGACTGCGTTGATGCTGTTCAAAGTGATGAGTTTTACCCTTAATGTTATACCGAGGGAACACATGTGGTGACCAGTGACTGATTACCTTCACAAAGCTCATTTTCACTCAGCAGTGGTGAGTTTCAGAAGGGTGATAATAACGGATATCATTGCCTAAGTCCTCTCTCACGTGTTGTCCACTGTCCCATGGAAATCAAAAAGTGATTAATTCCTCTAACAGCTTTTGTCATACTCTGGAAACATTGGCATTAAGTGGCAGATACTGCATATTTACCTATAGGAGCAAAAGTTCATAATGGGCCCCCTTTAACAATGAAAACTGAGGACAGCACATCAATCAAAGAACTAGAAGAATGTCTGTAAGGAAAAAAGACTATTCATAGAAACAAAGCTCCCAGCAGGGATTCAGGACTTCCACAGGACCAGGGATGAACAGGAAGGCTATGTCTACCTGGGAGCTTGCACGCTTGAAGAAACCGAACCGGAGCTGGAGGCTTCGGAGGGGTGCTTGCCTGACCTTGGAGGTGCAGGTTACACAACCTGAATAAGGAAAAAATAGATGGCTCACATTACCTGTTAAAATAAGGAAATACTCCTCTTTGGGAGATTTTAGCTGAGATGCTTCCAAGCATGAACCCTTGTGAAAAAGGGCAGAAACATATAGATTGCCAGAGATCCAAAAGGGGTGAAGGTAATACCTGCCAGTGGCAGCTTGTCAGGAGCGCACCATCCTCTACGGCAAAAGGCCCACCAGAGGAGAAGATTGCAATGGCCGATAGAGGTGCCTCCTCCTGTCTAAGGGGGTCAAACTAGCAGCTTGCTCCTCCTCATAAGCGGTGCCAACCGCGGAGGCAATAGCGCTGGGTTAGGGCACCGTTATCGCTCCTCCTGTACCGCTGCCATGTAGAAGCGGCAGCTGCTCACCCCCTGCCCCTGACGCATGCCTGAGCAGCACCTCACAGGGTGCACAGCGTCAGTAGGAAATTGAAGTAATGAGGCTCAATTAAGCAGCTCCCCATACAGTCGTGGATGAACTTGTCCCAGCAAGAGTACCTAGATCCAGTGGCTCAGCAGGGTGGTTGTGTGATGTGCAGCTGGTTCAAAGCCCTTTCTAGAACGCTGAATATTCCTCCTCCCTGTGGGACACGCTTGCCCTTTTGAGTACCACACACACAGGGTGTAGCCAGGGGGGCCACAAAGACAGAGGATTTTAATGCCACCCTCCATTTTTATACATGCCTGTTTACCAAGAAGTAAGAAAAGACAAAGGGAGAAAAGGTCTCCACCTTCATAAAAATCAAGAAGGCTTTGGCTGACGTAACACTGGTTTGCTCCTGCAATGAAATTTGGGCATCATTTAGCTTTGCTCTCATTAGTGCACATGCAGGACAACACCCACGTTCACTTAGGGGGCCAGCACAAAATTTTCTGTCTTTTCTTCTTCCCAAGTGAGTCTTCAGTGTGGGATTTACATGGTGGCCAGAATTTTTGCAGCCTTTTCCCAACGGTATATTTCTGCAGAAGTATACAGATCTGAAAAGATAAACCATTTATTCCCATTAAGAGTACTTAGGGAGAAAAAAAAAAAATCAGTCTTATTTAAATTTAGTATCATTATTTTATTTTTTGTTCTCACTAGGCCTTTTTTCTCCAGCTGCTTTCATACAAAGTGTGGTCTTAAACTTCCAGCCGCGATGGAAATGGGAAGTCAACCTCTGATGTCTCTGAGGTTAGGCGACAGAAACTGTACTTCCTTCCTTTAGGGAAGCAATGCTGCTTACAGTAGATTTCGCACTTTTTGCAACATGCAAGTTACTTAGTTGACTTTTGCTATAACAGCATGTAAAGTTTGCAGAACGTATATAAGCTTGTAGTCAGTATTTAAAGGAGCAACACTGTTCATTGCAGAACACCACTCAGCTGGACAGCTGCGTGGCAAAATGACCTGGACGTACAGTGGTGGGGGACTTCTGGCGTGGGTTTGGGCAGGAGGTGGCCCCCTTGCAAGGTGGCATTCAAAGGAGGAGATGAGAAGTCTAATTAATTCAAGGGTCCCAGGTATTCTGGGAAAGGTTTTTACTGACTGACAGTAAGACAGCATTTGCATAATTGCCCAAACATGTAGCCTTTGAATAATAATAATATTGCTGTTCTCTGAGATACACTTTATTTTCAGAAGTGACCTGATAACAGCAGAAGCAAAACACTCAATTTCACAGTTACGTCGAAACAAAAATAATTACAGAACACATGCAAAAATTAAAATCTATTACAGGCAATTTGTGCTAAGAAACTAAACATCCCCTAAAGCTAGACAGCTTCAACCATTTCAGTTTGGTTTTGTTATGATTGGTTATCCTCTCTGTAACACTATTTAGGCCTGAGATCTATTCTTCATGTCTACTCTAATCCCATTCTTTTGCTGTCTTCCATCATGCTAGAGGTATTCTAGGTCCTAGACAATGTGGATATTCAATTAATGTAATTAAAATGTAACTACAACCATCTTTTTCATTTGTCTTATCACAAAAAAATTACGTATTGAATCCTAACAAACTTTATGGACGTGATTCTCGTTTTGAGTCTTACGCAGTATCCACTGGAGATGGATAGGATAATTTCCCATGAATCCAGCAAACACTGATACAAATAACACAGCAACAAAAAAGCACTCATAAAAAAACCCTTGTAAAAATTACAGGAATGCAAGAATCTCCTTGACTGAAGACATGCAACCTCCGAATCACTGAGGAACCTGCTCGTCAGCTTTCAACCTTCCTGATAACACTACCCAAAGAAAAAGAAGCTTCTTTTCTCCTTTCTAACCATATTTTGAGCTGCCTAGAAAATCATGACCACAACTTAGCTTTCTGTACACACGTCCCCTCCGAAAAGAGTAACACAGCAAATGACCAGACAAGCCATTGTTAAGCCCTGTTAAGTCATTCTGGGGATCGCCTTCGGGGGCTCCTGAGATTTTTTGTTCACCCTTGAGGTCTGTAGAATTTTTCCCACCAGTGCCAGAAGGCAGAGGACCTGGGTCAGCCTATCCCTTTTGGTACTCTAACTGCCCCTATTTGGCCATGGTTTATGTGTTGGTTTTGTGCGGCAGGGTTTTGGGGGGGGGGGGGGGGGTTGCAGGGGTGGGTTCTGTGGGAGGCTGCCGGAGGCTTCCCCTGTGTCTGGCGGGGCCAGTGCTGGCCGGCTCTGGGACGGGCCCGCCGCTGGCCAAGGCCGAGCCCATCAGCGATGGTGGTAACGCCTCTGTGATAACATTTTTAAGAAGGAAAAAAAGTTGTTGAGATGGAAACGACAGCCAGAGAGAGGAGTGAGGACATGTGAGCGAAAGAACTTTGCAGACCCCCAGGTCAGTGAAGAAGGAGGGGGAGGAGATGCTCCAGGTGCCAGAGCAGAGATTCCCCTGCAGCCCGTGGTGATGAAGACCACGGTGAGGCAGGCTGTCCCCCTGCAGCCCAGGGAGGTCCATGGGGGAGCAGATCTCCACCTGCAGCCCGGGGAGGACCCCATGCCGGAGCAGGTGGGTGCCCAAAAGAGGCTGTGACCCTGTGGGAAGTCTGCACTGGGGCAGGCTCCTGGCAGGATCTGCAGATCTGTGGAGAGAGGAGCCCACGCTGGAGCAGGTTTTCTGGCAGGACTTGTGACCCCGTGGGGGACCCACGCTGGAGCAGTGTGCTCCTGAAGGACTGCACACCGTGGAATGGACCCACGCTGGAGCAGTTCGTGAAGAACTGCAGCCCGTGGGAATGGCCCACGTTGGAGGAGTTCGTGGAGGACTGTCTCCCGTGAGTGGAACCCCGCGCTGGAGCAGGGGAAGAGTGTGAGGAGTCCTGCCCGTGAGGAGGATGAAGCAGCAGAAAATAACGTGTCATGAAATGACCGTAAACTCCATCCCTGTCCCCCTGTGCCACTGGGGGGTTGGTAGAGAATCCGGGAGTGAAGTTGTGCCTGGGAAGAAGGGAGGGGTGGAGGGAAGGTGTTCTGAGATTTGGTTTTATTTCTCATTACCCTGCTCTGGTTGATTTGTAATAAATTGAGTTAATTTTCCCCAAGCTGAGTCCGTTTTGCCCGTGACGGTAATTGGTGAGTGATCTCTCCTGTCCTTATCTTGACCCGCAAGCCCTTTGTTATATTTTCTCTCCCCTGTCCAGCGGAGGATGGGGAGTGATAGAGCGGCTTTGGTGGGCACCTGGCCTCCAGCCAGGGTCAACCCACCACAGTTCATCAGCAAAGTATTTCTGAGAGGACAACACAGCATTTGTTCCAATGCTCTAAGTGGGAAAACAAATCTGGATATCAGCGTGCTGTGTCTGTCCTCTTCCCTTTAGTGAGTAGTTAGAGCACCATGACACCATTACCAAGTCCCCACAGACTTGGAGAGAGCGGCACCAAGCTGCCCATCAGGCAGCAGAGAAGGGTCTGACAGTGAGTTAGAGCTGAAGGGAATGAGACAGAGAACATTTGCCTCAAGTGCTGAGCAATCAGGGAAGATAACTACTGTAATTTGTGGCTCTCCATAGCGACCTCCTTGGCTACGTGCAGTTCTCACTGACACTAAAGCGGCCCCAGTTAATGGGCTTCCACCACTGTGACCAAGGGTGGAATCTGCACCTCCTCTCTTCCTATTCGCTTCCTATAAACAATTACAGATGATCCTGTCCTCAGCCTCATGGCTGAGGACCAGTCTGCAGATACCGCTTATGCCATCAACACCATCAAGGAGGAAAAAAGTTGCAGCAGGTCTGACCTATGTATGCTTAGTACAGGGTACACCGTCAGTTGGCTTCTTGACTTGGTTGCACTCCCAATCATCTAGTGGGAAATCGGGGATGGAAACAAAGTACTGAGCAATGAATCCTAGCATTTTTTTTCTCTCCTCTGCATTCCTCCCCCACCTTCATTGCATAGCTTTGCTGCCAAAGGCCGAGGAGGGAAAAAAAAAATGGTGCAAGTCTAAAAAGCCATTTTTGGTAACGAGTTTCCCAATCCATGCTTTTCCAGGTGGCTTGTTTTTATTGCACACACCATAACCTAGAAGTATCCTACAGTTTCTCTCCTGACAGGTTGGATATTTAAATGCACAACCATTTATACTTTCAAGAATTCAAATCTGCAGTTTCAAAATGGAATTATGCCAATCACGTAGGCCATCTGGCTAAACTCATTGTTAGGAAGTTGTAAATAAGGATGACATGGGGTCACTTAATGGAAAGGCACTGACATTTCATCCATGGTTTATTACTATCCTCTGGTCCAAACCAAAGTGAGCTTATGGTCTCAGCTTAGTTTTCAGTGGACAAACTGTCTCTGTCACAATTTCCCTCCTCCTACTGTAAAGAATCCATATGCTGCAGAAAGGATTTTATGGACTCAGTTCTGTGGCCCGTACCCTAGCAGCATGCTCACTGACTTCAACAGCACATTTCCCACATCTGGAAAGGCACCACAGAAATTAATTCTGTACAAGTACAATGGTCAAGGAGGACGCATACACAGACCTGTACCCTTTCATTTACAAAATCATAAGATTCAACACTAAGTTAAAGAAAAAGAATTCTCATCATAAAAGCAAGAGTAGGTTGCAGGGCTGTAACACACTAGAACTCTGGAAGACTACCCTGCTCATGCACCCGTACACCCAAAGTCTATTTTCTATTGCCTCTTGGCATAAAAAGTAGCTTTGATTTAGAAAACGGCTCAGAACTGGTAGCAGGATCTCACTCATTTATTTCTCCTAGGAAATACGTTGTTGTCTCCTCGTCTCCTCAGAGGGATGTGTCTTTGTAGGCAGGGTCAGCACTGTCAGGGGAGGGGAAAAAGCATCATTTACGGATTCATGATCATGGTTTCAAGAATCTTCTTGGCTGGGCACTAGCGTTAGTCTACTTGTGTACATGTTTGAGGGAGGATAGGGTCTCAAAATAAGTAAAAGGCAGATTCAAGGACGAGAGTAATCTCTTCTGTGTCCTTAGTGAATAGGACAAGAAATGGGCTTACCTGCAGCTAGAGATGTTAAGGACCAGTACAGCTAGAGAAGCACTGAGAAAGACTGCCCAAGGAGGTGTGGTCCCTGTTGGCAGAGGCGCTTGAAAGGGGACTGTTCCTGGGGAGATGCAGATATGGTTGAGGACAGAATAAATAACCTCTTGATAGACATTCCAGCCCTGTGACTGAGAAAACCGTTTTACTCCCTTCCACCAATCTGCAGGTTTCTGAGATCTTCTAGCCTGCTCCACTGAGAGCAGTGACAAAATATCTCAGTTCTTCCCATCTGATCTCATGTGAGAGTACACCAAAAGCAGCAAGGAAAACAGACAGGGAAAACGTAGCCTCAGAGCATGAAACTTGGAAAATAAGGATATACTGGGGTATGTGAGCCATCCCTCAGTCTCCAGGTGAAATACTGGGGTTTGGCAGGCGTGCAAACAGAGCCCACTCCTGGGTGTGCGGCGTGTGTGTCTGCCTGGCACCAGAACAGCTGGTGGCACAACCAGCCTGTGGGTCATCCAGATAATTCAGCGGTCTCCTAACCTTTATGAGCAATTATTCAGCAACATCCAATAATTAAAAACAAATATGCTGCAGGTAACATGGAGAACAGCTGACAGAGTCCGGGAGTAAAGACACCATGTAAAAAAAAATAACACAACAGGCTGCCATTAAAATGAGGCAGACTCCACATGAACCGATGGCTGCCAGAGTCACGTTTGCACAGCTAGAACTTTTCTTTTTTAGTGTCCTTTTAAAAAAAGCTGAAAATATCCACTAACCCCGAGAACAAACATATCATTTTAAAGCAGAATAGGCCTGTAAGACTTTTTAACACTTGTTCGTTGATTATATTAATGCCAGAATATATTAAAGAAGTGCAATATAAATTTGATTTTAATTGTTTTGTACACACGCCAGTGAAAAGGAACTGATTGGATACAGTTCACAGGCAGTATGTTAATACGTTATTTTCATATGATGATAGCTTTGCATAATCTTTCTTTTTCCAAGATTTAGAAGAACCTGTTGTTAACCAAAGCACAGGAGAGAGGAAGAATACAATTTACATAAAATCGGCTACCCTACACATTAATTAGTAATGTGGCTGAGCGGAAGGTGTGTTCACTTAGTAGAAAGTACACTTTATAATTTATACACCAGCTGTTTCAGTGCTTTCTAGTCCATTTTCCTCCCTGCCTGCCTCTAATGAAATCGTGTTACTGGAGAATTGACTGGGGTGAATTGAGATTTTAATCCCATTGACGCTTCTCTATGGAAAGGCACACTGGTGGGAACTTTTAATGGAAGGTCTGTAATCAGAAGACACTTGTATTCAGTCCCCCACTATAATGACTCTCATCAAATGTTAAAGCCCAGGCAGTGTGCAGAAGGCTAGAATTTCAAGGTTTTTGACCAACCCCATTTGAGGCATTCCTCTGGGAGTGTGTGATTACTCAAGTTTAGCAGTTTATTGCCTCATCTTTCAATATCCAGTGAAGCACAAAATTCTCATCTAGGTTGCTCTTTTTACTTAAAGAACAGGCCAAAATAGACTGCAGAGCTACTAGCACTGTCATTGAGGTTAATTCTTGCTTCTCAGTTAACAGGAGATCAATGGAAAAGCTTTAAAATATTAGAACACAAATGCTGCTTAGTCTCTAAAAATGCTGAGCAGCCTTTGTAAAAATTCTGGTTCACACCACACTTTTCCAATACACACGCATACTCACATTTATTTATTTATTACCAAGTGCTTCTTTAAGGCTAAGAGTAACATTAATTGAGAGGTGGTGCTGTTCTGCAAAGAAGGATGTAAACATGTATTAAAATCCAGCAGAGCGAACAGTTTTCCTATTCCCCAAACTTTGCAGTCAAGAAAAGTACAGTCATTAAAAGAGAGGTGGTCAAAAAGCAAGCTGAATTGGGAGTTAATGGGACTCATTATGTCGGCTGCATGTTAGTAATGTCTCCTTCTCTACCAGAAAAACAAGCAGAAATAGACACAGAAAAGCAAAACCCACTTAAACAAATGCCTGTTAAAATCCCTGTGAGGAGAATGCATTTGCTCTGAACAGACACAAACACATCAATTAATACAGCGGAAGCCACTTAAACAAATACATGTTAAAGAAATAAACTGGAAAAATGAAGGAACTTCTGACAAAAGATGTCAAATGCTCTTAAAAGGAATAAATCTATTTAAAAGACAACATATTTTTCAAATGCAGCAAGTCAAAATAGAAGGAATAATAGGAAGAATGCCTCTGAAGAATTAATGTTAAATAAAAAAAAAAGCCTTTCCTTTCCTTCTCCTTTTCCCTCCTCCCAGAAAAGGAATCAAGATGAGGGTTTCTTTAATAAGCATTTCTCTGGCAACTTAATGAATACGTTTGAATGACTTTCCTTATTCCCTGTTCCTTTCTTATTGAATTGGTCAGACAAAGGTCTAATTTGGGAGTGTTTTTACTTAAAGGAGCTCTTTCTTCCTGACACTTCTTTTGGGCCAGCATGGGTTCAGGATTTTTCTGCTCCTTATGCAATTCACTCCCTCTGCTCCCTTTCTTATTTTACTTATTTCAAAAAACTGTTAGGATCCACTTGTTATTAGAAGTTCCTTTTTTATGGCTTCCAATCTCAATAGGTACCTACATTCTCACATTCCCTGCAGAATTCATTGCAGTTATTGTATATGTACTATAATTCATACAGGAAGGATTACAATGTAGCTTTTCACTGGATTATGTTTGTGTGCATTTTTCAGGGCTTATTTAATGTGGATATATGTGTATAAATTTTTCTGTGCGCCTGAGTGACTTTCAGGAGGTCTTCCTTTAGACTTTTTCTACCCAGCTTTGGTGGGATTCTTTGAGAGCTCTAAGTGTCCAAATTTGAAGGGAACATCCAAACCATATTTCTTTATAGTTTCCTAACAGGTCATGAATGCCTTTTTTTTATATCAGCCCTAATTTTTCCAGGCTCTCTCCTGCTTCCTTTTACCAGCCCCCTGTCTGCTTCTTGGACAGTTCTCTCACTCTCCAACCTGGCAAGTCAACCTCTGTTCCCAACAAGCTTTCTGCTGGTGCCTCTCAGAAGTGCCGATCCATACATCAACGATCTGCATGCTTCACAGACATCCATTAATTTATATCCTCCGCACCTATATTAGGCATGTAATATTACATCAGTCTGGCAGAGAGAGAGCTGAAACAGAGACAAGCAACTGACTCACCCAAGGGCACTCAGTAAATCTGTTCTAGAGCCAGAAATCTCATCCAGACTCCCACTTCTTAAACCCAGATACTACTGAGTAAGTTTTGTGTGGTCCTAATCCACCAAAAAGAGCAAGATAGAAATTCAGACATTCTGAAGTTGTGCCTAACCACGTAATACTAACATCTTACTATGTGAGTTATCTTTTCTAGCTCTCCGGAGGTGAACAGCTTAGCAACTAATAAATAAGGCCATTAAAAGCTGATTAAATTTGAGCAAATGTGACAGATTCTTTCTGTAAAGGGCAGCTGCTCCTCAGCACAGACTAGCACTCCACTCGCTCCATACTCACCTTTCTTATTGATGCTGACCTAGTTATGAACTCTCCATTTTGAAGAGGACACACCAAAGAAAATATGGAGACTCTTGTGAGATAAGAGTTAGTCAAAGGGGAAAGAAAAAGATGCATCAACACAATAAAATAATTGGCCAGGCTGTAGCATTGCTGGAGAGGACTGAAAAGAGTCTTGGACCATGAATGGATCAAGGCATGAGCAATGCTGTTACCAAAACTAAAGACAGAGTAGTTTGCAATGTGTAATAGAGTTGTCATGTAAGAAAGGAAGGGGAGAAAGAAAATATGTTCCAGTAAAAAACCCAGGGATAGAAAGTATACCCGATCTTTCAGGCCTTCCTAGCACCATCTTTCCAGAATGCTTATAGAACCTTTTTGTCCTTACATATTTAAATAGCCATGTGTTGGTTAGGGGCATTCCGTACCACGAGACTAAAACTACAGGAAGAGTAAAGAACTTTGTTTTCTGATTAGAATACAATTATAGGCATCTGCTGATGCCAGTATTTCTGTAGTGCCTTCTAAATAAGTTGGTCACAAATTAATCTGACCCTGTACTTATTCTAAAAGATTGAAGGCTATAAATCCAAATAATTTGTTCTGTAAATAAGACAACCTTAAATATTTTGTTTTAATCTATTTAGGTTTCTTCACTCTGGTTTCATCAGGTGGTCACTTTTTGCAAATGTGGAGTGTGGTAAATTGTCCCTGTAGTAAAGACAGCAAAACTCCAAACATGGAGACAGAAGATACAAAGAAGTACTCACGTGACAGAAATGTGCCTTTTAGAGTTGGTTCTTCTGACTGCTACTAAGGCATGACTGCCCATGTGCTATTCGAGCTGTGAAATAGGGCAAAGAGGGTCATAGGAATAAGATGACCTTCTACTTCTAGCAAAAATATTGCTGTTTATGGCAGGGAAGCCCTCTTAAATACATTTGCACAGCACTTAGTACAATGAGCCCCTGTCTTCAGTGATACAACAGTAATAACTGTCAATAACACTGTTTATGGACATTTTCTCTTTTCAACAACATAAGGGTGCTTTTCTAATCCACAAAGGCTATAAACTTGAACTATTGCACTATTTCTAAGGGCAGAAGTGAGACCAGAGATCAGGCAGATGAAGCGTGTCTTTTGTGATTTATCTGCACACTGCCACCACCACCTTTCTGCAGTGAAACCATAAGGAGGTGATGATCAGTGCTTAACTCAAATGTAAATAAGTATAACATCTTCTGGAGGCCAAAGCAATAATCCCATTCAGACAGACATAAAAATTGATGTGACTGGGAAGTATAAGCCATCTTTACTTCCTGTATAAGGTAGCTATAAGGTAATTTAACAGGAAAGGTACAACCTTTGTTCTGTGAAAAATCAACATAAGATAGACTAGACAAAACCGCAGACATCTACTGCAGGAAACAATCTCACATGAGTCCCAGGGGGTAGACTAGCCAGCCTAATATTGGCAGAGGTCTTTCACTTCCCCAGACTAGAGCTGTATAGTCCATGGCATTCATGAATTTCTTGGCCTCTGTTAATTTCTAATAGCTTAACACCATATGTTTTTTCCTCAGGACAGACTGCCTTTCACAACATGGTCGTAAGGAAAAGAAGAAAAAAAAAAATCCAAACCTAGTACTGCCATTCAGAGAGAAAAGACAAATCAGCAGACACAGAATAAAGAAATGTTGTCATTGAAATTTTGTTGTGTTGAATCACTGAAATGAGATCATAAGCTACTATAATGTATTGATTTTTTTTGCATTTCCTGGGAGGATGCCATTTGAAGGAGACAAGGTGCTTTATATTTGCTTTTAGGCATTATTTAACACCAAGTTTTACTCATCTGTGTAAAGATTCAGTTGTGTGCTGGTAACTTGATGAGCATAATTTTGTCATATCCACAGGGGTATAACATGGTCATAGAGCTCAGAGCTCTATAATATGCAGCAAGTTCTTTTATGAATTCATGTGACCTACAAAAAACACTTTCATATGTGAGTATCTTCAATAGATTGATCTAGCTTCCCTTAATATTTTATGACCATGCATGTTTAACAGGGAAGATGCCTATAGTGACAGTGTTTTATATTCTTTAATTATGTGGTAAATATTCAAAATGCAATTCCATGGTTTCTTACAGGAAACAGTAATAGCAGTGGTAGTTACAAAAGTGAATGAAGCAAGGAATAGATTATTCATGCCCTGCACAGAGCAGAAGACAGAGCATAGAAAGAAACAGTTGTCTGAACTTTCAATTAATAAGGATGTCCATGCAAGTCAAATACGTAGCATAGCAAGTTTCTACTATTCAGGCTATATTGGACACTTTCCCAGGAGTTTCAGTACAAAACCCATCCCTTTTCTGCAATAGCATTAGTCCAGACCTTCATGGTTTGGTTTGCTTTCAGCAAAGGGTAGTCGTTTACCTGAGCAAGTGAGCCAAAAGAAGTTGAAATGCATGTATTGTTATTTTCCACATGAATCACTGACACGGTGACTTAATTTTCAAAGAGGATGGAAAAACAACACTATGGGATTGATGTAAATCTAGCAAGATTGGCAAAGGAATATGAATTTGCAAAGACCTAATAAACAGCTTTTCTGCAGATAGTGACTAAGTGTAGGAAATACCTGATGGCTAATGTTTTGGACCAAATGATCTACAATCATGAATTCACAATATTGTGTTCTCTGGAGATTTTTGCAGCACTCAGCTGGTAGACTATAGGACAGATAACTTGCAGAAAGGTGCATTTGTCCCCAAAATACACAGTACTCCAAAATACATTCAATTTCTCATTGCTTTTGGGGAAAAAAAATGAAATAGATTGCTTATTTTGAAAACTTCAGCCAAACTGTAAGCAGAACTCACTGTCTCAAAGGTAAATGTAATCTAGGTAATAGGAAATGAAAGAAAATTAAGAAATAGACAGCACCTGTTAACCCAAAGGTAGTATATAGAATTTGCTAGGAAAAAAAAAGAAAGAAAAAAAAAAAAGAATTAAAAAAAGAAAGAAAGGTAGACAGATTATGTAGAATGGGCCAAATCATCACCTAGTGCAAAGAGGCCCCACTGGTTTTTGAGGTCCCTGTACTCAACTGATAGCAGTATCAGCTGGGGAATGATCCAATGACCAGAAGAGGTTTTCTGGGTTTCAGCCCCACAGCGCAGTGTCTGCTACAGCGAGACCCACTTGCAGGATGCCTGTGGCAGTGTCCGGTAGAAAATCTGTGCCCGTGTTTCCGTAAATGCTTTCTGTGCCTCTCACATCTGCCCAGCTGCTGCACCTGGGGAGTCTGTCTGAGGTGACAGACCAGAAGCACCATCCTTAGAGTTGCCATAGGAAGCTTTTTTTTGTGCCCAGAGAGTTTCTGCCGAGCTCAGCCCTCTTGTGCTCTCCTCCAGCAGGCGATCGGCGAATGAAGCCAGCTCCTAGGAGAGGCACTAGGTGCAGACCACTTTCCTGGAAGGGAAAGAAGTCCCAGGTGCCACAGCACAAATGACTCCCAGCAAACACCCAAGTGCCACTGAATTTGCAGGCTACAAGCAGACAGACTAAAGCGTGAGCTTAGAAACAGGGCCGTAACCGTGGTTCAGGAACCAAGCTACTGTTACGTGTTTACACTGACTAGAAAGTGGATCCACGAAGCAGCGCATATGTTTGTCTGATAGTCATTAAACAGGGATTTGACTGCAGATCTTCTGGGAAAAATCTAGCAGGAAAGAGCCGAGTATCTGCCTCGGTCTTGGCATGCAATAGTGCAGCTCCATTACCATTAGGGAATTGGCATATGTCTGGAATTAGGCACACTGGCAATCAAGCCACTTCTTTACAAATAACTAAAAAAAGTGAACAAACTGTTTGTTATCAAATTGATTCAGGCATCTGGGACACAGAGGGTGAATACTATTGATTATTTTCATTCAGGTTTTAAAGTGAATTTACTTTGGCCGACTGCTCTCCTTTCATATTTACTTGCCACAAACATTCGAGTGATCAAGTTTTACTAACACAGATGTGACCTTGACCAAGTCCTTTTACCCCTTTGTGCTTCCATTTCCTCCTTCTCTCTTACCTGTCTCAGTTGTAAACTCAAATAGATTGCATCTATTAAGGTCTATATTAAGGTCTATACCTTAATTAAGTACACTGGGCCCTGTCTTGTCTGGGATGACTCTGCACAACTCTAATACAAATCAGAATAACAATAAATTGCGCAAAGTGCATTTCAAAGTCTCATATATGGTGGGCGTTAGTCGGAAAGGAATTTGAAATTCAGGGGGGACATCTGAGCCAGATGCACTTGCTTTCTTGTTCATCCAAACATGTAACCTATCTCCCCAGTCGCAGTGAGTCCACGCTGAAATCATGACTACTGAGTGTGCGCTACTTGCATCAAATTGCTTCCTGGGAGGGTTAAAAAAAAAAAAAAAGGAAAAAAATCCTTTTAAAAGATTGTGGAACAAAAAGCCAACACAGAACCAAATTCTGATCTGCTCAGAGAAATTTCAAGAGCAGAAAAAAGTGACTACTTTTGTCTCATATATTACTTGCAAATTACATGTTCTGTTGCACCCCAGTGCTTTTTTCAAAGCCCAGTAACCTGCTTGCGTTGCCTGGTAAGCAGATAGCTGGTAAATAGAAGAAAAACTGATAATAAAAAGCTTTCTTTCATTTCTCTGGGACCAGACACATATGTGGTCTCTAGCTTCCTCAGCTACAAAGAGTTGTTGCTCTAACAACAAAACTCACATAAACACTGCCTTCCTACAGACTTCTGTCATAGGTCCCTAACGTGCTCCACTACATTAACCCAAGCTCCTTCCCCTACCTCTGTAGTCCCAGAACACTCCAGCTCTTCTCAGATCCCTTGGCTACTTGTGCTGGTTAGAGAGAAGACAGCACATACGGTAGCTGGTTTAGTTATCTACCTGCTTACCCACCAGTGCTGAGCAGGCCGTTACCAAGCAGAAGGGATAATGGTCCTGCTCGATGTCTCAGTGTGCAAGTACGTATGAATTTTGCCTCCTTTTTAATTTGGCTCCATGCTTTTCCACACAATTGCAGGAGTTAAATAACTTTGAGACCTCTCCCTCATCCAGTTTTGTTGAGGCTATACAACCGGTTCCAGAATTAGTAGAGTAACCCACAGAGGCCGTACCTGTCTAATTGTTATTTCCATAGGCGCTCTAGCCTTGCAGAAGCTGTTTTGTCAAGGGCACATGGGCAGCACCAGTGTCAAGCACGGTTCTGTTCCCATGGGTATGGGATGTCAAGCCCGGACAAAGTTTCATACAGGAAAGCCACTATCTGCAACATCCGTACCATGGGACAAATAAGGGGATGGGGGCAAGCAGAGAAGGCAATAGCTTATACCTCTTATGGAACACCACCAAAAATGTGCTTTTGGTAAAAGCCCTTCTGAGCTGTAGCTGCTTAGCAGAGAAGTCCCTGCACACCCATTCCTTGCAACTTATCACTTCTGATGGTCAGCCATTTCAGCCTCCTAGACCACTAATCTCAGTTGCTGAGATAGGACGCAATCCTGAAGGCTAGCTGACCCTATAGTATTCAAACCCTTTACTAATGAGGGCCAGATTCTCAGCTGCTGTAAATTGAGACAATTTCACTGAACTCATTCAAGCTAGGTAAACTTAAACCAGCTGAGGATCTGGTTTAGCCTATATAACTTCTGAGTGTATTTCATTTACTGAATAATAAAAGCAGAGAGAAGAATGTACTTTGTTCTTGGGGATATTTGGTTTGTATTTCTGGGTTTTGTGTTGGCTTTTTCTTGGTGTATTTTTTTTTTTTTCTTTTTTTTTTAAGGAAGGAGGAGTGAGGTGAGAGGAATTGTTTTTGGCCTGCTCAGGAGTTGCAGAGCTGAAGCTGGGAAGCAATGCAAAAGAACACTTTAATAAGTAGAGAGTGCCAAATGAAACACTGGCTTTTCTTCTGTGGATGGAGAAAGCTAAATACAATATTCATGTTACCTCAGTTTCTTCCATCGCTCCAGACAAAACCATTGCCAAGACAAAATAACCTTCTCTGCTATTGCATAAACTCTTCATGTGCAGTTATTTGTACTAGCCAAATAGAAAGAAATTAATCCCATTTTGAGCATTGAATGCGTGGCCAAAGATTTCATTATATTGTTACCATTTGGGGCAAATATGCAGGAAGAAAAGAAAACTCTGCCAGGATTTCAGACTGAAACGTACATTTAAAACTTAGCTCATGACTTCCCAGTGCCATTGTGAGGGTTTTTTTCTGATGTTTCACCCTGGAGGCATCGTGTTGTGAGTTCAGCAGGCAAGACGTTGCCATGACATATACCTCATCAGATCAAAGGCATTGCACAGAGTGCCAAGGACGGATATGATTCTTTGGACTAACTTTATTATTGTAACTCCACTGACTTCAGGGCGTTACACCAATGATGAATTTGGCTCATCATACACCAAATGAAGCTTAACATCTTTTGTTCCAAGTCTTCCTTTCTATCCACCTCCTCTGCTACCACCTGCTATTACTCTTTGGGTATGTTTACACCACATATTGCAAACAGCCATGAGCAAGCTCTGCCCACGCTCCAATCTGACAGAAGCCATGTGATTGCATTGGCACCAGGCCTGAGCTAATAATCCCTCCTGAGAAGGATTTTTTTCAGTGAATAACATGGGCAGGATGAGTGTACATCTACCCATACAGTATCAACACGCCCAAAGAGTAATCTATGCTGGGAATCTCTCTACAGGTCTGGAATCTTCTCCTTCCCTCTTTCTTTTCCCGTGCCCTATAAAGAGATCTTGTACCTGCATTCATAATACCCACAGTCAGCAAAATGCTCCTGAGCGGTGCAGAGAATTACTGTTTTCATAACAGTCACTTGTTGGTACAGAGCGCTTCAGAGGTGTTCAGTCCTAGATACTGAGCTTTCTTCTCTTCCAGTTTAAACAAGTTTTTCACCCGAAGAGTTGACAAAACGAACCCATCATTCAAATCATACCACGTCTCCCGGCCTTTCTTTCTACTGTTCCACTACTTTCCTTCGTCTTCTGCATCAGCATCACTATGGCTTGTTGATGGTGCCATTCCTGCATATGGCTCATCACCCTTCTTTGCAGAAATACCTATTATATTTCCTGGGTTCTTACGTGGCAGCTTCATCTTCTGCTTTCAAAGACCTGACAGAGCATTCTCTTGGGGTCTCGCTGCTCCACCATATCCTTGACCGGCAGGAGGGTGAAGACAAACCTGTAAATATCACTGTGCTGCAATGGTAAATAACCTGGGCCTCCACAGCGGGAAGGGACCAGTGAGATCCAAGGCCTTGTGGTGTCTGTGAGGAAGTATCGCATACTTGGCATCTCTGGAAACTTATTTTCTCTGATGTAGGGAGAAGCTGGGGGGTTTATATCATATTTTCAAACAATTTAAAGCTACTTAAACTCAGTGTTTTTCACTTTACTTTTGTTATCAGTTTAAATGAACGACCAC
Source organism: Astur gentilis (assembly GCF_929443795.1). Lineage (NCBI taxonomy): Eukaryota > Metazoa > Chordata > Aves > Accipitriformes > Accipitridae > Astur > Astur gentilis. Next base: position 16,980,051 of record NC_064896.1, read on the forward strand.
ACACCAAGATAAGCCAAGTAGTTACCCACTCCATGACAGTTTTCTACACAATCTTCATTCAGTCACACGCTCCTGCACTCAGACATTTTGGGTTGCTCAGCAGGCACACAGAAGCTGGATCAAGGCATGCTTGTGGTTTCAGTACACTCAGTTATAAACTCAGGCTGAGTCCGAGCATTTACATTCCTATTTCTCTGGATGTGCATAATGAGGAAGGAGGCCCATTGCGCAGTAATATGAAACTCCTTCCTCCACCCCAAATACAGGGTAGAACGAGGAACGGTCTCAGAGCAAGAGGTACTAATTTTAACATCAATTATTTGCATGCCCCAACACAGTATTTTTGCGTTAATGGCAGCTGAAAGAGAAGCCATCACCTTTTTTTCAGGAGTTTTACTGATAGATTTGCAAAAATTTAGCCCATAAAGAAAAGATCCCCAATTAAACAAAAGCAGCAAAGGAGTGTGGCTCAAGAAAGAAGAGACAAGTAAAGAGTGTGGAAGCACATCAAGAAGATAGAAATAAGATAAACATTTTACTTTCCTCAAAACCAGCAATGAAAATACTCTGAAAAAATTAGCATTTTGTGTGTGCATCCTCATGACCACATTTACTATCCTCATCAACACCTTCCACAACATTAAAAGGTTTTAAGTTCAGAAGATGCAGTACCACTTCATCTTTCTTCAAATCTGAGACTAATGAAAGACCTTGTAAAAGTTATGTGGAGTTTGTATTGGCAAAGGATTATAGAGATACCTTTCCAGAGCTTAGCAGTAGCTCATGAATTGTCCATTGATGCAGGGAAAGGGAGCCAGGGATTCCAAATATCACTCTACAACTTTTTTTTTTTTTTTTTTTCCCATGGGCTGCTGTTTCAAGTGAACAGCTCTACTTCACAGTGATAAAGGAAAATGATTTAAAAGCCACTTGATCTGTGTTGTCTCCATTCAAAAGGAATCTAACCTGATTTATTGTTCCTCAAATGGCTGAAACACTACTTTGCTTAATGTCATTAAAAACCTGATATCGGCACCCAGCCCTAATAAAAGTATCGGGAACATGGTAGTAACCTACCCATAGAGGGAAAATGAAGCTGTCATTTTTCAATATAATTAAACCTGGTTTCAAAAATCCAAAGGTCTGTAATATGAATTACACTAATTACTTCTTGTGGTTTAAACATTGATTTCAATGTTAAATTTAATGGACTTAATGGATGTTGCTTTTCCCATCAGACTGGTGGCCGATGTTTGTCTTGTTTCTTGACCACTTATAGATTTCTGTTGACCCTTTAAACATATTACAATCGGCAGCCTGCTCATTCTTCGTGCATGAGAGTACTACTATTACTTTCCATGGATAATCCCAGCTTCCATGTAACCTGTCTCTTGGAGTTATTTTTGGCAGCCAAAAGCATACATGGTCCAGGAAATAGAAAAAGAGATCATTGGACTAAATTTTCAGAAATGTGCAGGCAATTAATTTTGCCTGGGCAGTATGTGAAATCCAAACAAACATTAGGAAATAGCAAGACGTGCAAAAATTCACAGGCCAATAGTGCTGCTGTGTGCTGCACACCAGTCTCTTCCCTGCATTTGTTCATTGCTGAGCAGAGTCAAAACACAGGAGCGAGGATGCTGAGCCTAGTTCTGAACTCCAACTGGTGTAAATCAGAAGCTGTTGGAATTACATCCATGGAAAACACTTTGGAGACTGGAATCAGGTTCCCTCTTGAACTTTCTGCTTATCCAGAAAACACCAAAAGCAGTGCTCGGGTTGAACAAATAAGAAATACATTACAAATAATAAACTGTGGGCTTACTGTTGACTTAATGACAGAACACCCTGGATTTCAAGGAGAGTTGGATGAGAGACACTTCATGGGTGATCTATGGGAGAAAAGGACCATCTCTGTATTTGGGCTCATACCCAAAAGGCACTCTCCGAGAGTAATGGCTGATAATGCTTTGATTCTCTACAGGAGTTAAAATTAGTCGGTGTTGCGTCCAGGCTAGACAACGTGACTTGTTCCACTGTTAAGAACACAAAGCCCAAGTTCTTCAGAAAACAGAGTGTGCCTCCATATGAGTCTATAAAGCACCACTTGGGAGAGGAGGTCTAGTCCGGGAGGTCGAGGTGAAAACAGCAAGGAATGCTGGTTGCTTCATATTCTGGGAAGCAAGACCATTGACAAATAAGTACGTAAATAAAGAACTTAGAAGAGGATTTTTAAAATACCTCATGTTGAAAATCTTGTTCCTCCAATATATCACAGCTGCTGAAGACATCCTAGGCTAAGGTTAAAACAACGGCAGAATGCCTGTTTTCCCACCAGACTGGTTTTACATTTGTTGTCCACAGACAAGCGAACATTGATACCAAAAAGGAATCAATACCTTGAGATATTTGTACCATTTCTTTTTCTGCAGCAGAAACTCTAGATGCTAGATAAGAGCTAGTTGGTAAGAATGGACTAGAAGCCTACAAATATTTATTAATTCAGTCTATCAGGAAACCTACAACTGCAGCAAAGTCAAGTAGAAGAGTTTGCTATGCCCACAGAATTGCCAGTTGTGGCTCAGGACAACAGAATTGTTGCACACTTATCTATGGCAGGCTTGTTACAGTGGTGATGCCAAGGGGGAATTATCATTCAGGAGAATGGTTTTCCTCTTTCTCTCTGTGGTATGCTCCTGAGCGAGTGTCACTGGCTGTGCCTGAAACTGTAACTGGTCTGACTTTTAAAAGAATAACAATACCACAGAGGAATTCTGCCAGCACCCAAATGACTGTTTCTGTCCACGGACTAAAACATCTGTACTTGAGTAAAATACATGTGTATTATCCATATGTGGATTGAAAGATTTAACAGAGTCAAAACACACAGCTCTGGGAAAATCTTACTGTGTTAAGGGCCAAGTAATCAGCATGTATAAACTAGCACGATCTCATTGACACCAGTGAAGCTCTGCTGATTCACATCAGCTGAGAAGCCTCATCTCATAAGTGTGTTTTTCTTTCTGTATGGGAGTTCACACAGCCCAGAATTAAAGAGTATATCATAATCCTCAAAGAAAAGGGAGAAGAGTATGGAAAGGTGATTTAATTCTTTCAATTTAGGAATTCAAGCAGAATTAGAAAACACTGGGGATTTCTGAACTGAATCCTACTCAATAGGGAAAACTTTTCGAGAAGTTTGGGAAAGTTTAGAAAAACTTAAAAGCCTTTGGACTGAACTACCAGTACTGGCCTCCTAACCAGTGTCTAATGAGAGGTGACAGAGCATGACCTATTATGTCTCAGATTTTGACTTGAATGGAGAGTTTTGTTGCATGTATACTGGCATGTGCAGCTCCTATGTAAACTCTGCAGTTCTATGATTGCATAAAGCCTTTTTATAGCTAGAAGATACCTGAGTTCATGACACATACCTTTCCAGACTAGATAATAATGGCATTCTTGATTATTTTCTATCTTAAGATCAAGCTGCAGAGATGACAGGTTAACAAACACTTCTCTCTCCAAAGGTAACTGTGTAAGAAAAATAACTAAGCAATGGAAGAAGTTGCAGAAAATGGCTCTCTAGTCACCGTTAATGGTCACAGTCCAAAGTCAAACATATCCAGCCATCAAAACTCTAATCTGTTTTGACATTGGATGATGAAGATATGTTGGTCTCGTTACTCACTCAACTTTCCTCTCCTCCTCTTCTTTCTAGCAAGTATTGACTCCAGACACCATATCACTTTTTAGAACTACTCAGAAATTTTTCTAAGCAAAAAAGTGCACTTCTGTAGACTTCCTCTTCCCCCCCCCTCGGAGCTATACATTTTAACTGGCCCATGGACTTGCCTTGGGCCTTGTCTCTGGGAGGATGGCAGCCCCTCATTCCTCCAGGGTCTCACACAGACCCCGCTCAGGGCAGCAGTGCAGATGCTCATTACCGTCTCTTCATGGGCATATCCAGCTTCCATATTACTTCCCACACTGAATACTTCATTTAAACTGGAGACAGGCACCCTAGAGGGAGAGATGTCTGAGCATTTACTTTAACCCATCGCGGAAGTAAAACACATCCTGCGGACCGCTATTGGCTCTGAGAGTGCTTTGGAAGGACAGAAATTTTGTGTGCTTGTAACTAAGGAGTACGGCGCAGGCAGCTGAGCTCGGGACGAGGAGCTCTGAAACCCTGCAGCAGGACTCCTAGCCCTGTCATTAACCCGGGAACTACTTGGAGTCAGAGCCGTGCCACTTTCTCACTTTTGCCTTACTAAAATGTAGTAACTAATACCATGTTTTCTCATCTCCTTGGGCATGAGGGAGGACAGATTCTTTAAAATAATGATTTTAATTCACAGTACTTAAAAATAGGCTCTTAACTCTATATGCTGGCATCTAAATAAAAGCAGCCTGACTTTGAGAGGTGCTAAGCATTTGCACCTCCCAGCAATGTGTACACGAGCTGTTTTAAAGATCTCCAAAGATACAGATTTTCTTCCTTGCCAATACCATTTCTCTCTCCTTCAATATAATTTTATAGGCCATCCATTTTGACATTACATCAAATTAACACTAAAAACACACCTACCACTTTGGATAGAGATTTTAAGAACCCACTCTTCACAAAGCACAAGGCAGGGTGCCTATTTCGTGTTACAGACAAGTTCACGTTTAACTTTGAACATGTGCATAAGTCATGGAGAATTCATTTTGACTTCTGTGTTGTCCTGAACAATGACATTTTCCTGAATCAGGGACAAAGAAAGTCATTGGAAAAGCAGTGACAGCAGAATAGATCATGTAATATGCAGTTTAGCAGAGGCATCTGTTTTGCTAAATGAGAGACCCCAACACAAAAATAATAACCAAGAAGAAAATTTGTTCAGTAAGCTTTGGAAAAAAAAACAAGCAGAAAAATCTCCCCCAGCTCCTCTGGATGAATTAGCCTATGGAGTCAGGAATGCTAAAGGAAAGGGAGAGTACATTGCTGTGAACTTATCTGAGCTTTTATATCTCTTCCATTAGGTAATTTTCAAGTAATGTTGATTTAGTAGTTTCAATTTCATTCAGAGGAGGCTAAACAATGTTAGACGTTAAAGTCTTCCTTTCAGGTTTGCAATTCACTGTTGCTCTTTCTACTCTTAAGCCTGTGCTCCAATATATAAGCAGTTATATATTCCTTATTAAAAATGTACAATGTTTCAGAAAATTGAAATAGTTTTCAAAATTGTCCCCCACTGGTAATTCTGCATTTGATTGTCAAAAATGTTAATCTTTTCTCAGGCCTGAAATTATGAGCCAGCTTTATTGGTCAAAGGCCATAATAATTTGAGCTCTTATTTTATAAACTCATTTCTGCCGAGTGATATCCTGATAGGAGCAAGAATAATAAATCACAAACATGTCCCCCAAGATTGCATTGTAAATGTCAAACTAGACAGGAAATTGTAATTAAAGAAAGGAAATTGCTACAAAGAAGCACTTGATTTTAAAATGAGCTAAGCACAGAATTTTCTAAGCATTTAATTATAGACCAATTTCAACTGACTGCTTTGCTTTTGCAGTCATATTTCTTATTATAACTCTTCTACATAATAACCAAATCTCCGTGCTTACGCTGGTCAGGAGTATTACTACATAACACTGCATAAGCACGAGGATTACTAACTTTACAGGAACTATTATCACGTTTTAGTATGATGGACAGCGATATCAGAATTTTAAATCAGTGACAATCTGATTTTAACTCAGCAGCTGAGTGGATATCTTTTCATAACGGCAACTGCACCTCTTGGCACCTCGCTGTTAAACAAGCAGCAGGACCAGTTCTGAAACACCTGGACTGACAAGCGCCTGGATGAGTGAATAATGTGGTCAGGGACAGACACTCTGCCATCGCAAAAAATCCCTGTTTTCCACAAAAGCTGCTGCAGTTCCCATCAATCTAGACAGAGCCTTTCAGTGCCATAAAAAAGGGTGCTATTCACTTCCTCTCCAACACATGTAAGTCAGGAAAACAGGATTTAGGGAAGAAAACAGTATGTTCTAGTAACACTAGACTAGCAAACCACTTAAATATACGGGTGGTTGTGCGTTGAGCAATTCAGGACAGCCTGTTGGAGCCCTAAATTCTGCTATTGACCCTTTGTATTTTACTGATCTTCTGGTTCAAGAGAGTTAACAGGCCTTAAAAAAAACCCTCTTCCCATATTCTCAGCCAGACCCAGGAGTTAATCCTCAGTTGCCCAACCATCTTTTTCTACTTCTTGTCAATACCACAGTGGTAAAAGCAGTAGGACTGAAGGGTACAGTTCTCCTCTTTTTCTTTAGCATTGGCTAAAACTTTATTGGAAGTAAAATATACTACATACCAGCACACTGTATCTTTTTTTTGATTTGAAAAGACAGATATGCAGAGGAACTTTTCTACAAGACTGAAGCTGGAGAAAATCCTGTTACACTGAATCCTCATTAGGACCTAGCAAAATTCACTGAATACTTGACACTGCATATTTCCAACTAGTAAGGAATAAATCAAGATGCAGATGTGATCATTTGCACCCATAAGCTGACTGCAATGGAAATATTATGCTGCTGCAGGCGCAAGATGGAATTGGATAAAGCCTAGTCAACTGGCAGATACTTACCAACCAAGGAATTTACTTGTTGCCTTGTGAATCAATATAATGACCTAAAATTTAACTACTCAAACATTTAGGAGTACAAGGTTAATAGAAACATTCTGATCTTTTACTTGCCTAGGGAATAAAAAACATTAGAGTGGATGAAAACAGTGTCACAACAGAAGCAGCATTTTCTTCAAAGTGCGGATATGTAATTGTAATGTAATGTAGTCATTATTTGGCACAGTGTCTAAAGACCTCTTAAGTAGAATGGGGTTACATTTTTAAGTATAACATACTTAGGAACACAATCTAATATGTGCGTCTGATAAAATAGATGTCCTGTAGTCCAGCATACTTTATTTGCGGATTTCGCCACCAACAAGAGTTCAGGTGGAATGACTGGACACAGAGAAACTGGTAACCTCAGGGGAAAAAAAATGCACTGATTTGTTTGGAAAGAGGTGTAAAGAAATAAGGCCAGTCAAAAAGATGTGTATTGGCACGAGAACACACACACAAAAAAATTGGTGTGAAAAAAGCAGCAAATGTTTTGAGGTTGCTTTTGTTAGGAAGAACTGTTGAATTCAAACTAAATAAAGATGTTGTGGGTCAGGTACTGTGCATCATCTTTGAGATATTGTTGTTTGAAAAGGACAGAGATGGAGCACGTGTGAATAGGTAAGTGCTAAAAGAATAGGAAAAAAGTAAGAGGAAACGAGAAATGAAGAGTAAGTCATTTATAGGAATCCTGTGTGGATGAGAATATAGATGGAGAAGACCAAAGGGTCCCAAAAGGAAGCAGAACCTTTGAAGAAAGGATTCCACTGAGAGGTGGAAAATCAGGCACAGAACCCAAAAGGAAGAAGGAAGCAGTGGATGTAAGGAAAGAAAAGAGAGAACAGGTCATGTTCTTTGGTAAGGTCTGTAGCAAAGAGGCTGTATTTGCCACGGTGCCAGCCAGCAGGGCACATGGCTGGGTCAGCATGAATGACAGATTTGTGACTGAAGAAAACCACGATTTGCTGGAGTTGGTACAGTTGCTCGTTTGCTGAGTCTGAATTTTGCTATAACACATCATACAACAACCAATCGATACAGATAACATAAAACTTACTTTTTGGGGCAGGGTGACTAAATATGTATCTATTTCTATTGAGCATGACGTGAAATAACAGTCACTGCAGAGGAGCTGAGGAAAAGGAGGATGGAGCTGCTGTTGTGATTGAATAAACAGCACAGAAAATAATCATGTCTAATAAAACGTGCTCTTACCAGTGCACCTGGAGAATTCTCCTGCTTTACACAGAATTTTCCTCATTATTTCCTATTTCTGTTTCCCTTCATGGTTATGGCTTTGCCACAGAAGTGGCATTACTAACACTCAGCTTAAATCCTCTCAAGTTAGTTTCAAAGCCAGAAGAGAGTGGCAATTTTTGCAAAATCATAAATTAAGCTTCTCAGAATGACTGAATTACCTTGTAGAGCATTTTATTACCACCAGAGAGAGGCTGCTCTGGCGAAGCTGTAGCCTGTGCCCAACAAGGTTCAGCCACACTATGGGGATGGTGCCAGCATTAGGGACTGGGTGTTGATGAGATTAGGGTCAACACTTGGTTGTTGCTTCAGATAAGGCTTTCTTCAGCTAAACCCAGCATTTTTGCCACTTCATCTAATTGTTATTACTTTATTTCTTGTGCATTTTTCATTTCCTCTCTACTTGCATTTATTTTTTATTTCTTCCTGTGGTACATTCAACCTAAGTCTTCTCTTATAATTTTTTCCAGAGATCATTACCTGTGGTTAATTCAAGCAAGCAGTACCATGAATACAACCATCTCCCTGCTTACCAGCAGTGATAGCATGGCTTAAAACAGGTGCAAGCAGTGCTTTAGATGGCAGGCAGGGCACTTTCGGCTGGCGCTCAGGGGTGACGGCACAGGGGATACGCAGTGCCCAAAAAGGGGCTCTGCGAGGGGCAGGAGCCGCTGCCTGCCCACCCTCTCCTCTCGTACCCCGACCCCGGCACCGGCCGTCCCATGCAGACATGCAGCACTGCCACCTGATAAGCATCTTGTCTCTTTGGAAAGCAGTATTTCCCGATTACTGGTGAGCTTCCAGTGGCACGGACAAATTTATTTTGGGAAAAAGAAATACAGTCTGGCATCCCACTCTTGAAAGGCTACTCACCTCACGCAAGGTTTCCATAACAGTAAGGTCAGGGAAGTAACACATCTCTTTGACAGGAAGATAGCACAATACATTTTCTGGCTCTATTACACCATCTCCATGCAATCTGGACATGGCATTTCATGACTCGTTTGCCTCAGTTTCTCATTTGTAAAAATGAAGACAGAAATCCTTCTCATCTGTTCGGGCTTTAAGCTCCTGGGTATAGGCACATTCTCAAATGAGGTTTTACAGCATGCAGCCTAGCAGGAGCTATGTCTTACTGGGGGCCTTGTTCCCTTTTAATACAAACTTGAAACCTGTGTTACTGAAATGCTATTTACATTTGTCTTAGTATTCATTGTTGCAAATAACAGGTGAGACTACTAGCTACAAAATTTGCAACCAGCACCTTAATAATAATGTATATCACAAGGGGAGCTGTTTAAAATGTTGTCTCTCGAGCACTTCAGGAGGAGCTCCGTATCTGCTGCCTCTGTGGAGCGCTCTCGCTCCCCCCAGTTGCCAGCATACTGGAATATGCTGGGACCACCACACAAACACATATTTATATTTCACCTTAATAAAACAGCTTTTTTTATAACCTGCATTCTTAGGTACGCCATCAGGTATGCATGCTCACAGGGGAAGGATCCTGAATTACTTGGCAGGTATTGCTAACACAGCACAGGGAGTCATTAGTAGCAGCAGATTGTTGCGAATGTGCAGAATCAAGTCAGAGACACAGTAACATGTACATAAAATGTATACATACACACGCACAGAGAACGACTGCATTTTAAAAGCCAATGCAACGGTAAAGCTTCTTCCAACGCACAAGAAAGGGAATTGCTTTGTTTATTGCCATCTGTGCCCCTGCAAATCACAACCCATATCATTGGAGAAGATCAAAGGCCACAGCTTTAATTCCTCAGGAAAGTCCTACATCAGAACAAACAGTCAAAATTTCAGGCAAAGCAAAAATTCCAGCAAATGAAAATATCTAACTATATCAAAGTAACTTTTTAGGATATAATGCCAGTGATTCCTTTCAACCAAAGCCTTTATAACCCATGAAAGCACTTCAACCTTATCAAGATGAAACATAATGATCATTTTTCAAACATCTTGATGAAAATCAGCTTGCTCCCACAATTTTTTTGAGGCTGCTAAATCTCTGTTTTCCATCATGAATGCTGTAGTGCTCTGTCCGTTGTCAAATACTGGGTCACACAAATATTTTAAAACAAAAAGCATTTTCTCTTTCCTGCACTCCTTTTCTGCCCTAATCAGTAACAGAAATAATCAAATTGGTGAGCAAGGCCTGGCCTTGTGTAATAGCTCCATTATGTCCATACCAGGCGTAAAAGAAATCAGGGTAAAATTTTGTGTTAAAGCATCAGTTCAAACTGTAGAGAGATAAGACCCGGGATAGACACCTGCGATAGACAGATCCATAGATTTTGTGGACTAAATGCTGAAATCATGCTGAAAGAAATGCTGTCCTATGAGAGGCTTGTAGGATTTATCCAGGATCCCCTGAGAAGCTAGTGAAGCTGGTGGAGACCTAGCAGGCTCATTAATGCCAGCCTATGTTTCTCAATAGCCCTTGCTGCTGCACTTTTCTAGTTGTTTTTTTCCAGGATGTGGCTTTCTCCTGTGAGTTAAAGTCTCCAGATCCACAGGATGGAAAGTCACATCCCTGTGGTTAGAGGGGCATGTGCATAAGTATCACCTGGACCGTCACTGGTGGGTGAGGTGCTGTGTGTCTGTTTGCTTAGGCAGGGGATAGTTTTAGTTTTTCTGCTCTCCTATTTGAACATGAAATAGCAAGAAATCCAAAGGATCACAAGTCTGTATGGGAAATTAACAGTCAGAATTAGGGTACAGGGAAGCTAGCTCAGGTCTTGCGAGTTCCTTTTCACAAAGCTACTGAGCTCAAGTAGACATGAAAAAAAAATCTTGGAGATGATGCTGCCTACATATGCCATAAACAGATGTAGAGTTGGATTTTGTCCACATAGCATGAACATTTAAAACTCAGTAGAGGCAGGATATGCAAACAAAGAGGGAAACTTTGTGTATTCACTCATACATTGACTTATAAAACTCAAGCTGATGGGTCATAAAAATATTTGAAGATGTTTACATGAAAATTTCACTTTGCTTGCAGCAGTAGCTGTTTCAGCAGCATATTCTCCCAATAGACTGTATATATTAAGGCAACCTTTCTTTGCTACAAGTTGCAGAATGATATTGCCCGATGCTAGAAGATCTAGACTGGTTATACAGTGTGTCGTGTGAGAAGACTTCACAATTATTTCTCACTGGTGCTTTCTGCAAAGGAGAACTTGGCATGTTCTCTTGCCATGGCAGGAAATCGGATGGCCGAGCCAAAGCTTCCCACCTACATGTCTAAGCCCCTGTGACAACCAAGCAGCAGAAGAAGAGTCCTTGATACTGCCACAGCCCTGCTTTCCTCCTGGTTCCCTTCCTCATGGAAACGCAGTGCTACTCAACACAGCTGCCCTCCCCTTCATCTGAAAAAGGCAATATTAGAAGGCAGCTGTGCCACGGTCACCCTCTTTGGCCAGACCCGCCAAGGCACAGTGCTGTGTCCTGCAGAAACGCTCAAGCTAGCCCGCAAGGACTGCCCCGCAGGAGGTGACAGCATATGGTCAGGAGACCAGGCACCTCTGCGCGGCCCTGCACCGCGCTGTGCCGACAGGCACTGTGACGCTTACGGAGAAGTGACACCAGCACTGCTCAAGCACACACGGGGATGCCCGCGCCTGACTTACACAGGGGGAGCTGGTGCCCTGCGCTGAACTAACTTCCCACGGGTGCTGCCGTGCCACTGCAGGCAGGAGGACAAGGGGGCCCCACAATACAAACAGAGCCAGTGGCAACCCCAGGAGTCACTGTAAAGGTACTCCAGTTTCTCAAAGAGGACAAAAGTTGTGCAGCTAAGCATGAATCAAAATGACCATTTTGAGAAAAATCTCACATCCTCATTTTTTATGCATTCCAAACATGAATGAAGAGTCAGAAATGTGAATTTTCCCTAGGACAGGGATTTTTAGGAAATTCCCCTCTGGAGAACCCCATGGGGAGCGCGTCACACACACTGACACGCACGCATGAGCATGTGGGGCTCGTGGCAGAGAGCGGGTGGCAGGCCAGCCCTCGCAGGGGCTAAGGAGCCAAGGCAGTTCATAGCCCACCAGCCAGGCGGCCGGAGCTCACGGGGACATGCAGCTCCACAACCCCAACACCGGGAAGGCAAAGTGCCAGCTGCTCGGGTAGCCTGGGGAGGTCAGCAAGCCTCCAGGCAGCCTTGTCGGTGATCCCAGGAGCTTGCCAGGGGCTGCCCGCAAGGCCAGGCCTGGGTGAAGTGGGGCGGGCGTGTTTGTGAAGCAGGGCTTTTGCTCCCCAGAACGAGCCTTTCCTAAGCAAAACCCCTCTCCGCTGGCAAGCTGCAAGGGCAGCGCCCTTCTTTGAGACCCCAGGCCCACAAACGCCCCGCTGTAATCGTCATTTTCTGACCATTCTGCACCATCTTCTGACCCTTCGCTCGTCCTTGAAAGGGGAGCTTTTCGGAAGGGCTTGATGAGGGCACAGGAGCGTGCCCCGGTGGCCACGGGGCAGAGGCAGGATCTCTCCCGGTCCGCTGCCAGGGCTCCCAGCAGCACGTGGCTGCTCCTCCCTCGCGCGCGCTCTGTCCTGGGCAACCTCGGCGTGGGTCTCCGGTACCGCGCCGAATGGGCCAGCTTTCACAGACTGGCCCTCACCACGCAGCAGGACTTTCTGTCAGTTTAGCAAACTCCAGTAAAAGCAAACATCTCCCCAAATGCACTTCTGATTTACATATAAAAATCTAAAATGAAACCTCTACGACGTCGGTGCCGGCAGCATCCATACCACTAGATACAAGCCAGACAATTCCTACAATTAATGAACTGGGAAAATTACAGGTAAAAGAAAAATGACTGTGTGAAAAAGACCTTGAAAGGCATGAAACAGACAATGAGTTTTTTCTACTTTTTATTTCTCTTTCCCTCCCTTCCCTCGCTACAATTTTATGCATAATTGTTTGGTCAGTTTGTTCTTCCCTGAAACTTTTACTGAAATGGATTAGGTAAACCATGCTCTGAAACAGATTGAAAATGGAAAATATGTAAATATATAGCATATAACTTATAAAATTGTATATATACGTGTGTGGGTGGGTGCTGGAATAAAAAAGCTACTGTTACTTGCTGGTAGAACAACATATCAACAACTGTTGGAGCTGACTTGAAGGTTAAATATTAGGAAGGAATCCAATTTCTCTTGTCTATTCAGCTCAGCGGTGTGTTAGATTGCGGTTGGAGTGTGCTTATGGAGTGTGGGATATGAAGTAGGCTAATCAATCCCTGCTGCTTCATTCTCAGGTTCTTCTTATATCAGGTCCCTGCCCTCAGGCAGCCTTCAGCTTTCCAAAAGCCAATTCCATACAAATAAAAATTGCGACCTGCAGCTAGAGGGTGAAGCTGAGTTTTCCCCTCGTGATTAATCTCTTCTTGGGTGGCTTTCAGAAAAAAAGAGAAGAAAAAAAAGGAAAGGAAAAAAAAAAAAAAAAAGGGAAAGAGAAAAACCATGCATGCTGCAGCCCTGTGAAAGAGTTTTCCTATTGAATGAGCCCAGTGCTCTGGAGCCAGCTTATCAAATGAAAGAATTCATTTTTTTTAACAGTGCCTCGTGTTGACATTGAGAAAATGAGCTATCAAACACTATGATTAAACTTCAGCTGCCATAATTGTCGTCCGAACAACTGCATGGTGGAACTGAAAAGCATTTTTTTTAACCAGCTCTATATGGTTCACCAGTAATACTCAGTTTAAAAGGTTGTTGCTGCTAGCAAGAGAAACAAGGCTTGAAATTAACTTTTTCCAATCCATAGACAAAATTAAACATAGGTATTTGAGTCACACAAACAACAGGTAAATCAGATGTGCTTTAAATTTCATTTTAGTCATTTTATCTGCCCAGGGGTAGCTCCAGGGTATTAAAATACCTGAGCATTTTCCTGTTTCACTGCATTTGACTGGATGGGTCCTGCCTTTTATTTTGAGAGAGACAGACAGACAGACAGACAAAAAGAAGTGCAAGGAAGGGCGGCTTAAACACTCAATTTGGTGCAAGTGGGGGTAGACGGAGGGGAATCTAGAGAACTGTGGAGTATTTTCCCTGTAACTAAAATTAAAGATTTGATATGAGCAGGGGACAATCTAAAACACAATTGCCACACGGCATGCAATTATTGCTCAGTCTCCTTTCTGGCCCGGACTAGTGCATTCATTCAGTTGAGGCTTACAGGGATACCAAGTATTTTATATTGCTAAGTGTTTTATATTAATTCTCGGCAACCTTTTTACATATATCCTGAAGAGATTGTTGCTCATCAAGGAGGCTGGAGAATTCCTTCAGGGAGGGTGGTTAGAGGCATGATATCTCAGGAAGGTGACACCCCCAGTGACCGCAGCCCTCTGGCCAAACGTAACACTTTGGGAAGTGAGCTGTTGCACAATTAAATCTCTGCTTAGGAGTGTTAAAAAGAATTCAGACGCTACAGGACAGACAACAGTGCAGTGAACATGAAGGAAGTAACGATGGGGAATAACCGAAGGCCAGGTTAGGAGAATATAGGCTGTCTAGATTGGAATAATTCCTTGCTTGGAGCTTGCTTGGAATGAGCCTCTGCCCTCCTTCCTGAAGGAAGGCTGCACAAGACAGGGTGCGTGTGCTGCAGCCGGGTCACAGGGCAGTAAATCAGGATGCGGATGGGGCTGTGCACGTTCGCCTTGGCTGAGGATCCGGCCTTTGCCTGGAAGGACTAGCTTTCCCCAGCCGGTCCTCCAACCCCTGTAACCAGCACTGCCCAGCACTAGGTGTCAAACCCCAGCCCCGATGGTCCACGGCACTGCACCGCCCCGCCAAAACAGCTCCCTGCAGAAGTTCGCATTTCTTTTTTTCAGTCCTTCCGTCAAATTAGCACCGCATTGTTTTTCGAGCCTAAATGCTTTTTTTTAACTTGTTTCCACCCTACTCTACCTACTCAAGCAGGTGTTTTTGCAAAATCAATTACATAACCTGATCATCGTTCTGTTTCCTGAACATATGGGAATAACATTTTGAAATAACAATAACATTTTCATCATTTTTAGAGTCTCTCACACTCTGAGCTTTACTTTACCCCTTTCCAAGAGTAAAGCTGATAGTTTCTAGGGTTTGTTTAGGATACTCAGGGGCTGAGGCTACTGCTCGCAAACAGATCTCATGATTTGAGCTGCGCTGCTGGAGCAGCTGGAGCAGCAGTGAGGTGCAAGATGACTTGGGCATGGGTGAGAGTTAGGACCTGAGCTGGAAAGATGGGGACAGCTTCCAGAAAAACAAATTTAGCAACAGATTGGACGCTGCTGCTGAAAAATAACACAGGTCTGCAAATCTAGGGAACGGTATCTACTGAATTAAAAAGAAAAAAGAATTTGCACATGTAAAACTAAGAAAACACTCAAGTCACTCAGATATGTTACTTTCGTGACACTCTCAACAGCTTACTTAGCAATCTCATTCTAGGATTGTTCCCGCCTGCTGGACTACACACACTAAGTTATTATTGTAGGGTTGCTTACGCATGCTGAGCTGCATTCCCATGTTTTCTATTTGTAGGGTCACTCAGACATGCTGGCTGGATCATCACTATTTGCAAGCATCCTGAGCTGCTGGAAATTATTCATTTATCAGAAGCAACAGCAAAGATATTTGTGTGAGAAACAAAGATATGAAAAAGGTACTCTAAGCCAACTTTTGGTCCAAGCTGCAGGGGCGCTGGGCAACCTATTATTCATTCATCATAAGCTTTGCAATATGAGGATGGCAAAGTTACAATCAATTAAGAAAACAGAGTCTGACATTGCAATACTCTTAGCTTAAGGAAACCAAATAAAATATCACAGCTTGTTCAAAAAGTTTATTTTGAAATCTCAGTATAAATAGGAGGTATAAACACACATTCTTTCAGCTAGCTTTTGGGTGAACTGTCTGATATATTTGCTGCTGTGCAGAAAGCTAAATTAGCTTTTAAGATGAGTCTTTCATAAAAGGCCTTAGAATTCTCTCTTATTCCTCATCTCCTACATTTGAAATGTTTTGATTTAAAGAATCCAGTCTATTGTTCCTGTAATAAACTTAACATTTACAAAGAGATGAGCCTAATACGGTCACCTTTAGAAAAGGACACAATTTTGATCTTATTCTCAGGAAATCTTATTGAGCACCATTGCAAATGAATTCCAGGCATTATTGGAGACGTGGGGGAAACACCGAGGCAATACACCTGCAGGTTGTTTTGGCTTTAGGCTGTTCTTTGGCTAGAAAGAAAATATGAAGTTTGGACTAGCTGGTGAGAAGAAAGGGAGCCCCTGGCCTCTCTGCACTTGGAAACCGTTCCCGAGGACATCAGTCTGCTAGTCTTTTCTCTGGGTGACAGAAGTGCTGGGCTTGAACTCGCACATGTTGTGCTAAAGCAGCAATAAAACTGTGACAAACTGACAAAAGCAGGTCAATTCACAGCTCAGGCTGACACCACTTTTTCAGCTCATATTGGTCGATTACCAGTCAAATTTCAGGTACGGGGGAGAGAGAGTGGAAGAAAAAGGCAGCACTGAGACACATCAAGATATGGCAATCACGGCTCAGGTAGGAACCCAGGCAGTTCCACCTCTTCTGCTCTGTTTTTCAGCAGCCCTCACCCTGCAGGTGTGCGTGTGAGAGCGTGTGGGAGAAGCCCCTGGAGACACCCACAAACCAGGCGTCTTAGTGATCCCCCAAACCAGACGTAAGCATGAGCCTGCAGAGGAGACCCCAGGCAGATCACGTGTGACTGGGAATCCCAGGGCCAGGTTTCTGAGACGACTGGGCTCTGAAGGGCCCTTGTGCTCAGAGCCTCCCCAGGCACTGGTTACACTAAGGGCTATTAACACATTCCCGTGTATGTCCGTGCCTGAGGATCTCTCCCATGTGAGGGTTCTTTTCTTTTCCCACAATCCCGAAGGAAGGCAACCATTCATACAAGACAGGATCTCTGCTTTTAAGCTGGCATGTTCATCCACTGATGCTTCTTTTTTCACTGTGTTCAAACTTTGGTTAAATTAATACTTTACAGTAAAAAACCAGAGCTAATCATATCATTGCTGCATGAGAATAGCTGTGACTGACAACCTTTCTAAAAACACAAGCCCGTGACTCAGTGCACACAACACAATTTGTGAAGGGCAAAATGAAAACTGTCTGGAAAATAACTTCAAAGTAGAAGAGAAAAAGTAATATGCAGGATAAGAGTATAACAGACAGGCAAAAGCTTGCTAAACCCCCAAATATCATCTACTTTCCTGTTACAGATCATTCAGAGGAAAGAAGGCTGGTGCATCCTCACATTCAGATTAAACTACATTCCTGTCTGTATTTTTACCTTTTAATGCAAATTTGTTTGCCCCACTTTTTCCATGCTGCCTACAGATAAATTACCTGCATTCATAAAGTACTTCTTTTGCATTATCAGAATCAACTGCCTGTCATGGCCTTATGAGCTCCTCTTTCTCGAAACTCTAGGAGTGAGGGCTGGACTTTGGTGTTCAAGACCAGCCTTGGATCTCTGAGTCCAGCCTGAGCATCACATAATCCCTTTCATAAATTTACTTTCTGATTGGGAAACACCTCACACACTATGGCTGCTGCTATAAAGTAATAACAAGTAAATCCAAGGAGTCTTTTGCCTTTTTAAGGGAAAAATATAACAAAAGTTACATGAGTCCCCTCAATTAAACAATGACTAAAACATATAGTAGCTTCCTTTAGACAAGCCCAAGGCTAAGTTCAGAAAAGTAGCTTGCTTCATCCAAGGGACAAGAAATACTTACTCCTTCCCTGACTCACACCATCAACTCAATCATCAAACCTCTTTCTTTTGCAATGAACAGGAGTTTAGGAGATGGTTGTGGGAAACAAACCTTGATATTGTTTAACCCGATTTCTATACCAGATATCTGCACTGGGAGCAACAATGGTAAGAGAAAGGGTTAACCTCTTTCCCACCAAGCTTTCAGTAGTGCTTATGCTGATGTTTCTACCACAATATCAAGCAAAATTCATCTCATTATAAAGAAAATAGATAATCAGCACTTACATTGTCTTCTATCCCTTGCAGGAAAGCTGAAGCAGGTCGAGTCAGATCCTAGCAGGAGAATCCAAGGTACCTGGGAAGTACCTGAAATAAAATAGATGGAAATTCTCGGGAAGGCAGTTCAGGCTGCTTGCTGCCATCAGGGCCTTCTGGAGCTCCAGAGACTGGGCAGAGGGTGAGTAACCACCAGGTGCATCCTCCGAAAGAAAGTATAGTGATGGAGACATTGAGAGCTGCACATACAATTGATTCAGTGATACTTATCTCCAATTTCTGGGGATGAATTGTGATTACAAACGGTCCTTTCAATCCTACTCGGCAGGTACAAATGAAAGGCGAGTCAGTTTTATCTCATAGCTGAACAAATAGCTGAAACAGAGAAAAGTACTAAAGACATAGGTCCAAGCGTTCTGACAGTGTATGTAATTGCAGCTATACTGGTTTTAACAGAATTCCACCTATTTACATAAGCTTTTGTGTGTAGGGGTGCTTGTCCAGGTGGTTTTCCATGGTCAGGAGCTTATTAGGCATTCATAATAATTGAATTTGGTAGCATTGCCAACTCTTAATGCTGCCTGACACTTCCCAGTGATTCCAGTTGCTCTTAATTTTGCCAGATATTACTAATTCAGGCTGGAATTGCTATCCTGGATATGTACCACTTTGTTGAAATTGTCACCAAACCCAGGTACCGCTTCCAAGGATGAAATTGGAGAAAAATACGCTGCTTTGCCTCTTTGTTCAACACTTATATATACTTTTTTTTTTTTTCAGTATATGTTTCTGTTTGGTTTCCCACACCTAATTGCAGTGTTAGACTCTTTCCACTACAGAAATTTTGCAATTTA
Organism: Astur gentilis; assembly: GCF_929443795.1. Lineage (NCBI taxonomy): Eukaryota > Metazoa > Chordata > Aves > Accipitriformes > Accipitridae > Astur > Astur gentilis. Next base: position 16,998,917 of record NC_064896.1, read on the forward strand.
GCAGAAGGAGAAAAGGAGGGGATGTCCCACTGTTAAGACTGTGGGCCTTGCTGCCCGCTGAAGAGGATCATGTATCGATCTGCTCCTTATCAATTCTCCTCACACTGGAAGGAGTCTGTGTCTTATCTTTCCAGTCGGGCTGGGTTCCCTCTCATTTGATCACTGGAGGGAAACCTGAACATGGCCAAGGGGTGGGACAAGAACATCTGGTCCAGGTTTGCTGAGGACTGTGCAGTAAGGCACATCTCAACAGGAACAGGGTGTCAGGTTATGGATCTTAGTAAATTATTCATCACCAATGATTCACTAAGCTGTGTTAATCAACAGAAATGACAATATATCTGTAAAAACATCCTTGTGATTGGTTACGTTATTATGTAGGAGCATTCCCCCAGCTTTGTGAAAATGTTCTACAGTTCCTGTATGTTTGACTTCATCTTCAGAGGAGAGGGTAAAAATAGACGGTCTGCTAAAACAGATTTTTATTATAAATTATTATTCTATAAAGTAATTGGAGAGATTATTAGAGATGACGATTACTTTGTGATTCTATCTACAGAAATGATACTCAAGGCCTGTCAGCCTGTTTGACGGGACTGCATTTATTCCCTATTTTGGGAACCACCAGTATAGTGGCTGTTTCAAGTCCAGAGGAAGGTACTCCACTAGCCATAAAACCAATCTGACCACCTTTTTATTTTGGACCAGAGTGTCAATGGTGTAAATTGACATAGCTCCACTGATGCAAATTTTCAGGCAGATTTGAAAAAGTGCCAGTTCCTGTTGCTTCATTCCAGTGGGGCTGTGCTTAAATCCACTGAAGATGTGGCGATTCGCTTTTAAACACGCACGAAGCAGTATTTCCTGGAAATAGTTCCCTTTGACTTTGGGCCTTTCAAACAAAAGTATCCAAAACCCTTAAAAGGTAAAAGAAAACTGAAGGGTTGAAGAAAAATTACTTAATTCTGTGATATTAGAGATAGACATAGTGATAAAAGAAAACTTCCAAAAGGCTTGAGTGGAATTTAAGATAAATACATTAATTAAGATATAGTTCACACAGTAATCTAAAATTTCCTGGAGACTTAATGAGTTTGGAGCCACTAAAGCTGCACTAAGCACAGGAGACATAATCAGAATCAGAACTGACACATAGCTCAAAATCATTTCAATTATCTCTTTCACTTACATTAGCCAGAATAACAGTAAACAGTCAATGGGATATAAGAAGCATAGTCAGGCAACATCAATGGGCAACAGACAAAGGCAGGGTCATACAGTATACTGAGAAGAGAGCTTGACCTTTGGAAGTGAAATATAGGGATTTTAAGCTCCAGTGGAATGTATCAGAATGGCCTTTTTCAACTTAAATGCATAAAAGGTCAAGGGGAGGTCATATTTGGCTTTGGGTTCATCAGCACGGAGCATATCCCAGCCCTTTCTTTATTCATTCTCATTTTAAAAAAGGGGGTTTTCAAACCTCTCTGGCATGGCATAAATATTCATTCTCCAGGGCCAGATTTTCAGTTGGTGTAAAACAGGATAACTGCATCGAAATAAGGAACCTCTGCCAATTTATACCATTTCAGAATCTGGCCATCCTGTTCACATTCTTCTAAGATACAGATATGACAATTTTGAAACTTTTCCTGGAGCAAATGCTTCCAACAATAATGATGCATGTTGAAATTTGAGACTTTGACATTTAAATTGTCTGGGGTTTTCTTTGAAAGGCATGGCAGGAGGTATCCTCCAGAAGAGCCAAGGAGAGAGTAAATACTGCAACAATCTAGTTTACTGTTTCTCTATGTGTTCGCCCTTCAATAGCAGTTTTATGTCTTTTTCAATATACCCACATTCTTTTTAGACAGGAAAGAACTTTTCTGTTCCCTTACAAATTGCTTTGAAAATGGAGAAAGACAAAAAATAAAAGGGCCACTCACAGATGACATTGCCACATTAACACAGCGAGGAGAGACCCAGTAGCCTGCAATAGGACTATGCATCCATAACAGGGCACCGTTTTGCCTCTCACACCTAACCAATTACATAGAAACTAGATGAATATAGGGTGATCATCCAGAGTCAAATGAGAGGCCACCTTAATGAAACAAGTATCCACAGTTACTTAATCTGAGTATCAGTTAGTCTCCTTTCTGAGGGAAAAGATGAAATCAAGTCTGACACCGTTCAGTGACTATTTCCAAAGGATCACAAATTGTGTGCCTTACTGCCTGAACCCAGGTATTTCACATCCTACTTTTTTAGTGCACTAAGGTAATCTCTAAGATGTTGGTAAAGAAAAAGTGCTTCTCTTTTTTAGGATAGAGAATCCATTTGAAGAAATAAAATAATATCAAACTTCTGCTGCCCTGGATAACTGTTTTTATCCTAAAATGGATAATAAATAGGAGTTTTTCTTTCTTTTTCTTTTCTTTCTGAAGAGTTTCAGATGACACTATTCAACAATTTTCAGAGACTCTTGGGAAAAACACAGCTCACCCCAGGTGGCATTGGTTTTCATGTGGCATTTCTTAGCCTTTATCCAATTTCACTTCTGCCCCTCAGCATGCAGGACAATCAACACAAAACAGTCAATATTTCTCCATATTGAGAGTCAATTCCAAGGCAGAGAATCTCATTTTATTTTTTATTTTATTTGTCTGTAATATGCTTATCCTTAAATGAACATTTTAGACACAGATTCCAAATTATGCATTCATTGGAAAGATTAACTCTGATTAACAAATTCATGCTAAACAACTGTGTTTAATTGGATTTTTGTAAGTAGCTAAATGTGAATGCTTCTCAGTTCTTCTATCTGGAAAACAAAACAAAATGTAATTTTAAAATATTTAATGAGGAACAAACTCTGTGCTGCTGACCTATCTTCACTGGTGATGTACCCTTCTTCCCCGCATTCCCCTGCATGCAAAGTTCCCCTAATCTAGTCCTAATAATGGTTAAAGTTATCTGTCTAATCAAACTAATTAGCACTGGTGAACGGAGACATAATCATAATAGAAAGCAAATGCCAGTTTTACAAAATGAAAATGCCATATGTGCAGTAATTAGTGAACCACAGGCACTTTTTATAAATCATATTTATTAGTTCGTAAACAAATCAAACCCTAAATGAAATGAAAGTTACCATTAACAAACACCAATGAATAAACAGATACAATGACTAGCCCTGCTGCGTGGACTGTGCAAGGAGTTGCGTAAGGGTACCCCCTTCCTCTGAAAGGTCCCCTAGAGGTGTTCAAGGCTTTTTACAGAGTACTTCTGTGTCATCTTGAAGTCACAGCATGGATGTATTAGCTGATCTAGGGAAGCTGCAGTTTGATCATATGGGCTGTTCTTGTCTGGAGACCAGATGGTCATAAATTAGGATATTCAGGTTACATCCATGATGAAAAATGTAGTACTAATAAGTACTCTAATAGTGTTCTACAGCAGACCAGGTTTCACCAGAAATTTAATGTGGATTTTGTCACCTTGCATAAATAATGATATAGTATGAAATATATTTAAGGGCAATCCCCCCCCACCCGCCAAAATTGCCAAAACGCATGAACCTCTGCTTGGCCTTAAAACCCAAATCTTCTTCCTTTTACTGATGGTGGTCAGGTCATTCCTTAAAGGTGATTATAAGAAAAGACAAAAAAGGATTTGTAATTAGAACATTTTTGCAGGTTATAAATTTTCCTAAAAACTCGGCTTAAAGGAGTTTCAATTACACATTGATGACTTCTTTCTCACTAAGAAGCTCAGTATCTGGCTGATAAAACCTAGCCACCAGAGGCACACTTTCAACTGGCTTCAGACTGAATATACAAAGGGCTATTTTACACCTCAGACACACAGCTTAAATATATAGTGTTGGAGAGACACACAGCCCAAAGATATCGTATTGGAGGCTCAGACTGAAAAATCTGACTCAATATTCACAGGAAGACTTAGTTAAAATTAAGAAGGTTTGTAATAAATAGCACATATCAGTACATATCTGATCACAATTTTCATGGCTTTCCTCTCCCACAGGAAATACTGGCAGCAGAAAATGATGAAGAGAGATTATATTTGGAGGTAGAAAACCTACTTAATTCCTCCAGCTGTTAAAATAGTCCATAGGCTGAGACCTCTTCTTCAGATTAAGTGCTCTTGGATTTAATATAACCTGGCTATTTTCAAGCTTTGGTCAGAGACCAGCTTTCCTTTCTACAGTTTTGCTTAGAACACTGCAGGACTGGGTGTTGGTGGTTTTGGTTCTTGAACCCTTTTGCTCTTGACAAAAGGAGCAGCTTCCACAGCTGCTGCAGATCAGATCAGATCATGAATTCTCCTAAGTCTGCAGATACTCAGATCTGAGTCTTAGCTTAGTCACATCCTTCTTCCCAAGCTGATGGTGTCACCTGGTGAAGCACTGTTTAGGAACAGCCTGCGCACATTCGTACTCTGAGGTCATGGCACGATATGTGCTCAAATCCCCACCTTTCGAGGTGAGAACACAGCGTGAACTTGGGAAGCAGAAGTACAAACCAACTTTTCTGTAAGTGGTAGGTCATACTATTCCCTTTGGTGCTCATTTTGAAAACGTTAATTAGAGTGGGTATTTAATGTGACTCTCCTGTAGTATGTACATGAATAGCTCAAACTAATCTCACCCCGCCCCAGCAATTCCAATGTACGCTGTAACAATGTCTGAAACATTAACAGTGAATTAATTATAATTGTGCAGTGGCGCCTGGCCACTTTGCTTTCTGTCTAGTTTATCTTTATTTTAGACTAAAGAAAACAACAATGAAAGAACAAACACGCAATAAAATCTGTGCAAGAGATAGAAAGCAGAGTATCCCCATTTTGGTTCCCCTCTTGGCTATACCCCCCATCTGGGTGGGAAGCATGCTTTTTACATTTAAAAGTGCAACACAGAGAAAACAGACCCAAAGCTGCAAGCATGCTGTGCATTTAAATTTGATCCCTTTTTTGTTTGTTTATTTTCCTGTACTTCTTTGGATTGGACAGGAAGCTTAAGCATTGCAATGCAGAAACAAAGGCCATTTTCACTGTATATTTGGTCTGGCCAAGACTAAGAGGTCATACCAATATTGTGAAGAAGCCTGAGCAGGCAGGTTTTTTCCCCAAAAGAGCTGAAATGAATCCACACAATCATCTGAATACTTGTGGATTTTGAAAATGGAGTATTACCAACCACACATGGTCCAAAACAGCCGCTCAAGATTCCACAAAAACCATGAAATTGCCTTTATAATTATTATACTTAAAAATAACAATAACACAACAGTTTTCTTCCTTTATTTTCTGTCTTCTGAGCTCCTTGGGCACTTTTATTTATTTACACCTCCAAGCAGAGGCTTTCATGAAATCTCTTGTTTCCAAGACCTGGAGCTGTAGAACCCTTTCCCCGTCTCCATCACAGGCTCTGGGACAAAATCACAAAAGGTTGACTACTGCAAAGCGCACCGATGCCCCCCGGCCTGGGGTCCTGCGGTTGGCAGAAATGCCATGTGAGGCAGCCCAAAGGGCCTCACACACATTTTAGCAGTCTGGGGTGGGATTTTTACACTCACTGATATCAGCAGGAGCTAAGGTTAGTCCTAGCAGCGTTGGAAGAACGTACTTTAAAAAACCTTGTTCTCCCTTAAACAGGTGTTTTGAATCTGTTTGTCATGGAGCAGAGAGGTGACAGGCAGGAGAGGAAGGAAGACCTATGATATAGCAGAGAAAAGGAGGTGTGGGGAACCTTTGGGGAGAAAATAGAAATGAAGGATAAGTCACTCATACAAATACCCACGGGCTCCAGCCAGCCAGGCCCTTTCACAGCACTCAAATGCTATCAACACCCTATTTTACTGTTTCTGGAGAGTAGTTTTAGTCTCACCTTCGTGCAGAAGGTATAAAGCAACCTGGACTCCCACTGGAAGTGCAATTTCAGAAAAAACGACAGGACTCCCCCCCAGTACTGGAATGCTTCAGGGGCACCAGCCCTGTTCCTGCTGAAGACCAAGGGGGATTTCTTAGTGACTAACGTGATCTGGAACAGGGGAGATACCTGACTCTGCAAAAGCCTGATGAATGACTACAAGAGGCAGTGAAAAGACCCCTGTCGACTTAAATAGCCGTTAACTGTTTAACTAACTAAATGGGCTTTATGGCTGCTTTGCATTAAAGCTGGTAGATATCAGTGATCTGACCCCAGCGTTGTAAACAGCAAGACAGAGCTTTAATTTGCTTATTCTTTGAAGACTGGCCTTTTAGCATTCTAATAAAGCAGGAGTCTAAACTACACAGGATAAACTACAGTATGTTTGAAATAATTATACTACATGGTTAAACAGTCATTACTGTAGGAGGACAAAGACCAAAAAGATTAGTTCATACTAAATATTTCTCTTAAGTGATGTTGTTTTCTCCTCCTAATTTGGTTTCCTTACAACAAACTTTGCCTTCACAATTATTCCCTTGATTACTGTAAGAGTGCCAACGTAATTTAGTATTTGGGGCTGGTACACAGAGCCTGGCAAAAACCTGACTCAAGCAACTTTTGCTGCAGATTGGAGATTCGGCTTACTGCACAGAAAGCAGTTTTCTATATGAAAACTATTAAAGTATATGAAGAGTAATTAAAAGCATCAATTAAGAATGTGAAATACAAATAATTTTATATTAGCCAGAAAACTTATTCTGACATACTAAAATCAGTGCTTAAAAGAAACTGTGATGTGGGCTGCCACTTATTCAGAGCTCTAAAATACTGCCAAGTGGTGTCTAAATGTATCATTTGATGCGGTGGTATTTATAGGAAAAGAATTTATTCTTACAATTTAAATTGGTGTAATACACTGTCACAGTGTTCATCTGTATGAAGATACCCAGAAGTGCCACTGCTATGCTGGCAGTTAAACTTAATTCTGCAAACAAACTTTTCTTTTTATGTGTGTGGAAAAGACACAACCTGACATACTCTACACTCCAGCTTTCCTGTGCCAGAAAAAAGGGCAACCACACTATCAGTTTCCCCCGTGCTTTGTCACATTTTCCTGAATTCATTTTTACTGTGAAAGAGTAACCATTTAACTGATATTTCATTTTAAAGTTAATCTGTGAGAATTATGAATACATATAATGGCTTGTGCTGGTTTTGGCTGGGATAGACTTAATTTTCTTTCTAGTAGCTAGTATGGGGCCATGTTTGGGATTTGGGCTGAAAACAGTGTTGATAACACAGGGATGTTTTCGTTATTGCTGAGCAGTGCTTACACAGAGCTGAGGCCTTTTCTGCTTCTCTCCCCATCCCACCAGCGAGGAGGCTGGGGGGGGACAGGGATTTGGGAGGGGACACAGCCCGGACAGCTGACCCCGACTGACCAAGGGATATTCCAGACCATACGACATCATGCTCAGCATGTAAAGCTGGGGGAAGGAGAAGGAAGGGGAGGGATGTTCAGAGTGATGGCGTTTGTCTTCCCAAGTCACCGTTATGCGTGATGGAGCCCTGCTTTCCTGGAGATGGCTGAACACCAGCCTGCCGATGGGAAGTGGTGAATGAATTCCTTGTTTTGCTTTTCTTGCATGAGCAGCTTTTGCTTTACCTACTAAACTGTCTTTATCTCAACTCATGAGTTTTCTCACTTTTATGCCTCCAATTCTGTCCCACATCCCACCGGGGGGTGGAGTGAGCGAGCAGCTGTGTGGGGCTTAGTTGCCAGCTGGGGTTAAACCCATGGCTCTATGGCAGAAATTTCCTGTTTTACATACGGTTGTGTAGCTTTTTCCTATGGACAGTCATTCCAGAAGGTTGGACTCCTTTGTTCTTCAGTTACTTTCAAAGAACAGCAGAGACACTTCACACTGGTCTTTCGCAGAATGCAAAAAAAGCAGTTACTCACCATCTCACACGCGACTCCTCAAAAAGGTTATGGATGAGATTTTTATGGAAAACAAGAGTTAGAAGAAACTTCAGTCAAACCAACCTTGCTGTTGCTTGAGAAGTTGCTGCTATTAGTCTCTAAAATCTGCTGCTGCATGTCAAGATGTTATCTACTTGTCACATTGCTGGCACTGACACACAGTCCTGGGGAGGATGATGCACAAAAGACAATTCTGGATCACTTCATGCCAAAATGAGAATAACCTCTCTTAGCATGTGTGTGCACACACACATGCAGCATTGAGAGACGAAGAGAGACCTGCTGTTGGAAAAAGCGGGACACCAGTTGCCTTCTGGCACTCACCCTTTGCTAAGGTTCTGCTCAACAAATAAGTACTCTTCTGCTTGTCTTTGAAAACAAAGAATTCACAAAAACTGTAGAGAAATTCCATGCGGGGACGGATGACAGGACACCAATATGATGATCAAAGTCGCCAGTTTATTGAGCATAGCTGATCATTCTTATACAATTCTCTAAGTTCCTTAAAAGCTTTGATTGGTTGCTGCATGCAAGCATATAGTGTCCATGTGCACAAGCATAGAATATGATTGGTTATATCAACACTGTACACGCACATAAACATAAGATATAATTGGTTATACTAACTCTGTACACGTGCATAAACATAGGACATAATTAGTTATATCTACTGAAACATGCGAAACTTGTCTCAGTCTAATTGGTCAAGATAAACTGCCGAATTGAGGTTCTTTGTGCCAAGTTCCCTTTATCGTGGAATGCACACCTGTGTTCTTCTAATTGGCATCTTTCTTTTTTTGTCTTCTTGTTTATTCTGTTCAAGGCCTTCTAAAGGCGTCTGGAATGCTCTTGTGACCATTAGCTAAATATGTGTCCACAACAACCAAAGAATTCTTTAATGGAAATGATGCAGAACAAAAAATTTTTTTTATTTGGTAACACCCTCCACCTGTATCGAAAGACAAAATGGCAGTAGCCTTATATACGTACCAAAAGAGGAAGGTTACAATACAAAAAATTGGTGCACTAAAGGATTGGTCCTGCAACATATGACATCACATCCATGGAATGGTTTAAGGATTTATTATCAACCCACACATAAAAGGGACAGTGAAACTTTCCCTAAAGTTGTTAACAGTTGATGTTTCTCAGCGTAAGTTTCTGGGGCCTCATGAATTAAGAAATTACTCAAGGAAAAATATATGCAAATTATTCTCTCATATTGATGTGGGAGAACAAACTTTGGGGACTGTGTACCTCATCTATGGATGTTTAATACTATAGAAGAAAGGAAAAAGAAGAAGTATCATGTCTGCTTTTTAAGATAAATGTAAAATTTTTCAAGAGCAAGAAGATGACACATAGCCCTGTGGTCCAACCTAGTAACTGCATGATGACATCTTGTTCAAGAAGACCTTGGGAACATAATGAGGTTCAAAAGACAGATTATTCTTCAGACCTTTTCAGGAAGACATAAACACACACATTCCCTTGCCACGTGTTATGCTCTGCCCTCCATCCACAGTCAATTCAGAAGTTCAGGCCAATGCAGGAGCTCTTGCCTGGGAGTGCAACTTCTCAGATGCCAGATAAAACACAATAAGCAGGAGCAAGCAGCTGGTATGTACTCGTTGGTGACGTTGCATCCAAGCAGGGGCATGAAAAGAGGAATTAGTGATAAGAATGGCGTGAGAAAAAGACTGTTTTCTTCAGCAACTCCAGCAGAACTGAGGAGTACAGCTGACTCAGAATATTATATTTTGGGCAGCAAGAGATTTTGGGTCTTCACCAAACAAAAGAAATATTCCATTGCATCCAGCCAGACCAACAATTTCATGTGAGTTACAGCAAACACATCCTGAAAAGCCAGTTGGATAGTTTCAATTCAAATACACTGCAACATGCTTTTTTATAGCTCACTTTCCCTCTGTACCTACCTATGCAGATAGGCACCTACATATACCTTATTTTTTACTACATGATCATGCTTGCCTTGAAAAGCCTTATTCTCACGTGCTGAGTTTAACCCTTTACAACTACTACTGTAGCTGTGTGCCAAGATGTTGTTGGAAGAAAATGGTGCTGTAAAAGTAGACAGTTTATCCCTTTGCTAGCTCATCAAGGGAACAATCCAAATTGTGAACCCAAGTCCTAACCTACCCTTACTCAAAGTGCTGTAGCAGCAGGCAAAGTCTTCATCTACTTCCCTTGCCAATCACAGTCAATTGTATTAAAATATGTTTTAGAAACACATATGCTGGATCATCTGAAGAACAGCAGTCTCAGCTCACTTGTATTTTTAAGCAAGATATGATTGTAAATCTTCCATCCAGAAGAGTAATGTGTTAACCCACTGTGCCACCTAATCCCTAAGAGTCTCATTTTGATTGTACAAAAATAATTTAGGGACCTAACAGTTTAAAACTGTCTTTTCTGGTGCCTAAGTGCTTCATTTTAATAGATATTAGCTGTTAAAGATACTCATTTTAACAATGACATTTACAGCTTTAACCAGTCTATCATAGAGCACAAGTGCATCACTTAGCAGGATAGTACTGTTTAAAAAATAATCTACCTGCTTTAATGCATATTGGAGTATATTAGTTGATGTCGAATTAGGTCATTTTAACCCTTCAGCTTTTTTCAGGACTATGAATACACTTCAGACCCTTTTAGTTCAACATCAAACTAAAAGATTTTTCCACACAATCCTAATATTCACTTACGTGTCCTCTTCCATTTAAATTCCTTTCCATTATTTCCTTTCAATTAATTAAGCCTCACAACATCACCGCAAAGTGTTTAAGAGCTACCATCCGCAGTTTGGGGTTGCAGGCCTAATCCAGCATCGTAAACCTTCTGAGAGATCCCAGATGTACAGATTCCTGCATATCTGTAACCACAGCCCTACCCTTCTTTTGAAGCAAAATCATAAGACAGCGGATAATGAAGAAAATGTCAATAGGCTGTATAAACATGCACTGGAAGTCTAAGAAGCTGATTCCTCCTTTGTTGCTAAACGCAGAAGAATAGCCATGCTAGATCAAACAGCAAATCCAATTAACACAGTATCTCCTCTCTCATAGTGGCCAACTCTTAGGAAAGAATGTGAGAATTATGTTACACCATCTCAGGTTCTCAAAACCAAAAATTTAAACACCTTCCTGAGCCAGACCTTGTATCCAGACCACCTTTAAAGAACCCTGCAGCCTTTTCTGGTCTATCTCTATTTCTGCTCAAAGTGGAGGGTTAGGAAATGAAATGAGGGTGTGGGTCCCTGAGCAAGGTAGAGCCTTGGCCCTACACAGAAGTGACTACTGTCCATCAGCTGACCAGAGGTCATCTGCTGGCTCTATAGCATCCATAGGGATTGACACATCTCTCTGGGAGCAACTGGTGGAAGGTATTGCACTTCTGCGCGAGGCCGCATCTCTCCATTTCCCACTGAATTCTTGCAGGCGGGGGAGCTGCTGCCATCCCCAGCAGCAGAAGTCCAGCCCAGTGGAAGACTCCAAGGAATCTTGTGGAAGCTGGAAGGTTGTCCTCGCACAAAAGCCCAATGCCACCCATGCACTGAAGTAGGTTGCTATTGAGCTGCTGACTGAAGGCATCTCACGCGACTTCAAAGCAGTGGAGGCCACTGCTATTTGGAGACACGGTCAGGCAGCCATTTGCCAATAATGTGTCCGTATGGGCCTGTCTGAAATAAGGAAGGGGCAGCACACAGGGCCGCATGTGCTCCACTGACTTCTAGTTGCATCCCTTTGAGATGGGCAATGAAAACTACAGAGACCTCCTGAAACTTGGGTATGCCACCAATTTACACATTGAAATAAATATTTTCTTTTCTGTTTTCTACTCTTTGCTTAATAATTCGTAAGATTTTCCTTGCTTTCCCAGCTGCTGCTGAGCAATAAGTAGCTATTTTTAGAGAGCTAATCACTGTGACTCCACAATATTTCTTCTGAGTTGTAAAAACTCATTTGGCCTTGCTTAATCTTATGTGGTTGGCTATGTAGATATTGTCAGGACTCTTATTTTCCAGTGGGCATTACTTTGACCATATTGACATTTCAGTTATCCAGTAATGGGAATGCCACAGTCATTAGGTAATGGGACATCCTTCCACTACTGTATATTTGACTCTCTTGCTATATGTTCATGCTCTAGAGATTTGAATGATCATGGTGTTCAGATTTCACTGCATTGTTTAGGACTTGGGAGAAAGACAGCTTACTGGAAGGGGGATATTCTTTGTAGATGTAAATTTTGATAAAGTTGTCCGCACTTTTTTAATATCGCATGTCATGTCTGATCTACCTTATGAGGAACACAGCATAAACAGTGATTTAAATATAGGTGTCTGAAAACTGTTAGATTAATAGTTAAAACCACTCTTCTATCAGTCTGTCTAGCACATTGAGTTTTTTCAGAGGTTATCACACTTTTGCAGGAGAGCAACAGAAAGTAAGCAGGACCACAGAGCACATCAGATATATTATTGCTTAGTAACTAGAGGTTAATAAAGCCATTTTCCAGATACAGAATTAAAAAGAGATTAAAATGTCATCTTCTCATCCTGAAAATGATGTAACACTGTGTGCAAAATTCAAGGTTTGACACAAGGGTACAACACCACATGAAAAGATAATTTGTCAGGCCCAGTTCAGGAAAGAGTTTCTTGTTGTAGGAGTACATGCTTCACTTTATCACTTGCTAAAGCATCTCTGCTTTTCTGAATAGCAATAGATTTAAGCATCTGATGTAGTCTTCTGAATGAGAAGTTCTAATGCCAATTAAGTTCAATTCACTGAGTCTAAGGCTACTTACTTGAAACAAGATACCGATACATTTGCATACAATAAATGACAGGTTGAGCATCTGCAGAGTAAAATGCTGGCCTGCTGATAGGATGCAATTAAGACAAAAAGAACTTGGGGATACTTTTTCCTTCAGCAGACCATGCAAAACTAAACAGGAAATGGGCTCAGATTCCCACCAGAAAGCTGAGTATAGCACCAGCTAGCATAGCCATTAGTATTCACAGGGTTTTAGCAAGCTTAGAGCTCTCTGTAAGAGGTGCTGGGCAGCCATGGGTGGAGCTGGATAAAAGAGGTAGTGTCCTCCTATGGAGCACTAAAGTGTTGCTCATAGGAGCCACTGTTCCCTTTGTGAACTGGAAAAAAATCACCCAAACGGGTCATGTAGGACAACAACAAACCTATGGACAAAATCATGCAAGCAAATGGAAAATTAAAACACCCTATGCAATGTACCGTCACAGAGTTCTGTGCACGTGTGTGTTTGTGAATACGTTGTGTTCGAAGTTCTGAGGAATAGATTAAAAATTTGTTAGATAAATAAAACCAGGAAATAAGTAAAAGAACTTTGTACTATCAAAAATAGCATGTGCTACAAAAATACCTGGGAGATCACTCCAGGTGTATTAACTATTGACAAACTGCCCAAAGTGCCAGTTTTTGGGTTAATAACTTTGCGTAGGATACAGAGTGTGTTGGTTGGGTTGTTGTCCTAAGGAGTTGATACCAGGCAATACACTTTGAATTTCCCTGTACTTCATCAGGGCAAGATGTGAAAAACAAAGCACATCCTAAGACTGACATCTCAGAGGGTTTCTGAAGTGTTTATGTTCAGGCTACGCGATTTCCACCCATGTATGAGAAGGAATGTCCAGGGTACACACTTGACAAACGTAACCCTCTCGACAGCCTGTAACATGTCACAAACCAGAAGATTTAAAGTGAACATGAAACTGTCCAACTTCTACTTTTGTTTCCCATCTGGGTTTTTGCAAGAGAAAGAAAAACAAAAGAGCTGACAACTGACCACAAGGGATGTCCATACATCTCTACTAAGGGAGCAGCGTGGTTTCAGGGACAGGCCATTTCACCCATCTAGCCAGCAGACTTGAAGTCTCAACCTCACTAATAAGTGATTTGTGGTCAATCACTATGCTGTGTTTCTTCTCGTCCCTTGTCTACTTAAGTAGCAAGAAATTAACACGAGACCTCAAACTGCTGATTTTTTTTGCTGAACAATATGAGCAAAAGTAATCCATGTGATTCGCCCCCCAAAATCACCTAATGACTTAGTGACTTCACTTCCTTTCACAGGGACTTCTTGCACAGGAAGCAACAGCCACTTGAGATACTTAGCTATACAAATGCATCCTGGAAGTGAGACCACGACTGCCTTCCACCACAGCCCTTCAGCTAGTAAACTTTTTGGTGCCAGGATCTTGTAACAGACTTTCTGTGAGCAGAAGCCAGCCAGGTACTTGTGAATCTGCAGCTCAGATCATCAAATTCCTTGACATTAGCATCCACAGTGCTGTTGATTTGTGTCCCTCCAAATATGACACCGAGGTTGCTAATGTGGTCATTCCTGTAGAACTCATATCCGATTAGCTGAAAGAACAGATGTGCTCCTTCTAAAATTTGCATTACCCATTTCCACCTGTAAGAATAATACTATCAGCTTGCCAATTACTCATGGAGACTTGAGTTTGAACTCCAGACCCAAATCTTTTTACAAGCAGTACGTTTAACGAATCAGTAGTGCACTCTGCAAAAATGCAACTAGACTGGAGTTGGAGAAAACATATGTCTCTGATGTGCGCCATTGTGATGTTTTATGTCAGTTTGCATCAGTCAAGCTTGCAGTTTAACTCTGTTTCAGGGGTTTTTTTACATGCATCAAAAGGTTTGTCATTTTTCTGTGATTTAGGTAAAGGTAGGTTAGGTAATAAAATTCTGTGGGCTGGCAAGCACTGAAGCAAACCTCAGCTTTTAGCTTTATGTTCCCAGATGCCTACATTTCCAGTGGGTAGTGTGTCATATGTCTAAAGAAAATGAATGCTAATGAAATAGAAAGTGGTGAAAAGCTGCTATAATGGTAGAAAGTTGCTCAGCTAATAGAACAGGTTCTGGTAAAGGCAATTGATAGAGCTTTCCCAGAGGTCTAAAAAATAATTATTTAAATACTTGTATGAGCAAAGAGTGGGGAACTGGGAGTGGAAAGGGTGGGGGGCGGATCCATCTGTGAGTCTGCTGTATAAGGGATCTTCTGGAGGCTACCTAATGCGCGCTGTCACTGCTTTGTGGGTTCCAGGGAAAAACTCTTCCTCTATTCTTTAGCTCAGAAACCAGCTTGCTGCTGAGACACACTTCTGTATTACGTTAGGGACAGAGTAATGGATTTTGAACTATGTCTCTTCCATGGAAATCCTTCTTTCCCCCCATCTGGAAGGCAAAAGTATTATGTCTGCTTCAGCCCAGAACTGTCATCACATAGGAACTGACCCCAGAACTGTCATCACACAGGAACTGACCCCAGACTTTTCAGAAAATTCACAGATTCCATCAGCTTTTTTGTTAAAATGTCACATTCTTCCACTCTTAAACATTTCACTAAATGCAAGAGGCACAGGGGACAAAATGTTGGCCTTGGCAAAGCCAAGACAGGATTAAAACCCTAGAGCCCTTTCAAATCCACAGAACTGTTTTCATTTCACTAAGGGGATGGCAATGGGGAGGGGAAATTGCAGCTATTTTGCCAATGTTTTTCCTAAGGATTTTTTTAAATTGAAAACTTGAAAATATGACTCATTTTCATAACTGACATACACACAAGCATATGGTTAAGAGAGCGTCAACTTTCCAGTCAACTGTCTAGGTCACCAGAGGTCTGCCACCTTCAGCCAGTAGTTTTTGGAGGATGATGTTTCATTAGTGGATCAAATCCATACTTGAACTTGAATCCAGCTGGCACACATGAGGCCTTCGAACTGACAAGCTGTTCCTTGGAGCATTAGCAATTCTCTCCTCTCCTGCCCTATATTTAAAGCCAAACATTGGCAGTGTGATGGACTACTTCATCATGGTATTTCACAATGATGTTATAACACCCACATTTCTGAACCAGAGCACATGGAGCTCCAGGAAATTCTGCATCAAATCTCAGCCTGAGCAGTTATTGATAAGCATCTTCCTGAACGAGTCAGGCCCTCCTGTCCTCCGAGAGCAGGGAGCTCAGGTAAACTGCCCTATCTGCCCCTGTCTTGTTATGAGCCCTGGCTGAGTCCCTCTCCCCTCCCCTGCAAACACCAACTCTTTTCTCGGCTCCTTATCCAGTTTCATTCTGAAAAGCCACTGCGATCTGGTGCCAAAGTTCACATGCAGATACTGCACCAGGCTGCTAATAGCTGTAAAGTTCCTCTCTTCTCACACCCCTCTCAAGCGCTCATTTGTGACTAAGCAAATCTTATGTTCAGGAGAGAGAGATGTCTTACTTCATTGCTTGTGTAGCCCTGCACCATCACCTTCAGTGAGGAATACAACAGACTAAAGAAAAAAGAAAAAAAAATTTCTATTTTTCCACACGTTTGGTTTACAAACCACAAAAATCCTTGCTTTTAAGTACAACGTGTTATATAAAAAGCAGGCAGTGATGGCCTGTCTTCAAGCTGCAGTACTCTGTCTGTATGCATCAATTACAAAGAAGGGCTTATTCTAACAGAAAGTGACCCCTTGAATGCTTGTATCTTTTTTGCCTTAAAGTGGTGGCACGGCACTTCCTGCACACCGATAACTAAAATGATGGACTAGAGCTGAGATTCAGTTTCTGGTGATAATTGTCTAGTGCCAACTGCCTTCTAGGTCAGCATCTGCCTTCACACTCAAAAACCAATTCACACAAATACTGGATTGCTCACTGGTAGTGAAGAAGCATTTCATGAACTTTGGAAGTAAAGACAGAGCTTCAGGGTTTCATTCCAGGTCCAAAATTTATGATGTTTTCTGTGCATCACAGTGCAAGGGTGTGTAAGCCAGTCTTAATGGAAAAGCTTTGGTGGCATTCTAGTTAGCTTTGATTTAAAGCTTAATTTAGGTCCTGAAAAGGGTTAGTGCATCTTTACAGCCATCTTGTAATTCTCCAAGAGTCCTGCCATGAAGTTAGCCAAGTCCACATTTCAACACGGCAGGGTCACTTTCAGATCAAAGAGGTACTCAGACAACTACCAAAATCCACTGAGAAAAGGCTTACACCTTGTCCAAAAGTCTACCAAAATGGAGACAGGCAATTCATGTTACTATTCAAGTGCATTCAAAGGAGATGTAGTGAAAATAACGTGTGTCGTATATACATACATATATAGAGTCACTCATGATGTTAAATGAAAACTGAAATTCTAGTTGAAAGTGGGTCTAACTAAATATTTAAAACTGCATATTAGAGCTGAGAGAATAATTGGCAGCAAATAATTCACCTGATGAATTTAGCTTCTTTTTCAGCTTGTGGAGTGTCTGCATACAGATTGCCATTTCCTCAAATCTGATCATTACTTTAAATGAGTCTCAATTTTATAGTGTAATTCTTTCCCTGTATAGGTTGATGGTGAGGAGTCTCCAGTGCTTTCCAGACACTTCATATCTGAAGTTTAATCTGCGAATGTTAGCTGCGAGCAGCTGCACACATAACACGGTGCTGCTCTGACCCACAGTTTGATGTGCATGTCCTGTTTGAAAATTTGAGCGTGCCAGCTCAGCACTTAGTTTTTACAAGCACTTGTGTGGGTAAAAGCTGACAGCTAAAGTATCAGGAAAAAGCAAATAATAAGCAGAAAGTACTGCAGAAAGACGCTCACTTTTAAATATTAGCAGATCCTCAACAATAACACAAAGGGCTGAAGAAAGCTTTTCACCTCTCCTTATAAGCACCTCCAACAGTAGCTCTTCAGTAGTTCAAAGTAGAGGATACAGTGTCACTGGAATCAATACCAAAACCCCAAGTATTTCTGCAGCTGGGATGGAGTAAGCCCACATACCAGTACAGGCTGGGGGCCGACAGGATGGAAGGCAGCTTTGCAGAAAAAGCAGCCGACAGCCTGGTGGACAACAGTCTGAACATGACGGAGCGGTGTCCCTTGCAGCCAAGGCAGCCAGCTGCACAGAGGGCTGCATTTGCAGCCAGCCGCACGCTGGGCTGCATTTGCAGGGGCATAGCCAGTAGGACAAGGGAGGTGATGACCCCCCCCTCACTGGTGAGACTGTATCTGGAGCATGGTCTCCAGTTCTGGGTTCCCCTGCACAGCAAATAAAGACACTGACATACTGCAGCAAGTAAAGCAGAGGCCACCAATATGACTAGAGAGCTGGAAAAATGTAACATGAGGAGCAGCTGAAGCAATTGGAATTGTTCAGTCCAAAGAAGAGAAAGCGAGAGATGTTACTGCTGTCTGCTGCGACCTAATAAGGTACAAAAAAATGGAGTCAAGTTCTTCTTGGAGGTGCACAGTAATGAGACAAGAAGGTATGGACACAAGTTACAACTTGGGAAAATCTGAGCGGATATTAGGAGAAGCTTTTTCACTGTAAGGCTGGAAAATACAAGAGCAGGTTGCGCAGAGTGGCTGTGGAGTGTCTGTCCTTGGAGACAGTGGAAACCCAACTGGACACGGCCCTGAGAAACCTGCTCTCACCAGACATGCTCAGAATAGGAGGTAGGACTGTATGACCTTTGGAGGTCCCTTCCAACCTACATGCTTCTATGATTCCCTGATACTTTAATAAATATTTTTCCAGTGCTTGGAGCAATTCCAAAATATTTTTTACGTCCCCGACCTGTATTTCTGTAAGAATGTAAAGATTTTTATAGTAATTTCTGCCTATGGAGAGATATTGAATGTTAAAATCCACCCCACCGGAGCTAGATTAGTGGCAAAATGAAGGCAACAAATCCAAAGGTGCAAAATTCCTTAAGGGTCAGGTTTTCTGTGAGCATATCTCAGCTCAGCACAACCGACTTACGGCCACCCTGATTTACACCAGCAGAGAGTTCTGCATTGAATCTTAAGACTGCATAAATGAATGTGTTTCACAGTTAACATAACCTCATATATAGTACAGCTATTTCGAGGACATCCAAAAAGCGCTCTCTTTCTTGGTGTTGTGTGATACTAGGAACCTATGTGCACCTCCTGTGATCTCTGGCTTGCAATATTATTGTGTCTGATGCAGAATTATTAGGTACTGAAATAAACTTCAGCTTTTAATGACTAAATGTCATGCAAGAGGATGCTGGACTTGAAAACCAGCAGAAAAGCCCTAGGCTGTTTCAGAATTCAGATTCAAATTATTCAGTTATCTGTACTCCTCTTAGATATCTATAAATATCTACACTCCACGGGGTGCTCATGCAATTTCTGATGGTTTACCAGACTGAAGCCACCTCCTCAACTGTAGGTTAGAGTTGTAACTCCTTGATATCGATGAAAAGGCAAGGGACTTAGTTATGAAGGTCATTTTTCAACTGAACAGTTAACTGGAGGGCACCACAGAATGAGTTTAGCTCTCTTTTGTCTCACAAATTTTGCAATCAAAGAATATAAACATGAACAAAGCCGTTAAGGAGACCTCTTCTTGCTGAATGCTCTGGAAAAAAATTTAACTAACTTAATAAGGTAAAAAATTAGAACATTTTCATTAACGCAAAATGTTCTTTTTAATTAGGATTTTGCAAGCTAAGTCTCCTAATGAATGAAGGAATGGAACTTCAAAATGATTTGAATTGCTTATTTTTTTTTTCCTCTCACTGAGAAGAACAAATGTAACTTTTTGCAAAATAAATTCAGTTGGTAATTGGAGACTTTCTAATTAACTATTTCATGGATTGAGTTTTCATAGGCCTGTAAAAATGAATTGCTATGAAGCGGCTGCTCTCCTAACTAATCCTCAAGAGCTCTGAGCGCTCTAAGAATGCAGCCAGTGCCAACCACGCCGAGACACATGCGGTGGGCAGCGGTATAGGCAATTTACTCCCGCACAAAGCGGTTGCAAAACAGGTTCAGGGGATAATTGTCCCCGTTTTAAGGAAGCAGTTACAGGGCACAGATGCTAGTGATTATAGGGACACATTTATTGGAGGGACCAACGTAACTGTAGCACTCCACTAGCACCACTACTTGTGCTGTGGCAGGAGGTACCTGATGTTGCTCTGGTGTGGCTGCTCTGCCAGCATCAGTGCTGGGCCCACGCTGTATAAGGTGCTAAGGAGAGGAAAGATGGCTTCTGTAGGGATGTGAAGGAAGGCTCCCACGTGACAGGCTATAGCAGCCACAGAGCCAACACACACTGGCTGTGCCACATGATAAAGCCCTGCCCTATATAACACGACCAGTACTAGCATGACAGACCATCAGCAAACGGGAAGCAAATGAACCCGGTTGAATACTTTGCATCTGGACACAGCTGGTAGGACCTGGCCACAACAGAGGAAGTGTGGAGGGTGTCATCAGAGTCGGTGCCTGCCTCTCCACGCACACGGCAACTGCGAAAATCTCTGCACTGGAGCCAAGCTGAACTGATCAGTCCACAGGTGTTGCAGAGCACTCTGTGAGCCCATTCTGCAGACACCAGAGACACATGTTCAGCACCACCAACTACCAAGGATGAGCTCAGGTGAGTGCAATACCTTCCCCAGTACTTCCAGCCCTAATGATCACAAGCAGGTCTCTTTGTCCGCGATAAAGCCATACACAGCAGGCTGCCTCCCAAGGAAACGCATGAGGGAACAGACGCTGCTAGAAAACATCATCCTGAAATGCCAACAGAAAAACCATAAGCTATGGGTCTTCAGTTAAAAGACAAAAGTAGTCTAAAGCTGGCAGACTTGGTAGATCCCAGTGCGACAGGGATGAGATGCTACTTTTGATCTAAAGCTCTGGCTTCCTTGTTGCAGCAGCTTCAGAAACCTTTTATATGGGCTAATATGACCACACTACTACATGCTGTGCCAGAACAGGCTATAAAACCTATTGCCAGATGACACTATTAACCAGAGAAATGCACTTGATCTACAGAGATTGGAAGCTTGAGCAGATGGGTTAAGACAGACAGGAAACTGTGATATACAAGACAGGTCAAAGCAAAGTTGTGGGAATGGGCCTGGATATTTGCAGAATTAGTAAAATCTGTTTTTGCTAAAAGAAAACATTAGCAAGCAGTAAGAGAATGAGGCACAGTTAATTATAAATGTAATACATGGGTAGCTACTTGCTACTGCTCACTGCTCATAGACTTCAGCCCAACTCTACGCTATCAGGCTTCTAACTCTTACTGTGTCTTCAATATGCATTAAAATCTCAGTGGTAATCCTCTAGCACAAGACATGAAGAAATCTGGACTTTAGGTTTGGAAGATTAGGGTAATATCTCCATTAATGCCCATCAAAACACAAACGAGATCTGTTTAACTTTTTTGTTCTTCTGTCAGAAATGATCAAGTTTGTTTGCAGTCAGTGTGGAAGCACATTCCCATGTTCAGCAAAGGGGTACAAGTGCTATGAAGGCAGTCACCCTTTACTAAATGAGTCATCCTAGGCACAATATACGAGGGGGAGGAAAAAAACCCCAAAGTATCCTAATAAACAGAATACTGGAAAGCAAAGGTATAGTGAAGGCAAAGGTTCTGATCAGAGATTTTGGTCAGATGTCTTAATCTGTTTACACAGCAGGAGGTTTTCAACAAATTGCGTTGCAAGATTAGAAATGAATTAGCACGTTCTGAAAACAGACATTGAAGTCCAGGAACACAGAGCAAACACACACACATCATTTGTACCAAGAACCCAGCACTAAAAGCAAAACTTAAGTGTTATTTGATGTCATGGTGGCCACACACTAATATAGAATAGGTTAGTTCCAGTTGGAAAGGACCTACAACAATCACCTAGTCCAACTGAACCTATCCAACACAGTAAAACATTAAATTGTGCAATGGGAAGGCCCATATAGGATCTGTCTGAAACAGAAAATACAGATGGTGTGAAATTTATCGAATAAACACAATGCAGTAGATACCGAAGAACTTCACAAGATGTTTAACAGATTGGAATTATTTAAGGATATATCATACATAGTAGTATTTGGCCAAAAATACATGCACATGCATAAGATTTCATTAGACAATTAGAAAAGATGTTAAATCTGAAGTTTCCTGGATGATAAAGTCAGGTTATATTCAGTGTTTGCAGATATCATCTGTTTAAGTTAAGAATCCAATCGCTTAAATAAGTGACTGCCGAAGTACAAGATTCAGATCTGGAAGACGGTAATGTTGAGTGCAGTCCCAGAAAAAACACTCACTCTATTTTCCTGCAGAGTGGAAGACTGGGCAGATCCTAATACCAGACTTATGTTTATAAAAAAATTTGTACAGGTATTTTTTCAGACAGTTTTTTTCCTGGATGCCCACTGTTTTACATGAGCAGCTTCAGACAAGAAGCCAATGAGACACTATCACACATGGGGCACTGTGGATGTGATCACGTTACCCTGGCAGACTTTTTTTCTATTTGTCTTATGCCATTCTAGGGCCAGGGAAGGATACACAAGACTGAGACTCAGCAGAGGTTGGCCCCATTCCTTTTTGCACCTCAAAGATATATATGAGCAGCTGAAACTGGCTTCAGTGGATCCTTACATCAGCTGAAAATCTGCTCCAGGTACCCTGCAGGTAAGGAACTGCCCCATGCGTGCAGGATTCACGCAGCTTTGTGGTGCAGGAAAGCCAGCTGCAGGAAACAGTGCACTGGCTTATGCTGTAGGTGCTCCTGGGTGGAAGGGGGTACTTCTGTTTATTTTCTCTCATTCTGTCCTTTGTTTACTTTTATGTGTAGGCTGGTGGCTGGGCGCTTTTCAAAAATACAAACACCTCTCCCTAGAGACCAGACATCCCATAGCACAGTACAGTGCAGTGCTGGCTGCAGAACCCTTTTTGTATTCCTTGTGCACTGGGCAGGGATTTTTTCATTTCATGCATCATCCATAACTTGCCGCAGCAATTCCAAAAATCTCTACCACGCTCACATGAATACGAATAATTTAAATTCACATTTTTGCTTTTGGAAATTTATCATCATAGAAGTCGGGCTCATAAAGCAACTGTATTTCTGAAATTTCTCACAGAATAATCAAGTGATGGCACTGCCCAACAAAACAGCCTAATTGCATTGGTATCATACAGGCACTTTGAGCTATGACTCCATCTCCCAAGAAGGTCAGCTACTGACATAAATCTGTCACCAGTATTACTGTTCACTCTACTGTTTTTTCTTGGATGCTTCTTTATATAGACTAATTTAATAAGTAATTAAAAAACAAAGGGGCTGTTACTCAGGGTACAGGTAGGTATCGTTTCCCTGCCAATGGCCAGTAGCAAGTGGTTTGGAGGAGCTTACGTGAAATGTTGCTGTGGACAGTTACGGAAGAATTGGCTTGGAGCAGACATTATTCCTTAGCTCCCAGTGGTGTCCCCTGGGTTTTGGCCAAAGAAGAAGATACTGCATTTCTTAAACATAATTGCAAATACAGGTGTTTAATCCTCCCTGACCTCAGAGAAACTTAGCTTTCAGGAAAAGCAAAGCAAATTATAACTTTGCCATAAGCAACGAGTTCCACAGTTTCCCAATTTGAAATGCATTGGCCTTTGAGAACCAAATACCACTCTTCCCTCGCACTACAGGGGCAAGGGCAGCTGTCAGGAATGCCCAGGTCGCAAGCCATCTGGCACAAAAGGTACCTGGAGGCTGCCGCTTCACAAGCTGGTGCTTCCCAAATCCTGTGTGCACCCGGTAACTCTAGCTCTGTGTGTGCATGTCAAGGCTCTGCGCCTGCCACGGCCTCTACACCTACTCCATAGCACAGGGGTTGTGCGAGGAGAATTAGGGCTGTGTTTTGCACTATAAAAATTTTTTTGTAACTGAGATTACTCCCTTTCCCAGCACGGGTATCTGTCTTACATTCGACTGAGTGCTTCCACACCCAGCAACGCTTACAGGAAAAAAGTGAGAAGCTAGAAAAGAGCAGAAGGGAAGAAATGAATTGCAGTGGCTTTCCTGTTGAGCTCATGCCTGGCCGACGGCCTGCTCGGGATTCCAGAAACTGGGCAGGCCAGCTCCTCAAAAGATGCTAAAGAAGTTTGCCCAAATAGTTAAACCAGTCTTGTAATTACACACAGAGCATTTAAGACAACCATGCTAAATTTGTCATTCAAGCAACAAAGTCTCCGTTGGAAAAAAAGATAGGCACTTAAAAGCTGTTTGGGAAGAGAGGCAACATTATTTAGCACCTGCTCAGCTGAAAACTTAAATCAAGTTTGAACCCTGTTATTTTCTTCTTCATTAGTGGAATGAAAAAAACTTAAGTTTTTCCTGTTCCCAGCCTGCTGACGGAAGCAGTGAGGTACCCTCGGGTACCGTTCCAGCTGCCCATGTGGTGTGCCCCAGAGGGGTTCGTCACAAAGCACACTGTAACTCCTGCCAGCCGGGCACCAATGCTGCCTGCTGCCTCCAGGAGTTTTATCTAAAAATAGAAGCCGCTTAAGAAAAATGACCACTTCTTTAGAAGAACAGTCAGTTTCTCTCTGAATCAATTTAAGCCCGAGCACATCAATGAGATAGAGCTTGACCTAAAGAGCTCCCCAGAAATCAAGACCTAAGGTAAAGGTGTGCCAGTAATATGGAAGAAGATAAGGAGACTATGGGCCTGATCCAAAGGCCATTAGGTCAGCGGCAAGCTTTAATGTTGATGTAAATGGGCTTTGGAACAGGCCATGCTAGAGAAAAGAGCGCTCCTTATTATAAAAATAAGCAGCGTTAGGAATGGACTAGAAGTTAAGGGAAATTTTTTGCAGGCAAGCATCCTTCCATTTTTTCCAGCATCTCAGCAAAGGATTGCGTCATTTGGCCCCATAAATGATCAGGCACCAGGTTGCCACCTCATCCCGACTGAGAGCCCGGAGGTCAGAAGACACTGGTTCCTGCACCAGGAGCCGGAGTTCACAGTAGCACATGGGTACAGTTTGCACAAGCTGTTGCTTGTAGCTACAGCTAAGAAGTGGTCAGGCTCTCTGGTCCAGCTGTGCTTCTTGTACCTTTAGGTGCTTCGTTAGCAGAGCTGGGCACCCGGTCAGCAACACTGCCCACCTGAAGTACTGCATGCATCCATTTTGCATGAGCAACTGTAGGAACCCATTCCCAGCTCACCAGGGAGCGGTGGTGGTTTGAATAACGAGAGAGGAGCTGGGTCGTGGCAGTGAATGCTAAACCTTCACCCACCTCACCTTGAACTGCTGTTTGCCAGTGGGTGCAAAGGCAGCCAGGTATAATAGTCACTAAGTTGGGGAGAGAATGCAAATATTTACTCATTAGTGATGAGACAAAAAATACAACTGTAATTCTCACCCTCTCTGGCCCGTGCTGAATATTCCTCGCTGAAACCGTTAAACTGACACGGTTGTTCCATTGACAAGATATGAAAGAACAAATGTTCTGTAACTGAATACCATGTGCCTCACCACAAAGAAAAATAACACAATTCTCTCAGAGATAAAATAAAGGATATACTAAGAGAGTATTGTTAAACGAGCTTACTACACTAAAACAATGAGGAGAGAGGGAATATTCAAGTCACCCTGTTGGCTACACTATAATTGGCTTGTTAGGGAAATGTGCACACGCAGACAAGTGTGAAGAAAGCAGGAGATTACAAAACTCCACGACCTGCAGAACAGCACAGGCTTCAGGCACAGCTTACAGATGCTGCTGCCCAAATGCAGGAGTTGGTGATGGGACAGAAAGTGTGTTTGGGAGCCTTGATAACTAGTGCACGTAGCTGTACCCAGCTGGCCCTGCGGGTTGCAATTCAGGTTCTCTCGTGCGTGGTTCTCCCCGTGCCAGCCAAGGGGCACTATTCTTCCGTGACCCCGGCAGGAATCACGTCTAGCTGCGAGATAGCTGCACCGTGCTCTCTGGCTCGGGAGCTGCCAGTTTGCCTTAAAGTATTAGAGCAGCATTATATCGATTACTGCTTGATATTTGCAGGTCTACAAAATGTCCAAGGAGACACAGGAAAGTTTAGAGACTTTTAATTTGTTGTACGAAAGCTTTTCTGATGGTCCCAGTAGATTACACATTTATGAAGAAGGGCAGCAACTATAAAAGCTTATTGTTTGCACTCAGCCAAACTTCATGGATTTTTTAAGTATGACAAAAGAGAAAATGAGTTACACAGATTTTCAATAACTTGAACACCAATCTCTGCTGTCCAAAGGGAATTACTCCAGTGTTCTTTCTTTGTCTACCTTGGCCTGGCTTTAAGGGTTTATCCTTGTAAACGACATCAGTAGTTACAGTTAACAGGTCCAAATGAAGCTGTGGGGCTGAGATCCCTCTTGTCCTGATGTGCTAGATGCTCCAGGGAGAAGACTAAAGATAGCAAGAGAAACTTTGTCAAGGTAGACTCACGGCGGAAGATAGGAGCAAGTAGTGCACGTAGCCCTTCCCTTCGCTTCAATGACAAATCAGAGGTACCAAGAGGATTCTCTCATCAGAGGGCAATGGCACGAAGTGAGATTAAGGTAGCAAGCCATTTTGCTTTTATGTGTTCAGCTAAAGAACAAGGTCAAAGACATAAGGTCTTAAAACTTTTAATTAAGTGACAGTGGAATTATTCACTTGCTCCTGGATTACATTGATGCAAGCCAGCATGAAAACTGCCATTTGACATTTCCCTTGATTTCTGCTACTCTTTGATGGGGGTACACGGTAAATTGTTTTCAGTTACAAATTTGCCGTAGCTACTGACAGGGATGCAAGAAGCTTCTCAAATCTTCCCCACTCTCTTTCACTGAAATGGCAGAAAGGCACTAAAGCAAGAAAAAAGAAGCATTACTGCAACAGAAGATAGTGTGGCTACGGAAACGTATGTTGCAAATTGAGGCTGAGGGATAAACATAAGGCAAGTACAGATATTTTCTTTGACAGCCATGCATGAGAAGTCTCGCGTCACTGGAGAACAATGGGTCATAAAAGGACCCTGCACAGTCCTTATTTGATGAACACTGAGTAGCACCTTTTTTGGCAATACTGATGCATGCACGAGCACATTGGGTGGCTCTGTAGGGTTGGCCTGCTCCCTGGGCATGCAGCCCTGGGAGCATCCAGCCCCTGAATGTATGTGGTGCAGCAGAAGAGGGCCCCACAGCCAGGAAACAGAGCATAAAATGCATGGCCGTAGTAAGAATCAAACTAAAACGTGATTTTAAAAAAAAAGAGTAGGGTTTGGGTTTCTGAGCCCTCTACTTTATTTTTATTTGTTTTTATGCTCCTGTAAGTAAAATCAACAACTTCTTTTTCCCCAATAAACTGAAATTTTGCAGACCATTAATCCATAATATGGACAAAAGCCTTCGGGTGCATGTGAAACAAAATGAAAAATGGTCAGCCTGGTTCTTCCAGGAAAGCTGATACTTCACATGAGCAGTAAAGATTTTCCAACAAGCAGCAGTACACACGTTTCAGTGCAGACCCACAGTGACTGCGTTAGCATGGTAGAGGGTAATGGCTCTGAATATCATTTATGCACACTTAACTACCATTTAGTTAATGTTTATGCAGCATTTTGAAAATGTAAAGTGCTATAAAGATGCCAAATGTTATTATTATTAATAATCCAAGCGATAAATATGACTCAAAATTCTATACTCTATCCTTGTCCTTCATGTCAAAGGGATGTTTGCACATATAATAAGGACTGCAATTCAGCAAGACGCTTACAGTGTATGCGTTACTTAGAGTTCACGAGTTTTACACATAAGGGAATAAAGGACTAACTGGTTTCTCCCCAAGTTTACTGAGTGTTACGAAAATACAAATGAAGATAGAAGATTATGTTAAAATCCTGCTTTTAAAAATGCTGGGTCAGAGTTCTGCTGTAACATTTAAAAGCCTATTTAGCAAGCCACACAGGTCAACATGTTTTAATAAAATGTGTTTTCTTTTCAATGAATGTAAAAGAGGGCACAGAAAAGGACTTGAAGCCAGCAGTATAGAGGTATCTGCTGTCTGCTATGTTTCCACTGCACCCACCACTACAGCAGCTGGCTGTCCATATGTAGAGCACCCAAACCTGTGCCTCCTCACATCTTCACTTCGGCCCTCACAGGAGGCCTACCGACCATGGAGCCCTCTGTCACAGAAAGAATTATTTCCTCAGTGATTTTCCTGTTTCTCTAAACCTCTTTTATTTGCAACTGCAGCACCATGTCAAAAAGGCAGATAGGAACCACCCCACAAGTCACCGAGGCTCCAAGACACGTGTCCGCCATGAGTGCTTGCCATCTCAGTGGATTACACTTATGGCATTAGACTTCACCAGGGGAAATAATCTGTGAGTCAAAGCCTTTGGTCTCCTCCTTTTATATTCGCAAAGAAACCTGCTGGTGCTCTCAGAGAAGCGGCTGTTATTTCAAGGAGGTGATCAGCTTGTGAGGAAGTGCTAACTAAGGACGGGGAATTTTTTTTCATAGGTTTTTCTCAGGTTTGGAGCAGCCTTTGCGATTGCACTGGCTTCACCACTGAGACTGAATGTGAAGTTACTTCTCTGAGAGAAACATCTGCCATTCGCCTTACTGGGAAACCAAAAGGAAAAAACAGTTTTCTTACAGAAGGTCTTTTAAATTTCTTCGCTCACTTCACCAAACCGGATTTTCCAGAGAGTTCAGCTTCCATTCTGGTGCTCTGTTGCAGTGGTTGGATGCTGAGCTCTTGGACGCTTGGTCCAGCACTTGAGATTGGGGACACAGGTAGAGAACATGTGGCTAAATCCCCCCTTTGAAGGCTTTCTCCAAGACTTAAAAAACTATCTTAGCTTAAAAAAGGAAAATGAGGGGAAAAAAATCCCACAGAGACAGCCTGATCTTCTACTTGCTCACACTGGTATAAATCAAGAATAACCCTGTGGACTTTGTAGGACTTACACAAGTATAAAACTGCTAGAAATGAAAGGTTCACATTTCCCAACTTCAGCAGTTGGCTCGGTTTTCTTTAAATAGCTTCATTAATAAATACTTTTAAAAAAAGGAAAAAAAAGTGCTCTTCTTCCCCCAATACTAATTGCTAGTGCTCAGATTTAATCTTCAGCATTTATTGTGCTTCACCAAATCCCTAATAATCACCCCAGAAGACTCCTTAACATTGTTGTATAATGGGAAACAAGGGCAGGGTATTACTTTTTCATGTACAAAGATGTTTCATCAGGAGGCCAGATTTCTTCTATGCAGCTAAAGTACATAGAGCCTGACACTTTTAATTTCTTCCGTAATTGTGTCACGAGAGGGGTTTATGTCACTGTGCCTCTTTGCTGAATTCCAAGAGGCTCAATGCTATTCCCATGGTCATCGCCTCCTGCCTCTACTTTAAAATAATGAAGATTTGGGCTGAAATAAATTTGAAGATATCAAATAAGGACCCCTTGAGTTCCAGGGAAAGAAAATAAAGCAGCTTTTATTAAACTTGTTATGAGACCTTTCATGACCACTATTCTCACTGTTCTCTTTGCTCAAAGCCTTTAGAGAATGGTCTCACTTTAGCCTAAACTCAGCTCTTTCTCAGCTCTCTAAGCCTCTGTAAAATTGAAGGACATTCACTCCAACACACGTCTTTAATAACTCAGTATGATTTAAACTTTCAATCTGCATTCCTGATTTCTGTAA
Source organism: Astur gentilis (assembly GCF_929443795.1). NCBI lineage: Eukaryota > Metazoa > Chordata > Aves > Accipitriformes > Accipitridae > Astur > Astur gentilis. Next base: position 17,028,423 of record NC_064896.1, read on the forward strand.
TAATTGAAAGGAATGCATTAGCAGCAGAAAAAAAAACCCACTTTTGCTTCATAAACTTTACCTTCATTGCCTCAGATTTTCAGCAGTTCTCAATATGTAAGTTTAATGGCGTGACCCTAACAAGAAACGATCAGCAAATGAAACGAACCAGTGTGTAGCTGCTCCACACGGCTACAAGTGTCAGCTGTGGCCTGCCTGCCATTAATTTTATTGTAACTCATTTCTTCAGGTTGAGTACAGCACGATTTAATGTTCCCATTCTCCCATTCCTGTTCTGCATGACAAATTGTTTTAATAAACATAAACCGGGTAATAATAAAGTAATAATAAGCCTAGCACTCACCTTATATCACTGCAGTTAAATTCTCCCACAAGCCAGCGCTGGTTACAGTGACAATTACAGTCGGGCCAATCCGCAGCCAGGCAAGCACAATGGACAGATTTAATATCGTTTGTAAATATGATTAGTGTGCTGTCATGTTATTGCAGCCTGGTATTTACATTTCTCTCTGGGGTTATTCACTACACCAAATCAACATTAAATAGTGCTCCCTTCTCTTCCCCTTAAATCAAATATACCTTTCTTTGTGCTCCACTCAGAAGTTAATGAAGAAAATGGCATCGATTGTTAATATTCAGGGATCAATCAGTGCTTTACATACCTTTTTTTTTCAAACAGATGTACATCTGTCTGTATAACCCTGGAAGATTTCTTTCCAAATTCATAATCTCCCCCCTTCCTCCTCCCCTCCACACACACCCTTTAACATCAACACTCGTCTGCTTACTCTCTTATGAAAAATGTTCAAATAATGAATGGCTGTTGTTTACAGAAGTAATTTCATGCTACATTTCCATTATTGCCTGGATTTGTTTAGCTTCTCAAGCTTCCCCATTTCCCTGCAATGAACTTTTAAGGAAATATAACCAGCTTTCACTGTTTATGCCATTATGTTTATAATAGAAGCTGCTCTCATTTGTGACATATTGCAACACTTCATAACTGTGTGCAAATAAGCATCCTTAAACTTGTTAAGGTCAATTAATCATTGTACAAAAGCTTTTTTAGCTAGGACTTCCACCAGCATAAATCCAGCCGCGTAGCAGGGTAATGAAAGGGCTCTAGCGCGGACGCCGGTCCTACATGGCACAATTGTGTGCTTCAGATGTTAATAAAACTGCCTGCAGATGACACAGGTCTTTTTCTCCAAAGTTATTTGGTTCCCATGGTCAGGCAGCACAGGCTGCATACCTGCAGCCCAAGTCAAGGTAGGCCTCTGGTGGGTGGACAAAAATTTGTAATTACTTTAGTGACAAATTCCCATTAACCTAACAATTTTTGAAGCCACTTTTTTGACAACAAAAGCAAGGAGTCAAGCTAGAGGACAGCCTGCTGAGTTTGGACCCATAGCATTTCACTGGGCAGGAACCAGCCCGTGAAACACCGTGCAACAAGTACCTATTTCAAGACATGACGGAGGACACTGTCAAAGGAGAGTGCTGCTGCTGGCGGAGTGGAGCCACGGCTGTTCAGGCCCATGTATCATTTGACAGCGTGGAGCCCTGGCCTCCTCCTGCTGCTGTGTTAACTGCTCCGGGAGGAAGGGGTCTCTGGGGGGGCGGCAGTGACGGTACCAACCGCCTGATTGCTGCCAGGTGCAAACCCTGATGATAGAAAGGGCTCTCATTAATTAATATCAATCTTCTCCATACACAGCCATGGCAGGCGCAAAGACTCGCTCTTGCTCTTCATGCAGCGAAGAAAGAGGAAATATTCACGTGGTTTATATTTATGCTTCCATTTTCAACAAACAGGTTCTCATCTCCTGCACTTTTGACTGAATCAAGACCTATGTCTGAAATTTAAGATATGCCTTAATCAGACTCAATAGGTTTTCTGGATGCCCCAGGCTTACCAATGACATGGTGCCTGGGTGCATGTAAAATAAGCCTGGTCTGTGTCATTGGACTTTGACTGATGTGTAAAAACAATCACAATAACCCCCCCCCCCCCAACCTGAAATAAACTGTAATAGCAAAAATTCAGTGACATATTTAATACTAATGGAAAATTAACATATATAGGATACCGCAGTTTCTGAGGGTGCCCATGTGCACGCACATACGTTATGCATTCACTAGCGTTTTACTTGCACTTACTTTTTCATGCAAATTGCAGTATAAAGAGATGCCCCATGTTAGAAATCTAGCCCCTGATCGAGGCCAAAATGCATGGCAAAGACCGATAATCAGGTACTTGTAATAATTACAAAGCTGATGCACGCTTTGTCATTTGCTGCAAGCCAACATTCCCATACTACGAGTTTAAGTTAGGAGAAGGGGAAGAAACATGATTTAAAGAAAGCATTAACAGTCAGTCAGAGCGCATAGCTATTTTGTGGGGGATGTAGATAATCTGGAGACAAAAGCAGGACATTTTAAAGACCTATCTCTAGTTGTGGCTTTATTGAAAATGATAGATTTAAGAATGTGATTCATATGGTCACCCAGGGGGCATGGATCTGACTTACTGTGACTTGCTGATATTATTTATTTAGAAGAGTCAAATGTCACAGCAAAATATTTCTGCTAAAATGTGTATTTACTGAATTTTCCTTTCAGAGCTCAGCAAGGTGACAGCTGGAGAGGGGTGTCTGTGCATGTGTGGAAAAAAAAGAGGGGGAAGAAGTGGGGTGTTACTAAACACAAGATCACAGTACTCGAAACATCCTACTGAGATCAGAAGAATTGTGAAGCATACCGAGGTGGTACTCTAGCTATTCATTAACTGCCTGTATCAGCCGGCCCAGAGATTAGAGCTTAATGCAATGGTGAAGTAAGTGTCCATATCACAGTAGCCATGGAGGAATAGCGAGATGTAATGAAACTGAATAGCTAGCCATTGAAAGTTGAAAAATATATTGATTTTTCAGTGCTTGATCACCCAGGAGGCTTTATCAGGTATGAATACTTGGGAACCATCTGCTAACTCTGTAATGGTATTTTAGGATTTGTGACAGACACCAGCAAAAATAAAACTGTGTGTTAGAAAATAACACAAAGTGAAGCCTGCTTCTCTGTCACACATTCCACTGCTCCACATCTGGTTCTCTCATTCCTGTCTTTTAATTGTTTTCAAATTAGCTATAGCTAATGTGTGAATACAAATTAAAATTAGTACACGGATTCAATTTTTCCCCACCTTTCATACCAAAGATAGCTCAGACATTTATAGCTGCATTTATCTCTACATCAGATTGCATTACTTATGTGGTAAAGATTTCTCTCCTCCCAAAAGGAAGTCAGCAGGACCCCGGTTATTGTATTTAGCTATTGAACCTCGTTGTCAACATTTCTTAACATTCATTTGTGTAAGTCGAAGAACAAAACCGAACAGGAACAGGCTTGGAGGCACAATATCTACATATTGTCTGATGTAAATAACACTCCTAGACATGATTGGCATTCTCCAAACAACAATCATTGTTATTGAAATGTGCCTCTATTCCCCTTGTTTTAATACTGAGAATGATTATGAAATCTCTTTGGGTACGATAAATCAGCTGAAAGATGTAATAACATGTTTCAGCTGTTGGAATGGATGTTTGATTACAGCTCTGAGGGTTTTTTCCTCATCTTGTTTCTAGTTTAATTCTTAAACCATTCTGTGATTTAAAAAAAAATATATATTCCACACATCAACAGCAAATACACATTCTTGTTTACAGAGTGTGGGTAGCTGAGCAGGAATCAAGTTGCATTTTAACAATGTAGGGAAAATATTTTTCTATTACAGTTTTGGTCAAAATAGTAAGTTAAACTGTCGTTTGAAATTATATTCAGTAAACATGTAGCTTCAGCACGTAGGTGAAAATGGAAAAGATAAAAAACGGGGGGGGGGGGGACGGACACAGAAAAGGAGACTTTGGTCAGATCATGTTTGATTTCCAGACACACACAAAAAATCCGCCTCTCCTCCCCCACCTCCCTCCACAATTCTGCAAGCGTCTCTTCAAGTAAGTGGTAGTAGAATTAATTTGCCCCAAAATGGTCAAGTGTAAATGGAGGAAAATTGTTTCCCCCTGATTTTACACTGTAGCGGCAACACACAAAAGATGAAGGAAGTCAAACCGCACCACACAGCGGCAGCGAGAGTGAGACAGCTGGACAGAGGCTTTTGAAGGATCTGAGACTCTGTGTACTGCAAAGGCAGCACAGCTTCTCCAGCTCACTCTCCCAGAAAAGATTCTGGCAAATAATGCCTTTCCCTTAAGTGTATGTTGTGAAGGAGAAAAAGTGAGGAAAAAATAACTATGGGAAACAAAAAGATTAGTACGTGGGTGGTTTCTTTCTCCAATCAACTTTCCTTCCCATCCCAAGGGGCTGCCCCGGCGCTGATGAGCACACTATGGCGGCTGCGAGCACACTCCTTGATGTTCTCCCAAAGTTTGTAAGGCCAAAGAGGCAACTACATTCAAGGCTGGTGGTGGGAAAATTCAGAGAAATTTGGGGCTTCCTGAGGTCTTTAGAACTGCTCAGTGATGTGTTGCCAACATTTCAACAAGAGGCTCCTAAGAGAATTCCCCCTTTGGCCTGTGATAAACCCAGTGCCCCAACAGTGCGTTTGTTTGCCAAGAGGAGGGGCGAGGGATGAGAAAACCATTCAAGCATTTTCCTCTTTAAATGAAAACACTTTCTCATCATCGTAATCAAGAAAAGAGGCTATCCTACTGGGAGAGCAACCCTACACCACCCATTTAGGTAGAACTGCACTTACTCTATCCCCCTGCAAGGAAGCCAATATGCATTTGTATTGGAGAAATCATATTCCGGATACCAAGACGTCCACCCAGAAAGGAGCGTGCAACGTCCCCACTGTCTCTCCCAGGGGTCCGGAAACTCTCGTGGTAACCTAGAAAACAGTCAGGGGTAGCTATTAAGGGCAACTCTAAGGTAACACTCACATGAGCAGAGCTCCCCAGGGCCTAATCCACAGCGTGCTACAATCGGACGCATGCTGACAACCCAGCTCCCACCTACACGGGGACAGAGGGAGGTTTCCTATTCCCCTTTCCTCCTTCATTTACTGTGTAGCCTGTCTCTACTCTTGAAATAGGCGGGCTTTTAAATTAGGACACAGAACTTGCTCTTCCCTAGAGCCACGATGAAGAAAATATTTCTAACGTTCAATGGAATTACAGAATACCTTTGAAAAGGTATTCATCGGTTAATTCACTCCCCTCTTTTTGACCTTTATTCAAGGGGAAAACTGCCAACTGCACAAAATCCTGCCAACTCCAAGAAGCTTAATTGTGCAGATTACGGTCTGTTTGTAACACAGATTATTAAAAGCACACTTGGACCCTTCACGTCCCCGCGTTTGATTCAGTAATAGGTTCTGCATTAGATAAAGGAGATTTGTTTTGATCCCCTCCTCACAGATGCAGAGTGCCCTACACCTTTTGTATTCCAGATTCCATCATCCGTGACCCTCTTTGCATAAGTGACGGAGCCACAATAGGCTGCTCCATACTGTAACTCCCAGCTTCCCACTTTTGGGGTTGGAAGAAAGGCAGGAGGAGATTCACTTCATGGTTTATATGGTATTCTTAAAAAAATGAAGAATACACTTCTCATTCTATAAAAAGCACACTTCTCTGAGAGAGTCTTGGACTGTGTGGCACAAAACCCAAGCACGGCCATTTTTGAAAGCATAGCACATCATATTTTTAAAAAAGAAAAATGTGAAAATTGCCTATCGAATTTCAGAGAATGAGGTGAAACACAGAATCAGAATGGAAAACTTATCCTAGAAATAAATGAAATGAAATAATTTCCTTACGTTCAAATTTTTTTCCTTCTTTCTCTTTTCCAGGGTACAAATTTAATGAGAAAGTAATATCCCCCCCCCACCCCCCCAACAACAAATTTAAAAAGTTAAAGCGTTGACCTTTGTAACCTGTTTACAAAACCACAGAGATCACCTTTAATTTCTAGCTCTCATTAGGTAACTACAAATCAATCCTCTCTGTCCCAGAACTAAGGCATGATCCACAGACAGCTATCATCAGTGCAAGGTCTGGGTGGGAAATTCCAGGCTTTTACTTTGCGTCTTCATTCTTCAGTTTCCTGCGCCTCAACATTATCGTAATTAAAAATCAAGGAGTTTTAGTTCAAACACCATCCGATATGTACTTTGTGAACCTATTGCATATACTTCACTGCCCTTACAAAAGAAGGGAAGGTGAGCAGAGAGACCAGAGCTGTAGCCGTTTACGTCAGCCAAGGATTCAGGACCGACTGTTAAAGAAGAGAGGGGGAGTCACACCAAGCACAGCTCACACTCCCCACAGTGACCCTGCCATGGCTTCTCTCATGTTTACTGCCTTATAAAGAAGGTAGGAGATGGGAACAGCTTTCCGTGGTGTTAATGTGCTTTTGGTTGCTCGATAGACATATTTTCCTTCCATAATCGCTGCACAACAGCGCAGAATACACTTTTAATTTGAACACAGTCTTGTAGCTGTGTGCCAGTTCCTTGCTACCATACCGTTGATGAGCAGTTGTATGTAGAACAAATCAAAGAAAGCCACAAACTAATTTCCTAAATGTGTTTTTTTTCTCCAATGGTAAGGAAGTGATGAGAGAAAACATCTATCTGCAGCTCAATGAACTGAAAATTCAGAAAGAAAACTCCTACAGTCTTCAGAAGTACCCAAGAGTGACACAATAGTACAAGTCTCTTCAAATTTTATGATGAAACTAAATGGAGTCAGCAAATAGAGAGGATGACAAGGACAGAGGAAGACCAAGACACACCTGAACTACTGTGATAAATGAAATCAACAACTTCTCGTCTTTAACAAAATAGTGCTGGTCCTGTGACACGTACCATAAGCTGTCACAGTACTTTTATTACACTTCAGCAAAAATTGTGCATAACTGGCAGCTCCCTACATGTCCAGTTCTTGGTATGAGATGCTACCTGTCACATTCAGTGCAGCTGTGCTTCACTTAGTGAAAAATCAAGAGGGCAGCAGGAGTGATTAATTTTCTTACTGCATTGTACTTGAATCCCTTTCTGCTATGAGACACAAACTAACTCATATTGGGCATGCATTTAAGGAAATTAACTCCTACAAATTTTATTTTCAGCCACAAAGAATGCTACAGTCATGTGAAAGCCCACGAAACTCTGCTGCTATAGAACCAGGATTGCCAACATTTATAAATTAGCTCCAGAGGAAGAAGCTCACTGCCATGCAGATGGGTGGAAGAATTCTGTGAAGTTGTCTCATTTCTGGAGCTCTGTGAAGCAACTTGATAGGATCGTTTTAACACTTAGGTTTTACTGCATACCTGTAAATGTAGCTTTGGTGTAGTAAAGTAGGTTTACTGAATGCTCTTAGTATCTGGGTAATTTTACAACAGTGGAGCGGTGTAACCACATACCCTCGGTGTTAAATGCAGATGCAGTTTTGCAGAGGAATTCTCACCTTACTTCATTGTTTTCAATTTCAGTAGAACCTCATCTTTGCTCCTTTTGGTCAGCAGGTACCACTAGAGCAGTCTGCTTTGCCCATCATGCTACTAATAGCTTCCTTATGGGATTTGCTTGTTTTTAGCCACCCCTGATGATCTGCAGAACATTTAAGGGAGGTCTGTGCCTAGTGGGGCAGGACACAGAGTACTGGTTTCTCCTCACTTCTGGATGACAAGTTACTTCTAAACACAGAAGCAATGGCTTCAGCTGTTTTATTGTCTCAGTAAGCTTTGCTATCTCAGAGTTCTTATGCCACTCTAATATGAAAAAAGGGGCTACTATGAATATAAATGAAGAGGGCAGGATGGGTAATTCCCATAAAAGCAAGGATGGGGTAATATTGTCTTTCACATTAAGATCCAGGTGATCTTGCTATTAAACCATCTCTGGACATCAACAATATGCAGACAAAGCTGTTTGGTGCTTGTCCTCTCTTAGCACCGTGTTTAGCCCATTGGTAAACCAATTGAATTTAGGCCTCTAAATGAATGTAACACATCACCCCCGACCAGAACCTGAAGGAGAAAGAGGAATGCCCTCAAAGGGAATAAGTACCCACCACCCCTGCCACAGTTATGGGAACTCCTTCTGGTGAGGCAAGAAAACTATCTGATTTGAAAGCACTATGTTTCAAACGGGCACCATCTAAAGTTATCAGAACTTTTAGGCAATGATTTATTTGTGCATTTGTGGAGAGTGGAGCCTCACGAAGGTCCTGAAGCTCCAAACTTTGCTACATGTACACTCCTCTGAACTTACACTGGAGATGTGATTACTGGCACAATGAGCTACCACAGGGATGGTGAAAAAGATCATAATCTTTACACTATGAAATCAAAGTCAAGAATTTTAAGATAAAGTACCTGGAATTCAAAATCGCCATCTGCAATAGATTATTTTTCCAAGTTTTCTTGTAAGGTATCAGCATTTGGTAAAATACTTCAAACAGCATATTTCAAACTGGAAGGAGCGAATGTTAATCCCTGCCGATAGCAGAACAGTAATTTTCACTGCATAAGTGATACACCAGTAGCAAAAAGGGTTCCTAGAAGACAGACTTTCAATGTGCCTCCATATTTCACATGTAAATAAATGGTTTTTCTTTAAAATGTTCAATGTTGCTGATTTTGATTTGTTGTGAAAATTCTGGGTTAGTTGCCAGTTCTTGAAAGCTATCCAGAATAACTCTTGTTTTTAAACAACAATTTTAAGGATTGATTCAGATATAAGAAAAAGTATTTCTTATGTGAAACTAGATGATCATATGACTTCTACTCAGTCTAATAAAAACAGAAGATATGGAAATATACATAAAAGTATTAGTTTTCTCTTTCCTTATTCCCTCTGAAATCATTTGGGTCTCAATTCAACAAAACAGGTTCCACATCCTTTCCTTTATTTATAAGGCTGTGTTTTCCATATTGCTATGCAAAGTAGACATAAAATGCTACAAATTAGAATGGTAATATTTTATAAGCACTTTGTAGTGGTATAAATAATGAGAACTCAAACAGAAACAGTATTTCTCTCCTTCAGAAATTTTTTGAGGTTCTATATTTTTCCAGCCCCAAATTTGGATAAAAAGCACTTTCAAAATCTTGAAAGTGTTCGTAACCAAAAATTAGAAGACTACTTGGTTTGATCATTTTGATCAAATATATTGTTTCAATGACCTTGGGACATTTCACTTCCACTTGACCACTTGATTTTAAATGTTTTCTATTTTGTTTCTGAACCTAAAATCAGAAGATTTTGTGCCAAAATATGTAAACGTATGCCTGACATTTTCAAGAGCTTGAAACCATTTAAGTAGAATAATTTGTCAAAAATTAGTCTACCCCACAAAAAACCCAGCTTGGACAAACCACAAGAGCTGGGAAAGCACGCCAGGTCATCTATAACAACAGGACATCACGAAGGGCAATTAAGACTCAGGTTAGATTCCATGAAGAAATTTGGAAATAAACACCCGCGTTTTCAGTTTTGGATCCCTCACTACAAGAAAGATATTGGAGCATGTCCCAAGAAGAGCAACAAAGCTGGTGAAGAACAAGTCCTGTGAGGAGCAGCTGAGGGAACTGGGGTTGTTTAACCTGGAGAAAAGGAGGCTGAGGGGAGACCTTATCGCTCTCTACAACTGCCTGAAAGGAGGTTGTAGCAAAGTGGGGGTCGGTCTCTTCTCCCAAGTAACAAGTGATAGGACGAGAGGAAATGGCCTCAAGTTGCACCAGTGGAGGTTTAGATTGGATATGAGGAAAAATTTCTTCACTAAAAGGTTTATCAAGCACTGGAACAGGCTGCCCAGGGAAGTGGTTGAGTCACCATCCCTGGAGGTATTTAAAAGACATGTAGACGTGGTATTTAGGGACATGGTTTAGCGGTGGACTTGGCAGTGTGAGGTTAATGGTTGGAATCTATGATCTTAAGGGTCTTTTCCAGCCTAAATGATTCTATGATTCTATCCATTTGATGAACCATGGGAAAAACTGCCAGGGCCAGCCCAGCCCGCTGCCCATGCCACTTTGTCAAATGGCACAGACTTCCAGCTTTGTGCACTCTTGCTGTTGCCTGCTGCTGTCTAGTTATAGCTGTGCTAGCCTGGCCCTCCCTGGGCACCTCCGCCGGTGGACTGGGAGCTCTCTGCCCTCTCTTCTTGTGTTTGTCCCAGCAAAGCCGCACCGCAGAACTACACCCACAACTCCTGACTACTGGCACAAGAAGTCCTGAGAAGCTGCCTAGGAGCTGCCCACGCATCAGAGGACGGCGTGCAGCACTACGCTCTCTCCAGCACTCCCACAGGGAGGATATCCGCAGGGGCCTGGGAGAGCTGGAGTTCCCCGAAGGTACAGCAGGCTGCTGAGAAAGTGCCCTCAAACCTGCCTTTCTGAGACCCTCAAGGCCTGCCGCACTGGTGCTGGGTGACAGATAGACACTCCAGGTGCTTATCCCTACTGGCAAGTCCCTATACTAGGTAGAAAGGACCAAGAAGTAAACATATATTTCCAATAATTCTCCAGTTATACAAGAACACTACGTAAATCCATTCAGGGAGGCGAGGAAGCCGTGCTACAGCAACACCACAATCAGCTGGTAGACAGTCATGTAATAGCCACGAAGAAAATCAATGCAATACGATGCAGCTTCATCTTCCCCTAAAGAAAAATTAATCCATTCTGGTGATGGTCATGTTTAAATTCTGTTTGCAGCTAAGACATAGCATCAAAACATTAACAATTTCTAAAAACTACAGGATATGGAAACTATGCTAAATTCCAATGCTTAGCGCTTTCCTGATTATTGGCATCCCCATCATCACAATCTTTAAGTGAACTGCTAACAGAAATGGCTTTCTACTGAATAAAACAAACAGGCAGTATTCTGCATAAATACGAACTGTGAGACTAAGTAATGAGTCTCTTGCCATACAGGTCAGCTACGTTAACTGTATTATGAGACCTCAAAGTTTTTACCGAAGCAGAAAAAAGTTATGTAAGAATTAACTCCCTAAGGCAAACAGCCTGTGTAAAATTTGGAGCAGGGTGTACAATAAATGTACATACACACTTGAACATACTGTGTTATTAGGTTTTCTTCTTACACTCAACAGGAAATATTCAAAGAAAAAAAAAAGATATTCAGTGGTATTTTCTACCACTTTTGACCAGTTTTAGTTGCATGTTCTTTATTGTAATTCAGAAAGAGAAACAGATTTATGTTGGCTCATGAACTCTTACATTGGTATTTCTCCCCCTCTTCTTCCCCTTTTCTCCTATATTAAAATTACATCCAGATTTTCTCACAAAATGCATTTCCTATATTTACATTATGTAATCTGTGAACAAAGATTTAATTATCTGGAGGTTTTCAAGAAAATCCATTACATGGCCCAGAAGTACATTAAAAAATTAGATTTGAAATTTTTCAGCATCTACCTCTTCTTTCACATTTCTGTGTCAATTTCTGGCTGGATGTCTGTTGTGAACCTGTTAAAAATACTTGCCTACTACCTTCTAAGAAACTGTCTTTCTGATTAATAAAGAGCAAGGTGTTTTGCTAGTCTTGTCCATTACAGCTGATGTTTTCCTTACTTATGCGTATCATTTCCTATATCTACGATTCAAATGGTTTCGCCCTATGAGACTAATGCAGTTTTAGCCCCAGCATCTTCTAACAAAGACGGCTGCTGTTTCCTATTGTGTCTAAATAAAAGGGACTTCATTTAGATCAAAATGTAGAATATATTGTTGTCTCTTGCAGTATAATTAAAAAAACCCACCTATTTGTTTAACTAGAAAATTTCTCAAGATGAGGGATGTGTATTCTAGAAGCACTGGAAGATGGGGTTTGTTACATGCATGCCCAGCACTCCTTCTTCTTATCCTGGTAGGCATGGCTCTGCAGTTAGTCACCATGGAGGTATAATTTCAGCTCAGTCGGGAGAAGTCAGAGCTGCAGTACTGGGTGCGATCTTCCTTTGATGGCCCAGACAAGGATCATTTCCCTTCGTGGTCATGGCTATACCTCATTCAATAAGGGCAAGTGCTTATGAAAAAGATCTTGTTTCTAAAGATGACAGCACCTAACCTAACAACGGAGAGAAAATCTAGAGATACAAAAAGTCACTGTCCCCCCACTGCAGAGGCCATGGTGGGACAAAAGAACCACCTCTTAACCTACCCCATCTACAGGTACCCAATGTACTTCTCATTTCGATTAGCTAAGTCCCCACACAACTGAGGAAGTTGGAGTGTTATTCCTATAATTATTTTATTCCTTTTCTTTCCATTTTCTTGCCTTCCTCACCCCTGGGTTCTTTAAAGAAAGACTCCCAGGAGCTCCCATTCAAGTGGAGTGAAAACAGTGTCAGTGGGGGCTAACTTCTGCAGCACAGGTTGTTGTCGCTGATGACCTATTCAACAGCAGCAGCACCAGCCTGGCTTTGTCTTCTTCTCCACTAAACAAACTGATGGCAGACTCAGTCCTGCTGCAGAAATATTGAGAATTAAAGAAAGTACAAAGGGAGCAGGCAGCAGGGTTGAAACATTTAGTGGAAATAGGGGAGCTGGTCAATAAAAGAGGATGGAGGCTGGATCACAAGGGGCTGACTTACAATGAGACACGGGCTAAAAAGGGGTGTGCGCTATCCCACAGGTCAAAAATGACAAAACATTGTGCTCCTGAAGCTGCCACCTTCTGCACAGTAGGGAGGGATCCGGGAGCAAGAAGAAATGCAAAGCTAGCAACTCAATATATAGGCAATGTACAAAGGGGGAAAAAAACCCATAAAGGGTGAAATTCTGTGGTGCTTGCAACAAGCTGAGACCACTGATCTCAACGAACCAAACAAAAGAATGTTTAGAGAAGATATTGGAAAGAAAGAGAAACAAAGTATGATAAGGAAGAGTGAGATTTTGGCTAAGGCATTCATCTGGGACTTGGGAGAGCTGGGTCCATTTCAAGACTCTGTCATATATTTCCTGTGGGACCAGAAGTGAGGCATTTAATCCCTCTGCAATTCAGTCCTCATCAGTGGATAAATACTCAGGGAGAGGATATGACATGTACTTAGTGTGGGGGGTCCCCTGAGCTCAGCCATACTTCACTCATGTAAAAGAAAAAAAGTTTGTTGAAACAGGTATATGTGAAAAATTCCAGATTTTGAATTTCTCTATTTTGCAGGCATTTAAATGAATCATGTTTATTCTTAAATAATTTTTCAAAGCATTAAACTTCCAATCACACCTTTCTATCTTTTTCTACCTTTGAGGAACTGAATACAAATATCCCACTGGTGTCCAGTGAATACAGATATCGGAATGCTAGCCAGAGATTTTTCCCTTCTCTCTTTTTCTGTGTTTCCTATTTACCTTTTGCTCTTGTGTCATGTTCCAAAACCCCTTTTCTTCTGAAGAGGTTAGAGGAGATGAGAAGGAGTGAAATCATAACACCTGTGACTTTCCAAAACTGGGGGAAAAATAAGCTAAAACATTAACGATATTGGAGAAAAGTAATTTCCCCACTTTAAAGGGGTTTGGCACATTTTCAGTGGAAAGGGAGATTTTTTTCTTCCTTTCTTCTTTCATGTAATTTCATTTAATTTAAATGTATTTCCCTCCTTAACTTTTTGCAGAAAGGAAGAAGCCCAGAAGAGTAAAACAGCTAGAGAAAATAGAATTTCTCCGGATATTAAAAGACCCAAACACATTTCAATAACACTTTTTTTCCTTGAAAATTTGAAATAAAACCCTGGCCCCCCACATACATCATGAGAAAATGCATCCGATTAAACTCTGTTCTATGCGACCATCCTTGATAATAACAACACGGGCTTCTGGATCTTGCAAATGGATTCCTACACCCATCTTTGAGGTGTCTGTAGCCAGAGGGGAACAAATCTTGTCTACCTTGAGGCAGAAAATAAGGAAGGCAGGTTCTTACGCCCAGGCATGTAGCACCATTACATGTCCTGGACAGTATGGAAGATCTGCCTGTATCTGTCAAACTTGTGCATAGATGGCATGAAGATCACTGCCCCATGGATGAGCTGCTATTTGTCAGAGAGAGCTGCCTAAGCGTGCCTAGAAAATGCCTGAGCTGCCTAATCATCAGCTGCTCTTAACTATGGTAGTTCCACAGAAATCAATTCCCAGATCTGTCCTCAGAGTTTAAATGCTGGCCACCTGGCTGATAGTCTCGCAAGTAATAAAATAATTCAAACAGGTCAAGTTACCAGCTCAGAAACAGTGAGGGTTTTTTTTGCTTCCTGCCATGGGGAGGAAAATTTCCAGTCTCTGTTCAGAGCTGGCCATCATTATTAAGTGCACACATGGATGGGCTTTTTGGCCGTGATATAAATGACTTAAAGCTGTGATTCAAATAGGTCTATAAAGTGCTTCTATGATGTTCCTCTCCCTTCTTTTTTTCCTTTTTTTGAAACTGTCTCTGCTCCACTGTTTTTTGTAGAGATAAGCCCTTGAAAATCACCCTTCTTAAGGTGTAAACTTGGTGACTGTACATTATAGTTAAACATTTGATTTGTTATAGGCTAGAAAAATAGAGAACTTGAAATCTCTTCATGGCGTATTAAAGGTCACACAATTATAATAAAATCTTGCTCCAGCAGCTCCAGTCACAGACAAAATCAGTCTCAAATTTCCAGTGAACAATGAAGTCCCCACAGAGTTTCAGCTTTGCCAGGAAATCAGGGTATCTCAGGCTGTGTTGATTTTAAGGATGTCCTGAATGCCCATCGTAAAAAACGTGTTACTCAACACAGTCACAGCTCTTGTGGGGTCCTCTGACTGAAAATACACTTTTTATTTCACAGACATTTGGGCCATTGCATTTTTCTGGTTTCAGAAACTTAAAAAAGCAGCCAGCTCTACTCTGTTCGGGTGAGACGCTAACAGCTTGAATGTCATTTCGTAGTATTCCACACATCAAAATAAAATAATAGTAATACAGAACAAAAATCTACATGCTTACAATACAAAGTAATCTTCCGGCTTCCCATCAAGCGAAACATATTGACAACTGACAATAGGCAATTAATAGATTAATGAGCATAGCTCTTATCTGTCTACATTATGAGTTTATCTGGTTGTAACAGGATGAACACAACACGGGCCTGTGCTCACAGGAGTGCTGTCCCAATAGAAATGAGATCACTGCAGCAAGATATGAATGCAGTATTTTGATTACCAGGTATCACTCAATGGAACAGAACCCCCACCCCACACACCCCCCAGCTGCACACTTTATTCTATACATTTTTAAATTATTCAAGGGCAAAGAACAGAATATAATTTACTAGAGAGAGAATTAGAGGAAAAGGTTTTTACGAAAGCAGGAGAGATTAGGTTTTGATCCAGGGTTAAGAAGACCGCCTCTGGCACATGCAGAATCTGTTGAGACAGGCGATGGAACTTTAAAAAAAACCCTTTCCACCTGAAACTGAGTCTAAACACAGTAATGTCTGCAGTGCTAAATAGCAAATTAACCTTAAAAATCCTTTGATAACCCAAACGAAATAAATCAGACATACAAACTAGTTTTTCAGTGGGTCCAACTCCAAAAAATGGGGCTGTCGTTTCTGACAGTGGTAAGCTCGTTCACACCATGGACAAACCTGATCTGCAGAAGTACGGAGGTGCACTGGGGGATGCTGTGCTTCGCTTGAAACCTGCAGAAAGGCAGTCTTTCCAAATGACCAAGGAAGGCAGGCGAACAAGGTATGAATCTGGGGAGCCAGAGTACCATTATTTCAATTGTATCCTGACATTTCTCCCCAGGTCCCTGGTGGTACGCTTGCCAGTAACGTATCTCCCCAGCTCTGTGCTTACACGTTCCCTATTTCCACCATGGGAGGAAGCCAGCTTTGCTTTTCTTGTGCCCAGAGCCAAGTTTTGCCCGCTTTTGCTTGCATGCGTAATCTAAGTTGTCTCGACGGGGCTATTTGTACGTGTAAAGTGAATTTGCCCTTGATGACATTATAAAGTTTCAAAATAAATATTGTGATGTTTTGTGGGTTGGCAAACACAATCTGCAATTTGCTGTGTGGAAATTGTTGTTCTGCTCCAGAATTATGCAGGCTTTCATAATGACTAACGACATGAGACAAATGCAGCATGACAGTTGCATGTTGATCATTCTATACAATTTTGCTCATAGGCTATTTATTGGGTTTATTTCAGAACCCAGTGCAGCTAGAAGAAAAACACCACGGAGTGAACTTTGTTTCAGGCTTGATGTTATTCCATCGTAACACACTACACAATAAGAACCGAGGAATTTGTTCTGATTTGGACTGAGCCTCTGTATGAAAATGGAGCCATAATCCCAATGATGACAGTCTCCTGGGAACGTTGCTGCGGTGGTCCCACGCACTACTGTCCCAGTGACTCGCTACCAGCCCACGCAGAGCAACATGTGCCTCTGCCTTCCCACATCAGGGCACAGCATCAGAGGTGCCGGCGGAGCATTGCACGGGTCGCGCTCTGGCCCCTGGTAGTTAATTCCAGCAGTGGAGCATGGGAATAGCTGCAGACCGGAGCATTTAAACCACAGAAGCAAAAATTGCCAGAGGACATCTCAAAGCTTCGTAACCCTCCTTACACCTGGCCCTCTGCTGTTTTAAACAACTGTTGTCTTGAAACAATGGGAAGGGCCTCAAAGGCTGCTTCTGCATGTGTCTGTTTGGATGACAAAAGGAGCTATACAAGCCCAGAGAAATACGGTATTATTATATCCTGCATTGAAAAGGGAATTCAGTTTGTGTCTCATTTTTAAGAGCTAATATTCTTTTATCTGATTAAATGGTAAACAGCATTGCTAAATCAAGTTTCGATGGCATATGTATTTGCAAACAAAACTTTATATTCAACCTCTTCGAAGATGATCCAACTAATCTGTGTTGATATCCTCTGTGGTCACATTCCTTAAGAGCCTGGAAAACAGAACAGCCTCCTATGCACTGCTTTAAACCATGTACATGCAGTTCTACATTTTCTAATTGAATGGGACCTTCTAGGCATGCAGTGAAAAGCAGCTTTGGAAAATCAGTGTAGGGAGGGACAGAATGTTTTCCAAATGCTGATTTTATTCTGTTCTTGGGTGTTCTATTCCACAGGAAACCGAACTAAAACTTCCCCACTGAGAACTGCAATGTGTCACTCAAGCACATCCTTCAGCAGGGCACTCTGCCTGGGGGATGACGTGTTCATGGATGCCTCCCAGACCACCCTGCTATGCTAAGCTGAAGCTCTTGGGCCCCCTGAGGGGAAAGGTACAGACAGCATGGCACAAAGACGGTGAGATATTACAGTTCTCTTAAATACATTCCTTCCTTGGGTACTGCCAGCCATCGTTTTAGCTGGATGCCTCAGGACTGGTCTGGTATAGTGGCCTTGTCACCTTGCTCCGTCACTCCTCTTCCCAGGATTTGAGACACTGATATGCAGGAAGACACCACAAAACCACCTGTACTATCTCCTGGCAAAACCAAGCCATGAGTGTTTCATGTAGCTTGGTACATTTGCTCCTTATCTCCATGGAAAAGTGGGAGAGAAGTCCCAGGCGTTCAGCCCCAGCATTTCTGAGAAACCTCTTCAGTTTTATGGATCGATCTGGGATCTATCTTTTGCAGTTTCTGGGGAGAACCGCTGACAGAACTACCAAGAAACATCCCCTGCCTGTTTTACTGGGAGATGCATCCCAGATTAGAGTATAGGAAACAAATTTGAGTAAAGCAGTTGTGACTTAACTTGTTTCTTTGATGCTATGAAATGCAGCATACTGAAGAGATCACTGATGAACTTTGGTGCTTATGGAGAATAACTGCAGCACTGAGGAAGGCAGCCCTTTGGTCACAGAAAATGACTTCAGTTCTTTAAGCAGGTGATGCCCACTTGTTAAATTTTTCATATGGAGAAGTAAAAAAAAAAGTCCTCCTGAGCCTGTGTTTTAATGTGTGGACCAAAATGATGTCGATAGTGAATGAGGGGAAGAAAAACAGTGATCGAGAGCTGACATTGCTGGAGTGAAACTGCTAATAGACAACAGCTTCTGTTGACATAAAATGGTGCTGCTCCATTGAGGTCAGGGGAAGCAGCAATATTTTATCCTAGCTAAGAATATCTGGACACAACTGTTTCTCATTTTTATATTATAATGAATACTTCAACATACTTAAACATTTTCCTGTGAAGGAGTTAATGAAGCCATGCTTAGATCTACGGACACATTTACAGCCCTTTATTTAGGATATAGGGAAAAATAAGGTCCTTTAAGAAATCAGCTACTTGAAGCAACAGGAGCCGTTATCCAAAACAGAGATAGCAAGGCGTTTTAAGCGGCAGTGGAACCAAATCGTTACCTTCAAAACTGGTATTGCAATGCTGAAACAGGCAGGACTGGATTTCAGGCATGCTGAAGAATGAGCTCGGGTGGGGAAACAAAGCCCAAATAAGAGACAGGAGCAGACAAGGATGTTGGCTCAGGGATGCTTTAGACCTGATAGCAAATACATTCAGTATTGTAGAATCTTCCCTATGCTCAGGAAATGCAATGGGACCTTGTACATTCTTTGCAAATAAACAGGATTGCACCACAGGTAGAACCAAATTTGCTATTAATTCCTCCTTTCACTATTGATCTCTGCTGCTCCACTGCAGTCTGGAAAACCAACTAGCAATTCGGCTCAAAAGGAAAGCACAATGCAAAAGAATCAAAAGCCAGTTGAAGAGACCTACATGCACATGGTCCTCTCTCACCATCAAAACACGGCTCTGTTCTCCCAACCTCTTTGGCCCTCTATTTTGGTCTCTAAAATGGAAATAACATTGCAGAAGACAGTGAGAGTCACAGATCATGAGCCCACTCAGTGAACTCTGGAAGAAGAAGCTCCACTTCTGGCCTTCAGCATTTTTACGTCTGCAGTACCTCCCATATGGCAAGTGCTACCTACATGGCGAGTATCAGTTTTAGTTCTATGCACAGAAGCTATTTTCTCTTAAAATATTTGTGCAAAAACACCAGTTTCAGGAGCGTGACTGACAAACCTCAATTAAAATAGAGGAAGTTTTAATATAAAAATAAAACTCTTTACAAATCTTAGACTTCATGACATGATATCAGCTGTGAATGTAAAACAGCATATAGATGTGTTTTGTTGCAACAGCAACAATTTAAAGATCAAATACCTTTTCCTATCAGATCCCACATACTGATTTCTGAGAATCCAACGAAATACAAAGGATGTTTGCAAAGTAGAATGTTTGCATATGCTTCATTAATTAGTTTGGCAAGGCCTTCAATGCCAAAGTTGCATGTATTTTTACATAGGCTTGGGCAATCTGGCTCAGATTTTTCATTATTCATGTTTCTGCATTAATTGTGCTCTGTCTCATTTCACACACACACACACACACACACACACACACAAACCATTTAACTGAGCTTGGAATTTGTCATTCTGCTGAGTTTTCTAAAAATATC
Organism: Astur gentilis; assembly: GCF_929443795.1. Lineage (NCBI taxonomy): Eukaryota > Metazoa > Chordata > Aves > Accipitriformes > Accipitridae > Astur > Astur gentilis. Next base: position 17,047,960 of record NC_064896.1, read on the forward strand.
CTTCCAGAAAAACTTCCATTGAACTTGGCTGGGGTGGGAGAGGTGGTGCATGCTTTTCTTTCTCTTGGAGCTCCATCAAAGTCCTACAGTAATGCTGTCCTTGTAATCTTAGCATCACATTTCACACTTGGCTTGTGATGAGCTGAATTTTCAGTAGAACTGACTGCGAATTTTCAGATTAAACAACTTCTCATCGGAATACACCAGCTTGTTCAAACAGAATGTTTTAGGCTTTGACAACCTCCCAGCTCAATGCAAACAGGGATGTCTTATAAAACTGCTTGTGGGGTCCTAAGTCAAGTCTTTGGCAAGGAGGTGATGGACTTCCTAGGTTGCCTGTGACACCTCAGGAGCTGCTTTATCCCATTTTGAACAGAAACAGGAATAAGAAATACTCATTTTTCTGAGACCAATGTTTCTGATTTTCCTTTCCATCTCCAGTTCTATTGTTTGCATCTCATCCCCCACCCAAACATCCCAATAAAGGTCTTCCAGCAACACAGAAATGTTAAATACCACCTTCTCTGGCCTGGTTACTCAGAGGAGGAAGAGGGCTACACGGAGGCAAGGAACAGCACTAAGAGAAGTGTTGCAGCAGCATACTCTAGAGTCTGCACACAGAGGTACCTAGCTGCTGAAGTAGTGCACTGGCTTGATAGCTTTTTCCATGTAGGTCCAGCCCAGCTTTCACTTTGGGTTTTATCGCAGGAAAAACTATTCAATGCCAGTCACTTGTGGTTGGCAGTACTTAGCATTACCTAACAGTTCACAAGAGTACTCTACAACACCCAAAAGAAACAGACGGGAAAACCCATATAAATAACAATAATGGCTGAACTCCCAAAGAAAAGGCCACATCCTCACGCAGAGCCTGTCCTGCCTCTCCACAAATGACATCATGACTTGCTGAGGAATCTTGCTACGCTTCAGAGAAATAAAGAGGAACAAGGACTATTTTGGAAAGGAAGTGCAAAAGGTAAGAGGGTTGGGGAACTGTCTTCCTTATTTTTACATATTTAGAATCATAGAATCGTTCAGATTGGAAAAGACCTTTCAGGTCACTGAGTCCAACAGTCAAACCAACACCACCATGCTCACTAAACCATGTCCTGAAGTGCCTTGTCTACACGGGTTTTTAATACCTCTAGGGATGGTGACACCACCACTTCCCTGGGCAGCCTGTTCCAATGCCTGACAACCCTTTCAGTAAAGAAATTTTTCCTCATATCCAATCTAAACCTCCACTGGTGCAACTTGAGGCCATTTTCTCTTGTCCTATCACTAGTTACTTGATAGAAGAGACCAGCACAAACCTCACTACAACCTCCTTTCAGGTAGTTGTAGAGAGCGATAAGGTCTCCCTTCAGCCTCCTTTTCTCCAGACTAAACCACCCCAGTTCCCTCAGCTGCTCTTCATAAGACTTGTGCTCTAGACCCTTCACCAGCTTCGTTGCCCTTCTCTGGACATGCTCCAGCAACTCCATGTCTTTCCTGCAGTGAGGGGCCCAAAACTGGACACGGTACTCGAGGTGCGGCCTCACCAGTGCTGAATACAGGGGAACAATCACTTCCCTGCTCCTGCTGGCCACATTGTTTCTGATATACAGACATTTTCACCTTCTCACAAACATAAGTATACATTCATGTACCTTTGTGCAACATTTCACTCCCTAGTAAATATCAAATACTCATGAAGAGTTTCTGAAATCAGGAGGAACTTGCTCAAGGTTTATCTGCTCCCTCTAAGAACACCACAACATTTCAGTCAAGACAGAGGCAGGGTCTGGACAATATTCTAAAACATAACATGGTCTACCTCATCAAATGCATTGCTCCTACTGAAAAGCAAGTACTCATTGGCCTCGATGCTGCCAAGCGTGCACTGTGTGCAGCCATTGAATAAAGCCCCCAGCATTTTACTGAGCTTGGACAATCACACTGGAAAACGTACCAGGATCAATGCGGGAGACGAGGATAAAGACCAAACAGCTCTGGAGATGTCCTAGAGAAGACTAGTAAACAACAGACCTCCATAGAGAAAGGTGGTAGAAAAATCAAATCACACTGAAATTTATTGAAGCTTAAAGCTGCTTACGAAAATGGCTCAAGGTGAACGATTAATTTCAAACCAGGCCAAATTGAGGAAAAGAACCTTGATGCACACACCAATTTTGTTCCTCAAAGTCAAGAATTGCCTAATCAATAGTAGTGCTAAAAGGAGATGGGCGCTCTCAGGGGTACCATTACAAAGAATTGCACTGGGTTTTAGCCACCTGGCTCCCAATTGCTTTAATAGATGTCACACGGCTAAAGCCTGGTCTAAAGCTTTAAAACCTTACCCCTCGATCTTCCCAAGCATCCACTGCTGTCAGGTGGCAAATGCGAAACAGCAGGAGGGACTGAGAGATTTACTCCTGTATTGACCAGTACTAGAACATGCCCAGGAATTTGCACTGCTGTTGCAAGTGTCAGTTACTGGGTGAAGAAAGGCAAAGCAGGAGAGGGTAATACATGTGTGTGAGAAAGTGAAAGAAACTGTACTTAACCCTTCCTCTGTTGATGTGTTGATACCAGTCTGCATCAGGTACTCCCTCCTCTTCCATTAGCTAAAAATAAACTAAGACTTTCTAGGTAATGCTCTGACTGCTCTCCCCATTCCAAATTGTGCTCAAAATCTTCATGGAAAACCTTCAAGGGGTTTAAGGTTCTAAATCAAATAAAGAAGCAGACAAAGGGAGAAAAATCCAATCAGAGAAGAAAGGCTTGACTTATACAAGAACTGATTTTCTTTCCATTTTCACTGGCCCCAAACTCCACAGGAGCAGTAGCTGGGAAGACAGAAGGAAGCAGACAAAATAGTAGAGGAAGGAAGAGTTTCTGTCACGCTCATCTTGTACATAATTTTACACAAGGAGAGGTGGCATCCTGTCAACAAGACCTGGGCTTGACTTGGCTCCTGGGCCTGCCAGTGGTCAGCTACGGGATGGTGAGCACTTTGCTCCCTTTCTCAGGCAGCTTCTACAGCTCCAGAGCCCTCCAGGGACGGGACTGCCCTGGCGCGCCTAGAGGAGAGCAACGGGAGTTGGCCTTCACAGCAGGCTCCTTGCGAGAGGTCACCTTGTGGTGGGGCTCTCATAGAAAATATGACTGCCAAGTAATAGCAACCACTTTTTAAAAGGAAGTGTGGGAAGAGCCAAAACAAAACTATGCTGTAAGAAACTGAGAGTGTTGAGATTTCTACTGAAATAAAGGACAGAAGTCTGATAAGAAGATGGTACTTGCAGGTCTGATCCAGATCACGTTAACTTGATAAGCTTTGAATCCAACTATGAGTGTAGGCCCAGCTCACGAGCCACAGAGTATTTTTGAGTGCTGCTGTTACGCTGGCTTTTGCAGTATCTCTCTTCATAGACATTAGAGCCAAACCACATCAGTTCCCCTTAGTTGAGCTGGATTGGCACTTTGGAAATCCTAGTGTGCAGGAAAGGTTTAAATCCTCACATTTGAGGAGTAAGAGCAACACAGCTCAGCTACTGACTAAAAATGGCTCAAGAAAAACAAAGGTAGAAGAATTGGCAGAAAAAGGAGAAACAATGAGCAATAAAATAGAGAGGAAAATGGAACAGAAAAAAAGGTACAGCAGGGAAGGGAGAATAGGAGAGAGTACATGTGTCATGATTTAACCCCAGTTCGCAACTAAGCCCAGCCCCACACAGCCACTCGCTCACTCCCACCCCAGTGGGATGGGGGACAGAATGGGAAGCGTAAAAGTGAGAAAACTCGTGGTTTGAAATAAAGACAGTTTAATAGGTAAAGCAAAAGCTGCACATGCAAGCAAAGCAAAACAAGGAATTCATTCACTACTTCGCATTGGCAGGCTGGCGTTCAGCCATCTCCAGGAAAGCAGGGCTCCATCACTCATAACAGTGACTTGGGAAGACAAAACACCATCACTTTGAACATTCCCCCCCCCCCCCCCCCCCCTTTCTTTCCCCCATCTTTACATGCTGAGCATGATGTCCTACAGTACGGGATATCCCTTTGACCAATTTGGGTCAGCTGCCCTGGCTGTGTCCCCTCCCAACTTCTTGTGCCCCTCCAGCCTTCTTGCTGGCTGGGCACGAGAAGCTGAAAGATCCTTGAGTTAGTCTAAACACGACTCATCAACGACTGAAAACATCAGTGTGTTATCAACATTATTCTCATACTAAACCCAAAACATAACACTATACCAGCTACTAGAAGGAAAATTAACTCTCTCCCAGCTGAAATCAGGACAATGGGAAACAGTGGGGGGAAATTAAATTAATCAAAAATAAGGAAAAGAATTAAGGAAACGGAAACAATGAGAAACAGAGGAGGGCACTAGAACTCACAAAGGAAAAACAAAGAAGAGGCAAAAGGTATATTGGAGGCAACAGAAGGAAATAGTGAGGCAATGAGAGAGAAAAAGAAAAGGGAGGGAGAAAGGTGTGAGGAGCTGAAAATGGTAAGACATAGGAGAGAAAATGGGAGAGAGAGGAAAAGGGCAGTAAAGAGAAGGAATTGTACAGGGAAAGGACCAGAAAGAGGAGAACAATCCTAGGGAGCCTGCTGTGGTGGGTCACAGAGGAGTTCACAAGCCCGTGCACTCCAACTATTTCTTTTTGATTCTGTGTCATTGTCAGGCTTCAGACTGCAGCTGCAAATTGTTTGTCTGGCAGTTCTGGTAGGTTTGATTCAATAACTCCTATAAGAGGGCAGGCAGGATATCAATGCTGCTTTATTGCCTTTTTCTCTGCCTACAATAGCAATCCTCCAGTTATACAGTATTATAAAGTGCCATCACTGGGGGTTGTATCTCAGCATAGTTATATCTCATCTTCCTAGACTATAATAAGCTGGCAAAGGTAAAAGTCTGAAACTACGTGAGCTTCATGAAATGATTAACATTGAGGCCTAAAGATTGGCATCAGGGACAGGCACTTAGCAAACAACAGACCCTCGCTTCCCAAGTACCACAGCGAGGGGTAGCTACATCCTTCAGGATCAGCTCCACCAAAACATACTTGGTAATCTCTGTCAAGTCGCATTCCAGCCACTAGTGCACAAAGCATTAACACTCCAGAAAGCTGCAACCACTGCTGGGGAATGGATAAAATAACCCATGCAGTACTGTCAGTTGGGTAACTTTTCATGCCTCTCTCCAAATCCTTTGGAAGTAAGCTCTTCAAAAATAATCATGCAGCGACATTTAACATAAGATCGGACTGACTGACGTGGACTTACCATTTTTCCTCCTGGAAGTTGGTTCCTTCAGACTGCGGGGGTGTCCCTCACCAGGCTGACATAGAGAAATTTCCCCAGCCTTGAGTGTGCATGATCTGTCAATAAAAAGAGGCTTTCAGTTACACAGTGCTGTCAAATAGCACCTTTTACAAACACTAAATTCAAGTTTAAAATCTCACAGCAAAACAGGAAAATCACCACAAAGAAAACTGCCTGTGAGGCATTTTATTGGTGTGTCTTTTAAAAAAGAAAAATTCCTGGCACATTGTTCTGGTTAAAGCCACACAAATCAGAACAGAACTTCTCATTCAGGCCCAGTCATTGCAAATATTAGGAGTAGCTGAATAGAGAGACCCATTTTGTCCGCTTAAACTTTGTCTCGCATATATACACATATATATAAAAATCCCTGTTTCATTGTAAAAATCATAGGTGGATGTCTTTTAAGGTTTTGTTAGAAATCTTTGTGACTTTACACTGCAGTTTATTCCATATATTTCCATCCTTTTGAGTCACACTGTTCAACCTCCTACTTATTCTTAATAGATTAATTTGCGATTGCTCCCTCGACATTTCAGCCTTTCATGATGGAGAGCAATTCCTCTCATTTCACTCATCAAGGCTCCATATAATAATGAAAGTTCCCATAGGTCACCTCTATCGCACCTTATTTCCTTAACCCCTTTAGCCTTCCCCCCGATGAGCGTTCTTAAATGTGGAGCTGTCTGGGCTAAGGCAAAAATAAAATTTCTCCTGCAAGGCAACTGCAACCGAATCCATATAGCATCAGTTCTATAGAAAATGCGACTATAGCCATGTGATTTCAATTCTCCAACACCTTTACATTGCCATAATATCCTATTTGGTTTTTTTCCAAACACACAGAACTGCTGGGCTTTTTCACTAATAACACCAAGTCTCTTCTTTCTTTGGTACACTTAATAATATGAACTCTGCTGTGGTTCACTACCTCTAGACTTATGTTATAGCCACTAAAAGATCCAAATCCTCCTTGGCTTGGTAAGCATTGCTTCTTACTGTTTGCTTAATCTTTACATTTGGCAGAATAATCAATGTCTGCTATTTTACTTGCTATAATCTTTCAGAATAAAATTGATAGGCAAGATTCCGAGCTGCTGTAGGTTGGCACGTCCCTAGCATCACTTCACTGGTCCAGCTTCACACATTAAATAGATGCTTCAAAACAAACCTGGAGGGCAAGCTGCCAATTTGAATTTTCCAGTTGTTACTTATGACCAATAGCTGTTTCCTAAGTTGTGGCCCTGCTTCATGATTTACATTTATGTAGGGGAAAGTCCCGACACAGCCTGCAGGCAGGCAGGCATGCTTGTGCACTGTGGAAGAGTTGTAGCTCTGGGTGCAAGTGAAGGGTAGCTGAAGGTGTGCAAAAGTACCCCTGTTCTCCCAAGAAATCCACACTAAAGAACAAATCATTGCATTTTTTTAAAGAACAATTTTACATTGCATCATATTCCAGGATCTCTCTTCTTTTGTGTAATCTGTACGTTCCACAGAAAACAAAATATTTCTGTCCACCAATATAGCACTAAATAAAAAAACTGCCATTCACATGCACAGCCTTGAAGGTTGTGCATCTTTAGGGGCAGGAGACAAGAGTTAGTTCAGAGTAACTCAGGCTGATTGGGGATAATTCTCTGGCAACTAAGAATGGGATTGAGACAAAAAAAAAAATTTCAAATAACCATGAAGGAGTCACAGGATAGCAACACCTTTCAGTCTCTAGAGACCTAGAATTGATTTGAACTAGTATACCTCTTAAATGGAGAAAAGCTATTATCCCATCACTAATCTCTTGAGCCATTCAGTCCCACTTGAACCATTTTTTCTTCAACAAGCTATTTTACATATTTCACTTAGCCCACAATCTTTGTGGGAGAAGCTTATCACATGACTTGTGTAAAAAGATAAGTACCTCTCCCCGTTGCTTTTCTGTTTATTCTTGGGTTTGTTGCCAACTTGACAGAACTATTAAACGTGTTCCTCTTCTTTTCTCCTTATGGAACTCTGCTTTTCTTGCTACCATTTGCAAAATAAGAGAGTTTCTTAGTAGTTTTTGGAAGAAGACCCAGCCCAGAAGCATGTATTCTAGAGATATTTTTTTTTTTCCAGATAAATGTAAATTTATTGCCCTCAAATATCGTAGCAGTCATCAGCACAATGCTGATAACTCCTCAATAGTCCTGCAGCCCAAGAAGGGTCAAATCCAGGATTTGCAGTGTAAGAACTGAAGCACAGCATTGCTAAGGATCAAATTTGCAAAAGTAGTCTCTATTTTTAGGTGCATTCATGGGCACCAAAAGGTGGACACAGTGCCCACAAGTATATGAAGAAGCTGTAACTAATAATTAAGAATGTCTTAAAAATGAGGTCTTTGGTGTCTGATACTAGACTTGCAAAAATTTAAGACATCTATAATGGAAAGCCATTTATGAAAAGGGGGCTGCAAATGAGGCCATCACATCTGTGGTAGAGCAAAGCTGAGAGTCAGGGAGATCAGAGCTGTGGTTGGGGACGGGGCCACGCCAGCCCAGTAGGAGAATTCTTTCTGGTGACAAAGCAAACACACGTTCATACTCAAACCTTTTGACTTTCCTCCCTGATTTTCCACTATTTCATGCGCTCAGAGGAGCCTGTTTTGTCCACTTCATGCTTTCTCTTCCTTAAGCGTTTTCCCAGTAGTTTCTCCCACCACTGAATTTACTCAGCCTCCTCCATCATTCCTGGAATTAGAATCCATGCCTTTGAAAAACCTGTGCTTTCTTCATTTCAGGCAGCTAATCCCCCTCCTGCTCACCCCGCAGGTTACACTGACGGAGCAACACTACTTTGATACTGTTCCTCTGGCAGCAATTAGAATCAAATCAGCACCAGGCTGTTTATAAAAAGGGATGTTGCCATAATGACACTATCAATTCTTCCAAACATTGTAGCTATTTATCAAGTGATTAAAGTAGAGTAACTTACTCCAGTTTTACTAGCCTATTTTCCATTGGAACTTAAAAGGTTTTACTGCCTCAAGTATGGCACTTGGACTGCTAATAATTTTGATTTTATTACATTATCATATTTTTTAGATTTATTTCTAGGTTTTGCATAAGATTCAAATTGTTACCCAGTTTATAAAATAAGATAAATTTATCTTGGTCAAAAATCACATTAAGATAATTATCTTGCCCTTTTGGCAGATAATTTTGTTTGTAATATATTGAAAATGCTTATTTTTTGTTTTTCTAACCACTCATTCTTGCAAAAGTGGCTATTTTTTTCCTGACGCAGGCAACTCTATTTCCCTCTCACTGTCAGGAGCTGTCATGTCTCCTCCCATTTTCCCCTCTCCATTAGGGGAAAATCAAACAAAACGTGCCTGCTCTTGGCTTGCCAGCAAGCTACCATGGACGCCTGTATTCCTGGCGGGCACAGCAGGGCTGACTCGACCGCCGGTCGTGCTATGGTGCAGTGTCAGGGACTCCTGGGGAGTGCTTATCAGGCAGTGTCACACTACGATTAAGGTAACACTTAGCAGAGCAGGGTGTTTGGCAATACGCACCCTAACAGACACGGTGACAGCCTCTTACCCAACCAACATGCTATGGATGCATGTAGCTTCACTGTGCTCCTCAACAACTCCCTGTTTCCCCCTGTTAATGAAAGTATTAATTGCCAGTAGCCAACAGAAAAGACCACTTCTCAGAGAATGAATGGAGGTCACTCGCTGATTCCTTCTCCCTTTGCCCTGTCCATCAAGCCTGGGTATCCCTGAAACTGCTGCACTGCCTCCCCTCACAAATCCACACTTCTCCTTTCACCTCCTGGAAGGAGCAGGCTGCAGATAATACTGTAGCCTGCCAAGGCAATTAATTCAGAGCCAATTTAGTCAGATACTAAGTATCTGCTAAAACTCCCAAATTACTACTTATCAGGTATCAGAAGAAAGTTGCAGCAACTAACCCTAGCATAAATCACACCTGTCCTCTGCCCTGACCACAGGGTCTCTGGGGAAGGTTATTTATCTGAGCTTTATCTTCAAATATCTGGATGTCTGTCTCGAACAGCCTCAGTACCTTGGCCCGAGGATTTCTGAAAAGCCACCTATCATCTCCATTATCAGCACTTCAATTAACTGAAATTAGATTTTTCAATTCATGGGAAATTTTGATACTTAAAAAGCACAAATTCACAATTAGATCAAACCTGTAAGAGACTTTTTTTGTGAAAAAGACTCCAAATAGTGCTTGTTTAGGGGGGAAAAACCAGCTTCAGGAAAGTTAAAGTTTCAAATTTTATTTAGAATGCATGGGGTTTCCTTTGTGCATATACAGCATTATTATAAAATAATGATTTATACTGACATGTTTTAATTTGACATCAATAATTAGTTTAAATCAAATAGCTCCTCCTACTTTAAAAATTATTAAGGGCATGTGCTGCTTAGTACTGATGGAAATAACTCTGTTACACAATAAAGTAAGTAGCATTCTGCTGTAGAAAAAAGATAGTGATACCTAGAGTTTTGAATAGGATAAACAAGGATTTTTTCAATTATTCTAATATGCTAGCATAGCAAGCACTCATGACAGAAGTACCAACAAACGCTATGGGGTAGTATTTGGGTAGTATCCAAAAGGTTTTGAGGTATGATATTGAAATATGAACTTTTTTTGAGTGAAATTTTTCACTTTTGTCAATATCTAACGTAGCCTCAGAGATTTACAAAAGCAATTCTCTCCCTGTAATTTTCCCCACTTCTTGCTCAAGGACCCAGGAAGGTACAGGGTGCGTGCCATCTTTTTTCTGCTTTAATGGAGGCAGAGAAAAATGAAGCAATTCAAAATTGGAGAACACCCAAGAAAAGTCCCAAAACAGAGCTAAACCAAATTTTCTTTAAAACATTCGGGCTCCATTTCAATCTGGGATTAAAGTGAAGATCAGTTGACATATTTGTGTTATTTCTGATGACAATTCTATGGAATATATACAGACAGAAATTCACCAATGAGAAAACATCTACCTTTCTCCTTCACCGTTGCTCAGAACCCAGACAAAGTTAAACCCCCTTTGTGCCACCCTCCCCGGCCACGCAGCCAGCAACGTGGGGACAATGCACACGTGGCAGAAGTCGAGTACAAGGGAGGCAGCTAAGGCTCCCTGCAGTGAGAATGGGTTCAGTTCTGTGGATTTCAGTGCAGTGTCAGAAAAATCACACCAACAATTTGTATAAATCACAATCCAGATGGGTTGGCAACAAAAGTTTGACTGCTTTGCACACTCCATGCCTCTGAACATTTTTTCTCGTGTAATGACAGGGTGAAGAAGCTGATGATCACAAATATGGAGTGTATCACCCTGTCCTTTAACTTCCTCCTTATTGCTTTTGCAACATAATACATGCATCTCAAATAAATTAAACATGTGACATATAAAATCAGTTCATGTTTTTGGGGGGTTGTCAAAATCCTAGGAAACCAAAACGCTGAAAATCACTTGTCAAAATGTTCTGGGATGAAGTAGTTAAGCTGTCATCGACAGCTTAAACACTGTTTATTTGAATATGTAAAGCAACTTTTTGAAAAAGCAAAAGTACAGAGTCTGTTGATCAGAGTTCTTTCTCCAGACATCTTAATTCTGCTTCCCTGACCTCCTGGGAAAGAAAACTTCACATGAAGTGCAAGGCCATATACAACTGCAGTGAAGTACACTGCTCTACTGACACAACTCGTTTGAAAAAGTATGGCAATGCTGTTACCATGGTACTACAGGATTATTACTCCGCAGTGCCCATTATTTGAAATGGAGTTACTCTGTGCTTACCACAAAACAGCAAGTAGCATTTTGCAGTAACACAATAAATAACCCATGTCATCTATGTATCTACACCTTTTGCAGGAAGGGATACAGAGCCAATCTAAAAACAAATCTAAAAGTGCCATAATAATGCTGGAATGACATGCCTCTTAAGCTGTTTACAGCTGACAGACTAAGTGAAATTGTTTGACAAGGAAGAACACAGTATGTGTTGACAGCCCTGCTTAGTTCATATTTGAAAGGCAAAATTAAAGTCATACTTTTATAAGGTGCAGAATTCTGCTCACTTGAAGGACATTCTCTTAAGCAAGGCATGGTATTAAGCCTCTGCCATCCTCCTCCTCCTGTCTCCCATTTTTATGTGTGGGCCACTAAGCGGCACACCTCAAAAACCAGTCCTGGCTCCCTCTCTCAGTAATTGCTTGTGAAAACGTATCATTTAGAAGAGTATGGAGAAAGCAACAGCGAGAGCAGCCATAAATGTTCACCCTCAATAATTTAAGGGAGCACGGCAACATATGGGCAGCATTTGGCTTTTCTTACAGCAGGCAGCACCATTAGGAAAGAGCAAACATCAAACAAAGGCTGAGTACAAATCCCCTCTATCCACAGAGACACCTTTCACTTGATTACAGGATACAAGAGAAAAACATAAAAACACGGTGAATCCTAAAAAAAGTAAATAAGAGCTAAGATAGGTCAGAGAAAAGGGCCGGAGACAGGCACTAGGAAAACCAGACCAGTTTAGCAGTACTTGCACAGCTCTAAGGCGAAGGGAGAGGGAAGGCCTAAAGGACAAATGGTGGCAAATAGCTGGCCTCTCATTTTTACCTTGTCCTTGCTAATCCTGTGGGCTAGCAGTAACCAGAGGCTGTCAGCAACTCATGCAGCGGTCAGCGTGAGAGTAATTTGGTGGGCTCGGTCCAGCTACTACTGAAGAGGTTTCTTCACTGCAAAAACTCTTGCTAATACTTGGCCCCTCGCTGTCGGAGGCCATGGGAAGCCATCAACGTTCAACTTCCCTCCCACTTTGAGAGACAGCAACTCTGTTATCGTAGGGCAGATGCCCCAAAGAGGGAATAGCCAACACCTGCTATTCCTTTTCTGTGGATAAGCCCAGAGGTTCAGCTGCTAGCAACGCCAGTCAGTCCGGCTCTTTTAATGAGCCCTGTAATTTACGAAAATGAGCCCAAAGTTGCCAAATGAAATCCTCTCACTGAGGGGAACTACCAGGAAAGCATTAGGAATATTCTGCACTTGGAGGCACAGGATGCGGTTACCACTGAGTTTACTGACTCTACCAGTTCAGCTGACCAGCACCAAGAAGCTGCACTGTCGGTGTTCGAGAGGAGCCTGGCTGCTGGCAGCACTTTCCTTACAGGTAAGTGGAGAGCTGGATCCAACTGTAACCTTAGTCCAGACTTAATATGCAGCGGTTCCCAATAGTTTCAGTTGCAGCTCCATGTCTGGAGCCCACCAGCAGATCACAAGCAGGGACTGTTCAAAACTTCTCATCAAAGCTGCAGTTCAGGAATCGGAACCGTGCTGAGTAGAAGTGTTTTTTCAAACTAATGGAAGTTTTGCCTACATATTTCTTCCCACACATGAAGGTCATCAAATGTTTGTGTGCCAAATGTTAGAATTGATGCCATCCTAATGAACTCTGAAAACATTTTCCTGTCAAAGCAAATAGAACAAGTTGACATCACTGATCCCAGCATCGACCAAAGAGGAAAAACAAACAAACCATCAGTTAAAAAATCAGAGGGTTTTTTTGTGCTCTAAGTTCAAGGATGTGAGTCCAGCAGTGCAATGACAAAGGGGAGCATGGTGCAGATGACAAAAGAGTTACGCTCACCGCAAAGGAACTCGATCCTGAGGAAAAGAGATTGCCTCAGCATCAAGGTCAGAAATGCCTGGGTGCTCCCTCCTCCTACCACGTGGCACACATGAGATCCCTCGTGTCTGAGCTGTGCTGGGTTATTACCTGTAACGTGTGCCACAGGCTAGGACCTGACTTGAGACTAAAACTTACTACTGAACCCTGTCAGAAGTTGCAAACGGCTTACACTCTTAAAAGCAAGCCAGCAGCTCTCAGCTTGTCTACCAAGAAACTTTTTCTTTCCTATTGGAGCTGTCTAACCTTGTGGCTTCCTCCTCCACCTCTCAGGGGATCTCCCAAACCATCTATCCAAGTATAAGCCATGGAGTGGCAACCCTGCTACAATTGGATGCAAGTACGAAGGAAGTGTATCTTACAGTTATGCTGCTAAATTGGGTTTGGGGAGATCCAGACTAATTTCTTCCTTCTAGCACGATTTCCCTTGGCAAATCCGTGAAATCATTCCACATGGGAAATAACCATACCTCCCCCTTTGCCCCTCCTCTTGTTCAGAAATTTGGGACAGGGTTCATCTTGCTATGCAGAGTTTCTAGCAAAGAAATGCCCGGTCACAGACTCTCTTTGTAGCTCAGTGGTTCAGCATATAACTAATTAAAGCTAATTTTACTATTCACACAGTACAGAGGAAAATATAGAGACTTTCTGCAGAGTACACAGGGGGTCTCCAAGCCTGATCAAAGCAGCTAGGTACCAAGCACTGATGAAGTTCCCAAACTAATGTTTCTCCTCAGCTGCCTTGGCCATTTTGTGAAGATTTTTCACAGAAATTTCTGCAGAATGAAAGTCCTGTTGAAAAGTACAGCATTAAATTTGGCAATAATGACAGAGGAACCAGAGCAGAATTAAAAGGATGAAACATACTTTGTTGGTCCCTACATCAAACACATTTCCATTTTATTTACTGTTTTAATTCCCAGTTCTCCCATGCTTACCCTGTGCTGTCACCCATGGTCTTTGAACTGAAAGGTATCATCTCAGCTCCCATTTCTCCAAAAGTCAGCTCTAATCTCAGTCACTCTCCAGCCCTGCAGTTTTCCTTCTCCTTGACAAGCCTGACCACTTAAATTTCTATCAGCTCAGACAACGTTTACCCCTACCCCTTTCTGTTCCCATCTCATTTCTTCCCCTTCCAGTTTTTGTGATGCCATCATACATCTATGCCAGCACACAGAGCATGCAGCAATAGACATATAGATCCTGACTGTGTTCAGGAAAGGGGAAAGGTTGAAGTGAATAACATCCTGTGTATGAATGATTCCCTTGCTTGTTATACTACAGTGCACTGTGCTTTCATATACTGTGATGGATGTGAGTTATGGGTCACTCCCTCACTTGTGAAAATAAATGTACAACACTTGCCAATTGTTATACTGTATATTACAAAATTCTATCACTTAAGATTTATACACTTAGCAAACCAATCACACAAACAATACAGGTACAGCACAACGGCTCTACTGCCAGCTTTTTTCTTGTTGAGACAGACAGATGCAAAATCACCCTTGGCAATAAAGTGGTGCTACATTATCCAGAGGGGGACATTTTATGGGCAAAGAGTTTATCGTATTCAGAGTTTGCCTTGGGTGCAGTGGACTTAGCATGTGTTAAGTAATGCTTAAGTGATTTGCTGAACTGGTCTAATAGCACAAAACACTCCTGGCTCTATTTGCTTATAAATACATTTCAAGGCACTGATTGAAGTCTGTAGTGCCCTAAATGGTCTGGGACCCAGTTACTTAAGAGATATCATCTCTCCTTATAAATCTTACATGGTAATTCAGAACCATAAGTCGTTCTTGCTTTCTTTTTCTGGGTGGACAGTGGGGTGTCTTTAACAGGAGATGCAGGAGCCCGGAACCTGTCCTCGTCGGGCTTTGCACACAACAGTGCTTCAGAGGACTATTTCAAGGAGAAATACGAAGCTGGTCTCTTCAGTGTGACAAACATCAGTTAATCTCTTGAGTGATCTTTTACATCATGTTAGCAACAGAGGGCCTGGCTGTGCCTGGCCATGTGTTCAGGAAAGCTATTCCAGAAACCTTTTTCTCTTCCTCCTATAACCACAGAACCAGCGTGAGGGCTGAAAAACCACAGAACCAGCGCAAGGGCTGAAAAATCACACTCTCACATGCACCACCTGCCCACAAGGTCCGAGCTGTCTTGGCATCCAGGTAATGTCACTGGAGAGACTGGAAACCCTTGCTGATCCCAGCAAGGCTCCCTTAAAATATTCACAGCACCACTGGCACATCTTAGCTTATGAGAGTGGGTCCTGGCCACCTGTGTTTTATTTACAACCTTGTCTTCCATCTCAGGTTCATTTCAACTGGCATGAGCTGCTGAAGCACTGGATGCCCTTATCTGCTTTCCTCAAGGGAAACAGATACATAAAGTACATAAGATTGCAGGTTTTTAAGATTAAATGCTATAAACACAGATTAAATTATATGCTTTTTATCCCTTTAAGGAACTCTCGTTCATGGCATTCTGTTCTGAGTTTCCAAAATAATTTCTACTTACATTTACATTTAGAAGCATTTAAAACGCAGCAAAGAGTGAATGCATTTGGTGACATAACTGGCAACAGAGAGCTCAGGTGGTGGTGAAGGGACCAGGGCTCTGCCTCCCAAACCCAGCTACCCCCAAAAGGCAACAGAGGAAACACCGAGGGCAGGTGAGCCCGCTCAGGGCAGGGCTGCGCAGGCCCCTCCGCAGGGTACCAGAGGGGCCCCCAGCAGTGAGGAAAGGTGATCTCAGCACAACCTCTTCTCAAAACCAAAAACCTGACATTTAGGAAAAACAACAAGGAAACCATTGCCTTAATCTCTGTTTCCATGATGTCAGGAAAGACCGTCTGGTCACCTTCTTGAGAGGAAGCTTGATTACTTGTCTTTTCAGTAAGGCTGCCCTGATGAAAAGGAACTGAGGGAGACAAATAGGCACCCACAGGATAACAGCCTCAGTGGGTTGTTTTGCTCTTTGCTTTAGTTCACTGGCTTAAAAGGGTCGGCAACCTTCATTCTGAGGACCCTATTAGAGAAGTAGCTTTGAGCAAAACATATAATTAACCTTTGGAACTCACTGTAGCAGGATATCATTGAGGAAGCACGAGAGAGAGATTTTCATTTTTTAAAAAGGATTGTATATAAGCAACTCTAAGGGCGCAATCAAATCTTATCAGTATTTTCACTACAGAGAATTCACTGGTAACAGTCACTAAGCACTGTGCTTCTGGGAATCAAGAACAAACAAAACTGGGGACTAATGACAAATTCTTCACTCACCAAATGGTAGGTCAATATGGTGGGCAAAACCAGTAAGATTAATCCAGACTGCTTAAAGTCTTCAGAAACAGCTGCTCACAGAGGCAGGAATAGCAACTACAGTTGGTGAATGGATATTTGACCTATACCATTATGGCAATTTTTGTGTCCGGCTCTTTGTTTCATGTCTACTTACTTGCTAGCTCCCGAGTGATGGCCCTTCACAACCTTAGAAAGAATAACCAAAAGTACATAAACCCCAGGCTGTCCACGAAGGCTTAACAGGCAAGTTGAAAGCGGTATACACAAAGAGAAGATTTCACATGGAGAGAATCAGGAGCCAACAGAAAACATTTTATTTAATGTGCAGGAGACTCAAATGGCTTCTGCTAAGAAGAACCCAACTGACAAACCCGAGAATGACATCCTTTAAGTGACTTCTGTCATATTTAGAAAAAATGTAAAATCCCTAGGTTAGAGGGACAGAGCAGCAGACAGGAGACATGAGATAGTTGGAATGTGCTGACATTTGGAGTACTTTGAAGCAGTAAGACTCATAACTCTCCTTCAAGACAGAGAAGGTCTAAAATGTGCAGCACATGCTGAACAATCAATCAGGGTTATGGTAGCAAGAGGATGTGGTAAGGATCTGTGTAGACAGGACGCCACAAGTTCTCCCATTTTGTTACCATTACCATCAAAAATAAGCAAGAAAACACATCTTTAGCACGACTGGGTGAACTTATCAGAGAGGCAAGAATTTTGTATAATAATATTTCTAGCGACGTGTAACTAACTACCTGGCATTCACAGGGCTTTATCCTCAGCAGTGTAACTCACCCTGGATCCCTCCACATCCATCAATCTATTCCAGTTTTGAATAGGTAAGCCTTTAGATTTGATCCAAAGGATCTTCATAAGCTAAAAAAAAAAAAAAAAAAAAAAAGCAGTTTTGGCTTTAACGCTACTCTATACAAAGCCAAAATGTCGTCATGTGTAGTGGTGTGGAAAAAAAAACCCAACTAACAAAAGCCCCTGCAGCCTTGTGAAACACAGAAAGGGAAACTATGCTGTGAGATCTGACAGTAATAAAAACATAACTAGATTGATTCTAGAGAATTTATTGAACAAAATTTAGTTAGGGTGTTTTTGTTTTGTTTTGTTTTGTTTTAACGATTGCACACCACTTAATTTTTATGAGCTCGATTATGCCTTTAAGGCACATTCCAGCAGAGGGCTGAGGTGAAAAAGCCTCTCCAGGGAGGATGGAGCAGAAGAAAAAGCCTCTGGGATGTGCAGGAGTTGAGCTAATCCTTTCTAGGCATGTGTTCGGCATTACCTACTTGCAGCTCTCACACTTCCCAGTGGAAAAGCAAATCTGTGGGCCCATGGCTAGGAAGTTTCTTCTTCCTTTTGCACACTGTGCCCAGGTGTGAGACGGGGCTGATCCAAACCCTCCTTCAGGCATAACAGCTGCAGACTTTTTCGTGAGCAACTTGTTCAACTTTGGGACCTGGTCCCTTTACCACCACTTCAGCACCAAAACCCGGGCTTTCTCAGGAAGGACAAAGATCATGCACCTCATGCATCACAAGGCAGCCAATGCTGGCAAGTTTGTTTTTGAAAACTCTTAAGTTGCTCACTCTAGAGAATGTATCATGACTTAAAA
This sequence comes from Astur gentilis, assembly GCF_929443795.1. Lineage (NCBI taxonomy): Eukaryota > Metazoa > Chordata > Aves > Accipitriformes > Accipitridae > Astur > Astur gentilis. Next base: position 17,065,907 of record NC_064896.1, read on the forward strand.
CACTGAAAATACTTAACTCAGACCTAAGAATGAACTGCTACTCTCACCTGCCCAACAGACCAAGCCATAACTAACACTGAAGGTCATGAAGCCCTTCGCCCCCTCTCCTTCGCCAGTGACAGAAACAGGAACAAGGGCTGGTGCAAGCTTAATTGGGCAGGGGGATTATCGAGCAATGTTATGTAGCCCTATTACACTAACCTCCTTACCCCACTTCAGCTTAACTCTTTCCTGAAGGAGAGACCAGAGCTGTGCCTTTTCAGGAGGCGCTGCGCAGCACTAAGCCCCAGGGCTACTGTACCTCGACCTCCGGATAAGCAGGTGCTGCTCACTTATCTTGCCGAATGAGAGGACTGTATACTTCCTTAGCAGAACAAGCTTTTAGTGCCTGGAGAAAACACCAGAAATGGCATAAAACATTGTTTGTAGTATTTGGGATCCTTGGAACAACTTCAAAGCAAATTCCAGCAGGTGCTAAAACTATTCCAGTTCCTCAAATGCAGTGCTGTTGCATATTGAAATGTACACTCATGTTTCCAGCAAACAGGCACAAGTCCTTGCTTTAATTCATGAATGTGAAAACATTTCCTTCAAAGTTCCTTTTAGAAAGAATTTTGCAGTCCTAAAATGCAGTGTGCACCACCTGGGCTTCCCAGAGACTACCCTCACAGGCCCTGCAGCAAACACCCAGCGCCGGGTCTGCGGAGCAACTACCGCCCCAGCCCTTTCGGGACGAGGCGCTGGCCCTGCTCCCTGAGAGGTGCCGCAGGCCGTAGCCCGCTCCTGAAGCAGTCCAGGTGTCAGCGCGGCAATTCCAGAGCAGAGCCGGGCCTCTCCCAGGACAGCACCCCTCAGGTGCTGGCGGCTGCCTGACGTCTCTAGCTAGGGCACAGCCCCTTAACTTCACCCTCTCCTTGACTCGGGCCTTTGGGGTGACCAGGCGTAGCCTGTGGTGTGGGGGTAGCAGAGGGACAGACCGACTGCTCGTGTTCCTCAACTACTGCGGCTGAGCTGCCCTGTGTCCTCCCCTGCCGCTTGCTCCCGTAGGCAGAAGTTGTGTGTGGTGGGCATTCAGTCCACGCTTTCCTTCTTCTGCCCCTGCCTTCCCTCTGTTTTGGGTCCCAGTCAACACCGCATTATAAGGAATGTTTGGAACGGTAAAAAACGTGAACTCTGGGCAGGCCAATGGGGAAATTCAAACTGAACTTAGAAACAAAAATGCTCCCCCACCCCAAGAACCAGAATAAGAATAAGAAATGCTTGTATTTACCATGAACTTTCACAAATCACACTACCAAAGGTATCACCAAAATGACGGGGGCAGCTGGCAGTCCCACACTCACTCTCCTGCCGATACTGAATTGGCAGCCCCCCGCCTCACACCGCTGCCATGCAGCCCCCGGTGAAAAGCTGTGCCCAACGGCCCGGAGCAGGGCTGCGTGCAGTCTCGCAGCGCTGCCACCCAGGAGGGCTCCTCCAAGGTGAGGGATAAAGGAACAGCAGGACTGATACTGTGTCTAATGTGGCACAAGGTTCCCTCGGCACAACGTGCCCCAGCTAATGAACGGCACTGCCCCAAGTGCAAACAAGCCAGGAAAGGTTCTGTTTTCAAAGCAAGCGTCTTGCACTTCAATGAAGATTTTTTTCCCCCTAAAAAGTTTTAATATACACACTAAATTAAGCTTGAGAAAAGGGGACATTTCATCTTTAATCTATTTACTTCTGAATATTTAACATACAATTCTGGCACCAATCACCAGATTTAACTGGAAAATTACTCACTAATCTGTTTGCTTATTTGGAATAATTGGGTAGGCTGCCAGGGAAGAGGATTTCCTACCCTGTTTAATATCTCAGTTAGTAGTCCAATTTCAGCTTGGCGGCATAATTACTCTGACAGAGCTGTAGCCACAGGGCCTGTGAGTGGGGCTGCTTTTTAAACCGTAAATTATGGAGGATTAGCATTTATGAATTTTAAATCAGGGCTGTGGTAGGAGACACTAAAGCTGCTTAGAGCTTGCAAACCACTGCATTCAATCACCAGTCATTAACACATTCCTTCCCAGGACTTTCTGCAATCACATTTAATAAAAAGGTATTTCTAATTTGCTTTAGAATATTGTGGCTCTGTGTCTCCAGCGTAACACCAGGGATAAGGAGATCCACTTTCCAGGAAACAAGCATCACAATTTAATCTGACCCTGATTTACCTCCCACATGAGATGTTAAAGGGTTATCCCCTCTGCTTGATTCCTACCATTTCGTCCACCAGACGGAAAACACATGGTTTGATCCTTACTATACTTAAACAATTACAAAAATTAAAAACTGCTCAAATTCAGAGCTGTGATATGACTGATCAGTAGAGATCTGAACTCTGCCATCCCCCTAGCTCAGGAGCTTTGGCTTGTGAGCTCTCCACTGTTGTGTTTGCCTGTCAGGCTCACGATGAATCATTATGGGGTAAATCCTTCCTTTGATGTAGGCATGTAACTTCTTTTAAGGCCAATGAGAGTTATGTACATGCACTGAGGGCAGAATATTTTATGCCCTGAAGAAGTCGTCTTAGGAAAAAAACTCTGCCAAAAATCACACCACTTTGAACTTCGGAGTTGCTCCGCTTGGGAGTCTAAAGAGCTCTGAAGCTGTTAGACATGCATCCAAATGCAAATGCTGAGCCCTTCCTCCTCCTAAACATGTGCATCTCTCCCTCTGTGAGCCTACAGTTCAGCAAGGTATTTAAGTTAGTGCTTCACACGACTGTGTCAAAGACCAAAGACATACATAGGAAACCTACAATTTTTACACTGAGAGTTTTCGTATATTAAATTATAACTATATATGTGAACAAAACCACATAGCTAGATAGAGCCTCCTACCACAAAACAGAACAAAGACATGAGTGAAAGTTATATACAGCAAAATAAGAAAAGCAAAAAAAGGTGGCAAATTCATCAGAGTAAAACTTGATACAGCACCTGTCATTAAAACCTGAAGAAAACACAGGCAATTTAAAAAGGAGCCTGACTGAACTCCTCCCACAGTATCCCCACATAATTATCCCAGAAACTCAGAAGAGCTCTGAGCTCTCAAGCCACCTCCAGGAAGTAAGAACTTCCCTGCCATTGCACGGTGGCAGGGATTTGCACACCCTCCTCAGAGTCACTCAGCACTGACCTCTGACATAAGCAGGGTACCAACCGATGATGCATTACGCTGCAATCAACAGTGCTATTCACTGAAGCAACCAGATGATTTAAGATTCCCAAACCTCATTGAAAGTCGCTGGAAATTAGGCACTTTGAAAAGTCGACACTTTTGAAAATGCCTTTTAATCTCCTAAATTACTCATGCTTTTGAAAACTTTACTCATGCTAAGTACTTTGGGGGCCTCAGTCAGTGAAAGCTAAACTGAAAGACGCTAAGGAAGGACCATTTACACAGAACCCTGCTCAGCTCTTATCTCTCCTCTATCCTCCTAGCAACAATAGAGAGAAGGAAAGCAGAGCTCTTGGCAACACCACCCCTGTGCCAAGAATTCGTCTGACAGAGTGGCAGGTCCCTGGACCCTATTAAGGCTACTCAGACAGACGGATTTTCTTCCCTACTGCACCCAGAGCAGACTTTTTCTAGCTGACATCCTCCCTCCAAAGGCTGAGGGGTGCCACCACTTCTCACCAAAACGCGAGAAAGATGCAGCCTTTACTGCCGCAGGAGGAACAATCTGACCACTCCTCGAACTGTCCATGTCTCAGGCACCAGCTCCATGCATTGCTGCTCCTTCTACCTCTTCTTGCCTGCACACAGCTGAAAAACATTTCTTAATTCTTCTTTTTCATTGCCCCACAGTATTCTCATTGATGCTAACTGTGCATCTGCTCCATGTGTATGCATATGACGGGGACAACTGTTACAAAGGCAGGGAAGAAGAATCTCCTCTTTGGCATTCAGAGGCTGAGAGGTGCTTCTAAGAGGGTTTTGCCCCTTTGAGGAGCAGTTAGGGGGCAAGGAATGGACACACACAGGTGACCAGGATTAAATGATCCCCAGAGTGTATATATATATGTGACGTATTTAGTGCTGCTTGTCTAGATCATGAATTGAGATTTGGGTAGGTGGCAAGGCCTTGATGTAGAGCTATGTCTGAGCCTGCTGCATATCAGGGAAGGACTCACCTAGACCCTAATGAGCTAGAGCCGTGCCCAGCCTCTAACTGTAAGGGCTATTGTTTGCAGGTAAGAACAGAGTGCAGCGAGTCACCCGCACCTTATCTAAAACACCTCTTCAAATGCACTCACTCATATCATCTATCATACTGTGGGAGGAGAAAGAGGCACGATACAAGGAACTGAAAAAAAGCCATTTCAGTAGCTGTGCATTGTTTGGAAAAGCACCAGGCAGCAGGACATTCCCCAAAGGGCTGTTCGAGTTGGCTTTGGGAACGTTGCCGTGATCTCTACAAAGACAACATAAGGGCTACAACAGAGACCAGATTCAAAACCCTGACAATTAAAGTCTGATAGGAAAAAACCTAAACAATTTGGACTTCACTCCTACACAGCATCTCTAAGCAGCTTCGATTTCTTAGCATTTGGGCAAATAGCTAGGGCACTGTCTTATTCTTCTCTGTACTATGTAATTGCCTCAAAATGTTGGCTGCAGCCAGAAGTTACATTTTAGTCCTCATAAATCAAAGGAAGAGGAATATCCTCTACATTTAGTGTTTATATTGTAATATTTCTAAATACATCCAAATCCTTTCTCATCCCACAGGGTTTCTCTCTGTGACTCTAAAAGTATCTCAAAACTTGCAAAAGAAGAAAACACTTCTTCCCCCAAGGCAAGTAGGATGGGGGGAGGTTGCGCCGTATATATAAGCGACTGATATAACTTTGGCTTGGAAATCTCTCTTCAGTAGGCTTAATATGCTTCCTCTGCCTGAGAAATGTATAAAGTATAAAGCAATCCTGCCTGCCTCCTCCTCAAAGCCACCTGAACAATCTCCTTTCATTGGCCATGGGGCTTTACAAGCAACTCCCCCGTACAACCAGGTGGCTCAGCATATGCCCTTGCTTTTCTGCCATTGCAGCTAGAAGCATTTTAGGCTTATATAACTTTACCTCTAAAAGGTTGGTTGCTGGCAAAGAGAGTCATCACCATTTCCTCTGACACAGGAGAGGATCCAGTATTGCTCTGGGTCCCTTCCAAAGCTGTACTGAGACTGAATCCTTCTCACCTTATGCCTTGATTGGGAAAATGGTCAATGAGATGCTATGGACAAAAGAGTCCCTGAAATAACTCACTTCAGAGCTGCGTTCAATTGCAGTGATTATACTGAGCATGGCATCCGCAGCAAAACTGCAGAAATACTCCAGCATACATTGTTTAGCTGTGAAGGGAAAGAGGGAAGGTAAATAATATGGTGATAGCCATTAGCAACTAAATGTTCTTTTTCCTGAAGGAAAAATAAAAATCTTTGCAGATGCTGCTGCATGAAGACTGGTACCACGTGCTACATAGAGGTCAATATTTGACAGGCTGAAAACCTGTCTAATTTTACAGTTCTGCAAACTGTAGCCTTTTGGCATTAATGAGAAGGGAGTGGAGATCTCAGGTTGCTGCTCTAAGGGAGGAAGAATCAGTTTAACTCATCTTACCCATCCAGAGCAGAGGCCTTGATGGCTGTGGAAGACAGGTCATATCCTTCTGCAGAAAACAGTTCCAAACACAACTTCATTCAGAGCATTTTACTGCCACCAACTTTACAGGCCACAGTGCACTGGCCTCTCAAGTCCTGCTTCACGATGCTGTGAAATCAAGTGTTTCACACTGGATTTTACCATGCTTTTGGTCTTATGGCACATGGTGAAATTGCTATCTCAAAACAATGCAGCATGCTGAATCCTTTGCCATAAACCTTCACGTTCATGTGTGAATTTCCCTTACTTCTATGGAGCCAAGTACTTGATGAATGACAGCTGAGACTATTTTCATTAGTCTTAAGGGGATAGCTAAAGAGTTGAAACACATGAGTCATTTCTCATGTAGAGCTTGATACACCTATATACTGTAGAGAGCATAATCCCATAAAACCCAGCTTTAAAAATAATTCTTTCATTGGAAAACACAAGGGACTCATCACTGAAAAATATACTGGTCAGGACTGTAGATCTGTAGAAATTCTGTGAGACAGGAGATCAATGAGCATGCCACCTGATTGCACCCCAGGCAACAAAAGCCTCAGCACTGTCCTAGAAGCACTGGAGTTGCAGGAGAAGTTTTGCAACGGTTTGTCCACGCCTGTTGCATGAAGGAAGAGGACGGGCAAAAGCAATGTGAATCCTGGGAGGATGACCAAGCTAGGTCAGAAGTACACCATCCTGATACTGCCGCACAGGGTCAAGTCTCAGATGTGCCTTGTTTAAATGTTAAAACTCTTCAGGACACATTTGTCTTGCTATAAGAGGTTGAATGCCTCCCGCTGCTTCCTGGTGTAACTTGGGGAAAAACTACTGAGGCAGGGAGGAGAAGGGGCATCCACTCAGAGAATCTCAATTGGAGAGTTGCTGCAGTAGAAGTCTTTGAGCTTCATTTTCTATAAAGGGCTTACCGGCATATACTTAGTCCAGTGGACTCTCTATGAAATTGGCAAGTTTTTACCATGTTCAGATGGAAAAGCACTTCAGCTGCAAAACTACTATCTCCCCCATGTATCTCCTTGTACATAACAAAGACAATTTCTCCCACAGGCAAGCTGAGAGAACTGCAACGTCTTTTTTCCTTTGCCAATATCTGCCAGATGGTACCAAGCCAGATACTCCTAGGCATTAGAAACAGACTACTGAAGGAAACAGCCCTACGGAAAGGGGAGTGTAGTGTATGTAAATAGGGTCCTCTGGATGGGTCCCGCTCCAGCATTGCTCCCTGAGCATCAGGAGAGGGCGGGATGCTCTCTCTGCTCTTCCTAAAGCTTCTTCCGTTAGTATGCACAACTCTCGTTTCTACATTGTGAAGCTCCAAAAAGCCTCCCTTACTCTTCCAGCTTTCAACACACAGAAAGTCTTAAGAGCGAGACTCCTGGATTGCAGATTAAAACTGATCTATTACACCAAATGGATCCCAAGTCAGATCCACAGCTGGGTGACTGACTTCAGGGCAGCTAGACTGATTTATACTGCCTGAAGATCTGCTCTTCTACAGTTAGTGACATCTCAATTTCCTTTTTAATAAGCAACAGGCCCTGTTATAATGGGATATATGGAAGGAGAGATGTAAAAGCTTATAATGTGAAAATTGATTATCATGTACTTTAGACTATTTCCTGCTGTGCCCTTTGTTTTGGTATGCGTGTTTCATTTCATTACTCCGAGCTGTTTCACCGTCTCTCAACTACACTATGAAATACATTAATTATCTCATTATCTTTGGGGCAAAACCTTCAGTCCTTCTTAAAAACCATATTCAGTCAAAACCTTCTTTGGACTTCATTAGGGATTCTGAGTGTGATGGGAGAGGACAGGACTGCAGCTACATCACAACACAAACCAGTTCAAATTTTAGTTCCGTTTGTGCTTCTACAGCTTAAAAAAAAGAAAAAAAAAAAAAAACCCAAACAAACAAACCAGCTCAGTGTGGGTTTGCCTTTTTTTTTTTTTTAATGTTCAAAATAAAATTGCTCTCAGGTTCCCAACCCATATGTCAAAGTGTGAACCCACTAGAACTTTTCAAGGCTTAGTCGTAAACTTCCAAAATAGAGGAGAAGAGAATGGAAATGACAGGTAACTTTACTTACAGCCCTACCAGAAGGTGCCACAGAAATATGGCAATGTCGGCGTCCTGAATTAGCCTCTATATCAGATTAAAATGATCTAATGCTTTTATTTTCATAAATAAATCTTAATTAAGATAATGTCTTCTCAAAGCATAAAGTAGAGGAAGGTAGAAAAAAACCTCCACAAAAATCTGTGTCACACAGTCTCCCACTTTGAATTTAGGATCGGGTTAGGGTCATTTTGTAAAGAAAATAATGTTCCAGGCCCATCACAATTTGTGAAAGTCAGGTTAGAGTAAAAGCAAAATTCCCCACCGTCCTCACAAGATTTCTTGCACTGTTCTTTTGTGAATACGCTAGAATGGGTGATGGATGGGAGGCTGCCCCTTTCTAGAGTTCTTGCTGTGTTTTGTGATAACTCATTATATTTCTTTCTTTACAAATAGCCCCATTAACACTCCAGAATTGAACAGAATCATAAAGCTTGAAACATCCCACTCCCATTCCGGTAGAGCTAAAGGTATTGTTTCATGAATTACAGAGCTGCCAAAACCTGATTTATCCAAGCGAAGCCTTCAAAGCCGAGTCACAGATATTTATTTATTTATTTATTTAGGATTGTAAAAGAAAATACTTTTTACTGAGATAAGAATGATATAACCTAGCTACAGCTTATTTAAATTGAATTATGTGTCTTTTATATTTCTTCAACAATATGGTTGATGGAAATGTTTTAGTCCTTGTTTTTGTGGGGCTGAACTAAAAACCTTATTAAACCATTTATAGAAAATTTACAAAACAGAAGAGAGTCAAGCTCTTTCAAAGTCTCTGTGGCCTCAATAAAACCTCATATATGCTAAGATTAGATGTCACTCTTAGTCAGATGATTCTAAACAAGACTACTATAATCCTCTCTGTTATGGAGATATTTATTTTTGTCTGAAAAACTTCAAAGCAGGCCGTGACAGATACTCAAAATCAAAATTTGCATTCCAATGAGAGTTTTTTAATAAAGAAGAATAATTCTCACAGTTCTTCTCTAAAGGAGAACTGAGCTCACTTACTTCAAGTTTTGGGGGCTTGGGGTGTGGGGTTTTATTATTTTATTTTTTTTTATATCTCCCATTCATCATTATTCAGTAAAGTTTTTGCTACTTTGGGGCAGCAATGCTGCACCAAATCAAGAAACACATCAACGAAACCCAACCATTTCATTTGTCTTCAGAATTTTCCCCAGAATGAACAAAACACTGGGGGATCACCATCAATATATAGTCCTACAACTGCCTTCCTGGGTGAATACACCACAGAGACATAACGTTTTCCTTTGGGAACTAGAACTAGCCTTCAGTGGCAGCTGAGACTGCATGGGCAATGAATGAACCTGCTTTTCCTAGTGTGCACACTTTTTTGAATATTTTTCATTTTTGCATTTGTGGTGGCAGTGGGGAGCTCTGTCTGTGGACCGGGCCCTCAGCATGGCAAACCTGGCATCACACTAAAATATCTGATGCTCTAATGACATTTGAGACATCTCTTTAGGGACACCTGAAGACACCCTGTGCTTGCACGCGTACACACACAAACACGCTCCCCCTCACAGGCCTGTATGCACACAGCCAGGGCTGGCAGCTCACCTGGCGGGGCTAGAACAGTGATTTTGTCCAACCTGCCCCATTCCCTCTGATAAATTGCTTTTGGGAAGGAGAGGCATTTGGTAGAAAATTCATCGCGCCCCTTGGTGCCAAGACCACTGCTGGCCAGCTCTTCACCGGGGCTGTGCACAGCTGAGGGAAGGTGCTTTTCCATTTCCAGGTAAAGCACCAGCCTGGCCCATGGCCTTGCTGTAACACGGATCTCTCCGTCCTTTCAGAGTACCGTTGTTTCTTTCCTTTCAAAAGTATTAATAAAAAATTAAACACCCAGAAATAACAATGCACTTAACACTGTTCATAAAACTATACTGGAGCTCCCAGACTCCCAGCTTCTACCAACTAATTAATGCTGAAATGGTGGTATCATTCCCCTTTCTGATGCAAACCTCCTCTAATGCCACTTCAGGAGTCCTCCTCTCCTCCCAGGGACACACGCAGATAAAAATGTCTGCACATCTCTCAGGTGGGACTGTTGAGATTTTGTATAGCTGTTAACAGCTTGCAGAAATGGAGAATTTGCAGACCCTGAATCATCCGTTTCTTCAGTCACTTATTTAAACCACAGGTCAGGACACTCTTTGTAAAGAAGAGCTATGTGGAAATCGAGGACAGCTGCAGGAGGAAGGAGTAAAAAGCCGCACAGTAGCAAGGGTGGTCTAGCAACTCTACAACACTTTTGCCAAGAGCTCCGGAAAGGGCTGAACAGAAACACCCATCAATAGAAATAACCTCAGGCGCCCACTTACTGTCACGGTGGCTTTGTATGAGAGGAATCCACTTCATCCCCTGGGAAATTAAAAGCAGCACAGGACAAGGTGCCAAGAAGCTAGGTTCTCTCTGGTGGGACTTTCTGGAGAAGCAGGACAGCTATTTACATTTGTTTGGTATAAGCCAAAGAGGCAACAGCCATTGAAGAATATCAGCTGACCAACCCTAAATGGCCATGAAGTAGCTCCATCAGATATGGTGTTTGCTGGCAACTTTTGGCAGGGGCCTGCCGAGCAGTCATTGCTCTCAATGCCTCTCCCACTCTGCGCGACTCAGCTGCAGACTCGTGTAGTCCTCTGTATGCAAAGCTGATTCTGTACCTTCTTTGTTATGGAAATGAGATACTAAAACACTTCTCAGATCCTCTAAGGCAAAAGGGCTGCCTGTAAACTGCAAAACCTCACTTCTGTGTGGCAGGCTGGTCAGCTGGTCCATCCAATCCTTTTCCAATTTGCTGGGATTTATTTTTACATTTCCTTTCCAGGCAATACAGCCTGGCCCACGTTGGTTTTCATTCACTGTTGCACAATTGCTTTGTTAGCACCTCTTTTTATTTATTAATTGTTTTAATAGTGGTCATTCCACGACAGCACTGTGTTGAAACGCATCTGAAGGAAAGCTGAAAAAAAAATTTGCAACTGCACATTACATGGGCTGCTTTGATATTCTGATCTCACCCCACTTAAGTACAGTTCTTGAAAGTGAAGGACAGTGGTGTAAGTCAATCTCAGTTAAATGGTAGCTTTGCTCATTTAACGATGCAATGGGCACACTTGGCTGTGTTCACTAAAATCTTGTTTGATACCAATTAAGCCTTAAAAAAAAATCCATTAATAGTCCGAATGCTTCTCAAACTCACTTCGCAATTTATTTTGAAAAGACTCAAAGTTGGATGGAACTGCAAAAATCTGCCAAAGATTCAGTGAAAAGGGCCTGATTTGGAACAAATGGTAGTTTTAATAATGATAAACCACTGCATACCTTTAAAGTGGGCTCTAAATCTGTCTCTATCCTCTTTACACCTTTAACTTTATCCTGCATAAAGCACTAAGCACAATTTTCTTCTTGGAAATATCTCTTATAATTGCAACTTTCTTAAAGAGCTACTTAGCAAGAACAGTCAGATTTCAGAATATTAATTCCTTTTCCTCGGGTACACCATCTCCATTTCAGACATTTCATCTGGGGCCTGTTCAGTGTCAGCCTTCATTTTGATGGGAATGTATAGCCAAAATATTTGGAAGAGAAGAAAAAGAAAGAATATTTCCTGTTCCACCATGCTATCGTACTACCTCATTGATCAGCAAGCTTTTATTTCATGCCTTGCTGAAACATAATTTTTGAGGCCACTTACTCCTTTAGTAAGAAGGGTTGCTTTTGGTTTTGTCTTTTATGACAAAACAAAAAGATTGCAATAACTAGACCCACGCCTGCAGCCTGTCTTGGTTTACTTTAAGTTTTGGGGGGTTTGTTTCTGAAACTCCCACAGGTCCTAATTCCTGCTGAACAAGAACATGCCTACATCTCACTTGCAAAAGTACACCACAAGATTGGCTTGAAAAAAACAACGTATTCTAAAGCAGAGACAGCGTTTTTGCTGAAGGCTGACAGAGTACACCCTTGGGACAGCAGGACCCTGGTGGCTAACTTGACAGACATCAAGCAGAACAACAACCACTTTTGGGGAGCTGCCCTTACAAAGCTTCAAGTGGCACCAGGGTACCTATTATGACTGGTCCTCTATTTCTAAGCAAAATGATATCAAACACACAGAAAAGAGAGCCAATAATGAGAAACTTGCAGCTGTTCTCGAAGAAAGACTTTTTTTTATTGTACCCCAATCCAAAATACTTTAAACCAGTTTTATCAATAGCGATAAATCAGTATGATGATATGATGTCTCTTTAATCTTTTCTAAAACAAAATTTTTTGAACTTTTGAGCATGGCCTTCCCAAATGGGTTAGGTCTTCTAAGACAGCATCAAACCTTCTTTTCCTTGCTTCCCATGTCAGCCCGAATCCCAATAGTTATGAAACATAAAAAAAAGTTCAAAGTAAAATATAAATTACCATCCCCTTCAAACACAAGTAGAAGTCTTATTAAGTCTCTAGTGCTTGAATCACGTCCCATGTCTGTTCTTTAGACCTTTCTTCCTTTGTGAGGCATAAATGGACACATCTTATTGATTTTCTTTCAACCTGGATCACCTCGATTGCTGTGAATATGGCAGACAAATCCAACTCATTCTCCCGCAGGGAACGAGGAAGAATGCAGACGAGAAGCTGGGGAAAGTCTTCTCACAGTGGGATACCAGGAGTCATTACGCAAAAACCCAAGTCTAACTGCTTGTAATTCCAAGACCTTTTTCTTTTCAGCTCCTTTAAAAGAATTTTTTTTTTTTTTTTTTTTTTAACGCTGAGAGCGCTTTCTTAAATTTTTTATGAATATCATTTTGGCTACCATATCAATTTCTGAGGGTGTTTTTGTTTAAAAAGAGAAGTATCAAATAGGCCAGCAATGGCTGCAAACCCTGATAAACACATATAGTTAATGACGAGTGACTGTAAACAGACACTGGTCAGAAAGAGAAAGTCAGAATCAGAGGATGTATTGTTTGAAGCTTGACAAAAAAGCTAGTTAAAACTTTTTCCTTCTAACTTGGCTCCACTTTGTTGGTTTTTTTTTTTTTTTTTTTATCATTTATAGACTTACTTTTCTAAGGACAATTGTATGAAATGAAAGGAAGTGTAAAAGTAGAAAGATTTTTGTGCCTTACACCAAACCACTTACTGTACATGAAAAAGGGATTTACTGAATCAATTTAGTTGTGTAGGGTTTTTTAAATCAAGTGAATGATTTCAGTGAAGTGGAAAAAGGTGGCAAGAATGTGCAGCACCCCAAGCTTTGCTCCTAAAAGCAATAGAAAAGACACAATTGAAATGCAGTGGGACCTCTGTGGATGAATTAGACAGACTGTGTACAGACACTTTGCAGTGACAATCTGCTTCTGAAAGGGATATATTAAGTGCTAACTTCACTGAGGACGTAAATTGAAGACAGGATATCCAAAGACTAATTTCAAAGCACTCCTCCTTTTTAAATGAATTGCTGAAAGAGCAGGGTTTAAAAGACTTTGTTTTGTGTTAAAGGATTTGAACTACACCTATCAGCAGAGTGCGCCAGCAAATTAATGCTAATATAATAAACCCACCACTGTCTTATTACCATCCCCTGAGCTACACCATCACAGCTGTAATGAGTTGAATTTTTCCAGTGGTTCTCAACACCCCATGCGAAGTGCTCTGCCCCAGTGTTCAGTCTCTACCACATAAAATTAACATCACTTTTATAGTGTGAAGAGAAAGGTCTAGGTCATTAGTAGTTTAACTACATAAAATTCCAGAAAATGAGATCACCAGCAGCAGACTTTTAATGCTTTTTAATGACATGTTTAGACACCAGTAACTCTATTTTCAGTTATTTAAAATGAGTTTTGAATAGCGCAGAATGTGATCTTGGAAAGTGCAGAAGAAATTCTAACTTTCTTGACAAACAGGTTTTATACCCACCTCTAGTTACTTTGTTTCACAAATTAATTCTGATATCAATATAGATAGAGCTTGGGCGATATCTCAGAATAATTCTTCCCACAAATATCCATCCAGATAAGTGATGCTGTTAGTTAGAATTCACCCAGCAGGCTAGCACCAAGCCCTGCATCACTTATATGCTCTCCATTTCTGTAAATACTCAATATAGTCACTGATCAGAAGGTCCACAGGAACACTGGAGAAGACAAAACACTGCAAACAGCACACGTAAAAATTTCAATGACAGATATCATGGTCTTCATAGCATAGTACTTGAAAAAGGGAACAAGGGATAGGTATGAAGAACAGGAAAAGTGTAGTTAGGCAGGAAGCCATGTCTTCTGGATGTACAAAAATATCAAAAGGAATGACCTCTGCTGTAACCAAGAAATCTCCTCAAGAATCAAAATTATAGATGATTCCAGCAGAAGAGTCAAATGACTGGTGACTGAGGTTGAAACAACATACTTTCCAGGAAGATGGCATCCTTTCTAATAGCCCTGTAGACATGTTTAGAGATATATTCAGGCTTTCTTTCACCTCAGACTTCTTGTATAACCTTGAACACATCCTTTATCTCTTCAGTACATCAGTTCGTCTAAGTACACATGAATATCGTAGGGCGTTATTCAAATATCACAGTAGTGGGAATTATACAATAATCTAATACAGTAATTTCAAGATTGGCTGTTCAGAAGAATTTAGGCATATTTTTCCTGGTTTTAATTTTTAATAGAGACAGTAAAAGCAATGCATACAACTTGTAAGATCCAGCTACAGCACCTGGTAGAAGAATCCAGATGTTCCCCCTTCCAACAGCATCATTAAACATGAGGCTGATGTGAAATATTTATAATGAAGGTGAATCATAGCCCACAGAGGAGGAATCTAGGGCTGTATCTTCTACTAGCATCAAGCACAAAAATGCAAATACACTGAACAAATACTGCATTAACTTTCAAATCACACGTCCTATGTCTTACAAAGTAAGACACAATTTAGTCCTGATGCAGGTGACAGATGGTAGCAAGAGACCACCAGTTTGGAACAAAGTGTAAAGAACAGATTTCAAAGGAAACACACCCAACAACCCAGGATGTAGGAACCCAGGACTGCAAGTGACCTCCTGAGCCAGGGAGTCCCCTTCTCCTTTCATAGTAAAGGGCATCATAGAATCCCTTTCTCAAATTCACCAGTTCCATCTTAAGATTACTTTGGTCATTTGTGCCAGTCACTCTCACTAAGGCTGTTCTGAGGATTAAAAATCTCTCCTTATTTACAGGCCATTTTTTTCATGCTTAATTCATACCCATTCATTCCTGCGTCAGCACTGACCTCTAGCTTAAACTGCTCTTACCAGGTCCCAGCTTTTGCCCTCAATATTTTATAAAAAATACTACCTCCTCCAAGCTTTTGTTCTGCAGCACTAAACAAGACAAGGCATATGGTCTCCTCTTTAAGGATAAGCTCTCTCTGTACCTCTTCCAAACCCAATTAGTCCTTAAACACGGGAAGCCACAACTGTATTGTTGCTCCACACCTTACAAGATCATTCAATACTTTCTTGATCTTTGCTAGCGAGACTTCCTCTTATGCATCCTAGAGCCATTTCAACCATTTCCACTGCCATATCATGTTGACACTTCCTAACCATTGACAGCTCTGTCTCTTATTTCCAGCCCATGAGCTTACAGCAGAAATCTTATTATTAGTGCCAGGTTGGTAGCAGAGCAAGGCAGAGAATTTACAGGTGCTCACTGCCTCCTGAGTACTGCATTTGGCTGACTCATTTAGCTTTCTAAACCATTCAGCAAGCTGAATTACCATCATGTCCACATACTATCCAAGCCTAAACTTTTCTTAAAGAACAGTAATGCACAGTTTCTGCTGCCCCAGTGAAGTATAACTCTCTCAGAAGCATCTTCGTGAGAAAGTAATTAATACTGTTATGGTACATGATTCATAAACCTTCCATAAATTAAAAATAAATGAGACTAATGGCTTCCACCTTCATAGGTAGAACTAAGAGGTACGCCTGTCCAAGAGTAGAAATCCATATAAAACACTGACCCGTTTACCATGCTCTCATCCACACCCAAAACCCAACACCATTGTAGAAGTTGGACCACTGACTTGCATATTTCTTTTATAAACAGATAACATAAATCATGTTATCTTGGAAGGAAGAAAATGCATAAAGCCACCCACATACCCACCACCACATTCACAACAAGGAAACAAATGAAGTCAAATATCCAGTAGGTCCCCTAGAAGGTCTGAGAGATGTTTAAGACAACCTTTGTCCTCCAAAAGTGCTTATGAACTGTGATTAGACTTTAGGACCAGGTCAAAATTTGCTGTCCTCAATTTTAAAAAGTGTCTACAGCCAAGCATGAGGTTAATGGTAAATACATATTCAGCTACTTTGTTGAATAAAGTGTAAGTTTGGATAAACTAAGAACTTCAGCTCCCTTTTTTGTTAACTGCAATTTAAGAACTTAAAATGGAGACTGGACTGAAACTCTAGCAACTAGTAAAAGCATATTATTAGACATACTTGTTGCCCAGGAAACTTCTTTAAGCCACCCACTTTTAAAAAATTCATGCACTTGATGAGATGCAAAGTAGAAGTGCTGTTTAGCCCAGACGCTGGTATTGAAGAGACCTAGGAGGCCAAGAAAATTGAATGGGTAGAGATCTAGAATCCAGCCCTTCTGTTACAACAGGGGTGCACTGTGAACAGAAATGTTAGCACTGCTCCCCTTTGGCATCTCTTCCAATATCTGTTTCTGGATCTTTTTGCATGTACCTTTTTAGCAGCTATTCATTTGCTCATATTGGTACCTCTGATTCTGCTCCCAGATCCAGTTCTAGATCTCATCTGACTTATCTCCACTAATATTGTTTATTTTCCCTCTCATGCTTGACCTGAACCATGTGCACTGAAGCTGATGTACAGACTCCAGTCAGCTTCAGTTAGTACTGAGTCACACACTAGAAACTTGGCCTTTGATAGGAAACAGAATCACAGAACAGTTGAGGTTGGAAGCCACCTCTAGAGATTGTCTAGTCTGCTCCTGCTCTGCTCAAAGCAGAGCCAACTAGAGCACATTACTCAGGGTTGCGTCCAGCTGGGTTTTGAATATCTCTGAGGATGGGGGCTCAGCAACCTGTCTGGGCCACCTGTACCAGTGTTTGACCACCCTCACGGTAAAAAGTTTTCTTCTTATATGAAAATGGATTTTCCTGTATTTCTACTTGTGCACATTGTTTCTTGTCCTATCATTTGGCACCATTGAGGAAAATCTGTCTCTGTCTTCTTTATACCCTCACATCAGGTATTTATATGAATTGGTAAGATCCTCTTGAGCCTGCTCTTCTCTAGGCTAGGCAATCCCAGCTCTTCCTCACATCAGACACTCTGACTGATCCCTTAATCATCCACATGGCCCTTTGCTGTGCAAACTGCTGCATCTGTTGGCTACTAACCACTGTCTGTGCTTGAACTTAAAATTCTTATAAAATAATTTGATTTATAATCAAACCTAACATTATATCAGTACCTCATATAAATGGATCTAATACAACATGAGGAAGCGACAACAGGGCTTCTGTCTCCATTCACTTATCCATTAAGCTATCCTAGACTGGCTTAGAATGTGCTAATTTGGAAACTGAAAAATTTTACAAGTTGTGAACTGTCCCAGTCATTAAAAACTAACAATTATCACCACACACAGCCTTAGGATTTCAAGTACCGGTCTTGTCTACAGTAACAAACTGCTTATCTGTTTGGCACAATAGTGGTCCTGAAGAGCCGATACGCACTGAAACAAAATGTACTTTGAGAGAAGTAAGTGGTGCATTAAGCCAGACTCCAATTCCTTTCTTCCTGGCAGTGATAAAAGTTCTGCTAGGCATTATTAGTTCCCACACATCGCTGCAATACCCCACACACTGATGGACAGTGAAGATCTACAGTCCATAATAGCAAATTACCACCACCCAGCCTCCAACCCTTCAAAAAACCATTCTAGGAATCTGCTCCCACTCTTCAGGCAGTACTTAGTGCATCTCATTGACATGAGGCACCGGAAAGTTCTTACCACTCCAAATAAGAAACTCGCTGCTCGGTTCAGAGAAGTACTGTCAGAATCCACCTAACCTTACTTGGAGAACCTGGATAAGCTTATTAATCTTAAAACAGCTCATGCAGGACTTTTTCAGCATAAACAGATATATGATGTCTTGCTTATGTATTCTTGCAAACCTCAGATTATCATCACTTAGCTAAACGTCTGTGAAGTAGATGCCTATGCAGAAGACAGAGAAGAAAGGCAGGGTTTAGTGATTAACTGAGTAACCATGGCATGAACTGAGCACTGCATTCTGTAAAGTTGCTCTTGAGAGAGAGCAAATAAGAGCTGGCTGGAAAATATTAATAAAAAATGGTCTGAATTTTCTGATTTATCACCACAGTACTATTTCACAAAATGGCACAATTTCAACAAACTTCTGGCTTCCACTTTTTCCTCAGCAGGCAACCGGGCCTTTGGGATGTGGAGCACCCCAGAGATGTACGAAAACCTTGCAGGTGCTGTTTGATATGGACGTTTTTAAGGGGTGCCATTGCCACTCATGTCTGTCAGGCAGACAACTAAGGAGCCAGGAAAGCATTTTGTTCCAAAAGCGCCATTCTCCCATCTTTCCAAAAGGAATCAGGGCATGCTTTAAGCTAATTGTTCCACCCAGTTTCTCCTGAATCAGCATAAAAAAATATTTCTGGAAAATGGAACAACTCTTGCAGAAGTAAGAGTATACTTAGTGGCTAGCTGCACTGCAAGTGTAGTTAATGCAATCAATACATCATTCCAAAGCAGAATACAGATTATTTGGATTCTGTACAGGTAAGCACGCAGCAAAGGAGGTGAAATACCTACAGCTAGCCCTTTTCTTTCTGTATCTTTTTTTTTTTTAAATGGCGAAAACTCCAGCATTTTTACTCTTGATTTTGGGGTTGTTTTACTTCTCTACCATTTTTTCGCATCTTTAGATCCTCCCCAAACAGATAGTTTTCAAAATCTACTTTTTATCCTATTGCCCATTCTCCAAATTGCAACAGCACATGGCTCTGTACTGCTCGGATAAGAGCAGCCTCTAATTACTGGCCCCTTGTCCCCAAGCAAGGCCTGGTATTCTGTCATGATGTTCGGTAAAGACCAGGCTTTTCACCTATAGAATGCCAAAACCAATTTGGGCCTGCATGTCATGGGTTGTGAGAGGGAGAAAAAGGTATATAATGGGACTTTTCAGGCAAAAAACTGGCCTCATCTCAAGCCTTCTGTCACTTTCCTCTGGCCTGTTGCTATCCCAAATGCTCCTAATTCCATGATGCAACCAAGCTATTTTATCTGTAAGGACTTTTTCCTAAAGAATTATGTTCGAAAACTACTGGATACAAAACTCCACTTCTATTCCAGTCAATCTTCAATGAAGTTAAGCAGCTCCCCATTTCAGCTGGAACTGAATGATGTACTTAGATCTCTACAGTTATTTATATGTATATACAGTATTATGCAGCCTCCTGCCCATGGATGGTGTTATATTGAAGAAGGCTGTACTGATTAACTTCTGTTTTATTTTGGATGCCACAGACTGAAAATACTTGGCTGGGTTTTATGCTTGTATATGGATGGTTGTTGGATCTTAACTCTTCAGGAACAGCAGATTGTATTACTGACCTCAATATTAATTAGGTGTTCTGTGCATTGATAGACTAGGAAAGGCAACTACGCTTTCCAACTCCTTATGTTTCACTAGAGGGTGAAGGCAGCCAGAATGTAAAGGACAGAGCAGGCAGTTAATTTCAGTCTTAATGTCAATTTAATGTCATGTCTGTTCCTACATATATCAAAACAAAAATATATTTTTAATACGAGAGCAATGATAACTACAATTAAAAGTACAACAGTATAAAATATTTTGGGGGATTCATTTTATGGCAGTTTTTGGTACTCATTTTTAATAAGTCAGTGAGATAAAATTTCTCCCATATGCTTTGTTATTTCCCCACTTCTAAAAATCTTTATTAATTAGATTGATTGGCTAATCAATATTCATTATATTCTTATTAGGAATAAAAGTCTTACATCCACAGGAGAAAATGAGTTGGAGTGACTTAGATCCTAGTAGATAAAGAAACATCAAAGCTCTTTGTGTTTGAGTCAAAGTGAGAGGTCCTGCGGCCAGCTTCATGCTCAGACTGCTAGGCCATACATGACTATATCTCTATGGAACAGGTTACATCAGGCTACATAATTTTTTCTTTCTCCTTCAACATATCCCTTATTGACTAATTCCATCTTGGATTTCCAGGAGTCCATCTAATTGCTACATTTAATTACTTTTCTTTTATCCTTTTGCTGACTTATACTTGTTAGTTCTCCAGCGTGCAAACTATCTGACCTGTTTGGAAAGATGAATTGTTATCAATCCTGATCCTCTAGGAAACAAAAAAAAAAAAAAAAAGAAGAAGAAGAAGAAAAAAGAAAAAAAGAAAAGGTCTACATTAAGTATGTTTGGTAAAAGTAATTTTCACTTTTTTTTTCCTAGTTATAAGGAGCCCATAGTTCTAAATCCACTTAACTTCATATTATTTCCTCCTTGCAAAGTAGGAATAGAAATTCCTAGATGGAAAAAAAAAAAAAAGAAAAAAGAAAAAAAAAAAAAGAATAGAATGTGTAAAGTTTTACACTGTAAAATATGTTCCAAACCTAAACAATAGGTTAAAAATAACAGTAATAAAAAAATTAAGCTAACTTACAATAAATGATAAAAATGTTTTCTATAGAATTTGAAAGAATGAACTGTATAAATTATTTGTGTGAAAACAGCGGCATTTCCAAATGTAAGGCTTAGAGCCCTGTTAAAAAATTCTAAAAATTAAACAAAAGCAGCCATTTTTTAAAAGAGATAGGGCTCAGTGGGATTTATTAATGCACATCTTTCAGAGATATTCTTACTTGTACAATGCAGGCAGTAGGTTAGCATGGACTTCCAAATTATATTTAATTGGACAATTATTCAAAGTGAAAAACCCAACACAGTAAACTAAGGAGGTCTTTAATAAACACCTTGTCTCTTCAAGAAAAAACAGGGAAGTCATTTACTGACCCAAGAGGCACAATTTTGTCTTTGGTAAATTTATTTTAAAGTAATTGCCGACTCCAGGAGTAACAATTTTTTAAAGAGGAACATGGCACTCTCAGGCAGAATAATAAATTGATCTGTGCCCTGTATGACGGCCTAATCACATTAGAAAGATGTACATGTAGTTGTCTGAGGCAAATAGAGGATGTACATCACCTGGTCTATGAACCCACTAAGACTCGTTTAATGACATATAGCTTTCTCCTCTCTCCAGATCAGGACTGAATTAGAGGGGAAAGACAAATGATAATTTACACGTGGGCTTTATAGCTCTGCCTTCCTGTCTCTACTTTCCAGTCCAACAGAAGTGTTCCCCTACAGAAGTCCTCTGCAGTCTCCAGAAGATTTTCACTAATCTGCCCTCTACCAGCCAGTACTCCCAACAACAGGAATAAGTTCCACATTAATAGCGTCACCTTTGAAAAGCCACGGCCTGCTGATGAAACCCAAATGCTATAAAACCCACTGTGATTAATAGTGAATTAAAAGTACCAATCAATATTTAAAAAGTTAATGTTCTTTCACCTCAGCTGGAGAAGAGCTCTACTAGAACTACTACTCCGTCTTCCATCTGGCAGGATATGCCTTTCAGATGCAATGGTCTTTGATACCAAGACCTTAAGGCTTGGCCATATAAATGTTAAGGGCAGACCATACTTCTGTGAGTAGTTTGCATGCCTTCAGTACTGGCACAGAAATAGAAGAAAGCCCTGATGAAATAGGTCCAAGAATAATCCCCAAACTCCACAAGTGAGCATAATACTTTCTTGCATGCGTTATTTTGCCAGGAGATTTATAACTCCAAAGTCTTTTCTCCCTGTCAAGGTCATCCTGGGCATTGGGACAGCAATGCTAAATAAGCATGCCTCGGTGAATTCCCCCCCATTTCTGACTAAAAAGCTGGGACTCCTGCAGTGCAGATTATGATAAAAGATTTATTTGTGGGGAGTGGAAGATGGTGTCTTTAGTGAAGTTAATAAGTTGTTTTCATTTTAGATGCTTTCATTACAAACGCTGATAAATCTTAAGGCTAAGAGAGTATGTAAGAGTACTGAGTTGAAGGGCTCCTCAGCTCTTTGGTGATTATCTCTCTCTTTTAGCGCATTACCATGGGACATCTGGCTTCCAAATTTGTGCCTCTCCTCCACAGATCTGAGGACCAGCCTACCAATTATACATTCGCATAGGTTGTAATAAATCAACAGCAGCCAAACTCTGACAAGGTGATGGCTGTTGACAGATAAAAACGATACACATTGTCGTGCTGTTCTCCAAAAACAAACACATGCTTTTATCAGATTTTTTTCTTTTAATCAAAAAATTGCCTCTTCCAACATAGAGTCACCTAATTTCACAGAGGACTTGCACTACACAAGGTTCCCCTATCTAAACCTGAGCTGCATGTAAAGCCAAGCTTTCAAACAGGCCCCGAATTCACCTCCCACTGCAGTCAAGGAAAAAACTGCTGCTCTGATGCTGGGTCAGCCCAGGCCCAAAGATCATTAACCTTTTACCCTGAGAAGCACATTCTGTGCAGAATAAAGGACTGAGCCAAAAAAATCCAAGGATATAGAAGACTTGGATTTATTCAGGAGCCAAGCAGAGTCTGGATAAAGTATTTTCTTCAATAAAGGACAGATATAGTAAGGAACTATCCAGCAAGTAGATCTGTGTGGTGAGTGTTGCCCAGTCCTCACCCCCTGGGTCTCAGAGGAATCAGCTGGCAGTGTTGGGTTCTTCTTGCCTCACTCCAGCCCTCTGAAAGTTAGGTGTCTAATCTAAGCTAGTTTTCTACACAGCACCAAAGGTAATTAATCTCAAAAGCAGTACTTATATAGGCAATGTGAGGTCTGCTCTCAAAGTGCCTTGGGCTCTGCAGTGATGACAGGGGACCTCAAGTAGTTTGCTTCCACAAACACCTCAAATTCAGTGGGAAGAATTCCACTGCTGTTTGTAAAACCGATCACCCTCTTTGAAAATCCAGAACAAAGTTGATGCACTGTTCTGACCTGAAAATGTTATCAGGTAGTATCACAACAGGTGATGGAAGTGACAGACATTTTATGATAGGCCTTTTTGAACACTTGTAAAATACATGAACTATCACAAAGATTTGATCACCCAAAAAAATGTGGGAAGCAAAGGGCTGTACTAATCCTGCTAGAATCTCTGTTAGCAATTCTCATTCGGGGAATAGGGTTTTATCCCAAAGCTTCTTAGCACATGGTGGTAATTTATCCACTGTCTTATCCTCCCTTGAAGAGACTAGGACTATTTTCACACCAAATGATGTGAAATACCTTAATCTCCGGAAAAATCAAAGACTGAGACCATCAAATTCTGCCAGTCCCCATGTTAATGAGAAGAATGCAGCATAACCTAGCTCACCAAAAGTATTTTAATTCCTTCAGAATTTCTTGCACATCATGGAAAATGGCATCTCTCAGATGTCTCTGCAGAGCTTTTAATCAAATATAGGCTTTTCTTGTGAACTGACTGGACAGAAAGGTAGCATGTTACCCTCCAGCTCAGTTTTATTCTCTGACAATGTTACCTACTAGAAAGAGCTCAGCAGACATATGTTTTGAACCCTTTCTTACTGATGTCATCACTTTCTTTTACCTTTCTACCTTCCTTTTCCATTCCATTCCCACTAGCTAGCACGCTGCTTTGACCCTAGAACTGGCAAGTCCCACAGCAATAAAATAGGGATATGCAAAGTTACAGGTTAGGCATCCGTTCCCTTTCTGCTAAGGGAATATGATTCCCTTGACATACACGCTTCCTATTCTCATCCATAATGTTGAAGAAACCGTTAACTGGGGACAACCCAGACAGAAAATTAGTCTGCTCTATGATAAATGCTATTCACCTTTATTTGACCAATTTACAGAATCAGGCACTGAAACTTCAAAGCATGTCCTTTGTCATAACTTTTTTGTCTTCTCTCATTTAAAGTTCGAAGTTCAGTACTATGTAAATTACAGCTGGTTTATGATCTGTAGCTGTTATGTAAACCAGTGTGTCCAACTTCCTAATATTCAGTCTTACTTTTTTTAAAACTATACAACCTAACACAGGTATGGGGTTTGTTTATAAATGACTCTGTAAGGAAAGATTCTTGTAATTAATATGATTCTAGGAACTTATTTATTGCAGATTTTTAGCTACGAAAACACATGCAGTAGTATGAATAATATTAGAATAACAATCTGAGATTTTCAAACAAGTCTAAGGAAATTCATCCAACTCACATTGTAATTCAATAAGAATTAGGTAACTAATTCCCTCGGGTATTATCAAATTTAAAAAAATGTAACCTGAAAAACGGATTGCAGCTGAATTCAGCTAGATGGGGTACAAGAGGTCCCTGTGGGGAACTGTATTACCCGTAAGTACTCAGGGTGCCTTCACTGACTTTGGTACAGAATTTAGTACTCCTAATGTGAAAATTAGAGCAGAATATGAGACAAAAACAAATGGCTCATTCAGCTACTTCTGGTAAATTGGGGAACCTCGGAATGGAGAAGTTAGCTTGAAAATTCTTAAATTGACATTAAAATTCAAGATTGTTATTCAGTCCACAAAAAGAGATACTAGAAAATAAAAAACGCTGGAATATTATAGATTCCTTAAATTAAGCTAAAACTGTCTATGGCACTAGAATGCAGAAACAAATGGCTTCTCCTGGGACACTGGGTTTAGGTTCCAGTAGCAGCAGCAAACTCATATAACCACTTTGTAATGTTCAAAATTGGCTCACCATTTGCCACTACCATCTTCTTGGGGAAAACATAATCTTTGGGTAAGATATTCAAGAAACATGCTTCTCTAATGGCTAAGTGGTCTTCTAATTTGGGTCCACATTTACTCACAGCCACTGGTATTACTAGATATTTTTCTGCTTCCTTGATTTTAGTCACTAAAATCTTTAGGAGTTTTATTTTGCTAAGCTAAGCAAATCAGATTCCTTTATTTCCTCCACTAAGAAAGGTTTTCCATCCTGATCAAAATCAGATTCCTCTTTGCATCTCTACTTCCAGTTTTAAACACAAATGCCCTGAATTATACACCTGGGACTTGTACAATTACACTCACACTTTCTTATTATCAACAGAAATATTTCATCTGAAACATCTTAAGATCACGTTCCCTTTTACATGGCCATTTCACGCAGTGGGTCTGGTGAAATACCTATGCATTTCTTTTTCCTTTGGCATTGCCAATTTATGAGCCTATAGAAAAAATTTTGCCATTTGACCTTGTGTACTTCATACAAATTTAACCCCATTTCCAGTTCTCCAGTCCTGAAGATGGTCCAGTTCTTCCTGTATGATATCCCAGTCTTTCTGTGTGCAAATGATGCTTCTCAAACATATGGCCTCAGCAGATTTTATTTTCGTTTCACACACAGACATTTTGTGCCTGTCAAATATATCCCAATGCCCACGTAGGCCTCCTTAACTCTCAGTCTAGAACAGTTACTCCCACAAGAACCTGTACTGAATGAAGGAAAGATTCAATACCACTCTCCACGGTAAGGTCTGATCACAAATCATATCCTCCTCCTCCTCTTTGGTAGCTCACATAAGAGCATTCCACTTCCTACAGCACAACTGAAGAGGTATAGGAACATCCACATGATACATCTCACCCTCATGAGGTGAACCTGGTAATGACCAGCCATGGATTGTTCACTTGGCTCTACTCAGCGGCAAATGGCATTAAAAGCTCATGAACAGACACAGACATTACTTACACCTAGGCACTATTTTTAAGAGTGGGACGTGAATCCCACCACCCTGACTGTCTTCCTGCTGGAAGAAATACATTCCCCACTGGCCACTACTTTTCTTGTGCTCCTAGTGAGTTATTGGTGCTCCTCGTTTCTTGTCCTAGACTACTCTTTGTAAAATGCTTTTAGATCATTCAGGATGTAAGACTCTCTATAAGTGTATAACAGACACTAATGTATTAGCAATTAATTAACATAAACAGAAAGGATGACACAATACTAAGCATTCCATGCCTTGGTCTGAGGAATACTGTGAATGCTCTGGTAATGTTATCTTCTAGTTGCAAAGGAAAAGTAGTAAAGATATCCATGACAGTCACTGTGAGCTCTCTGCCATTACCTTTAAACACTCTTTCTACAGTTTCTCTAAAAAAAATCTCAAAAAAAAAAAAAATTTCTCAAAAAAAATATCCCCCAAAACCCCTATGAAATAAATAACACATTCAGCAATATTTCCAGCCCATGGATTAAAAGAAAGATCACCTCAAGGATCATAACAGCTATAAAAGGTAAATTTCAAGAATCTAAGTGTAGGGTAAAACTTTTACAAATACTTAAGGAATCCAGAGTCTCATCTACAGAATAATTTAAGCACTACAGCCATGTATATGTGGTGCTAGGCAGAGCTCTAGCACCAAGAAGGTACACTTGTTTGGAGCTAGCTTGGATATCCACACACAGCAGATGTATAGTGCACAGAAACCACACAGAAGCAGAAAGACAGCTACTGTAAATACCTTCAATTCAGGATTACACACATGGACCTGGACCTGTGACCAAGAAAACTCTGCTGTTTGATCTTAGATAAGTGAATAGAATTAGAACAAACCTGCAGGACCTCACATGTTGAGCTTCTCACTTGATAAAAGAATGGCATAAACGGTTGCGACATTTTGAGGCAGTTCAGAAAATGACGTTTAAAAAATAAACAGAAGAACATAGAGGAAAGGGAGAGTAGATGGGATTTGAGAGGATATAAAACAAGTTTATGATACCAGTTATGAGAAAAAGTCAGTATTACCAGGGCTGGTAAGGGAAGGAAGAGGAAAAAGTAAGAATCTCAAGGATTAGGGAGGGATTGAAGATTGGAAGAAATGAGGTGAGAAAGCTAAAACTGGAAATGGGAGGAGATGAGAAAACCTCAAGGATCAAAGAAGACTATGGATCTAGATTTTCATCATGTCCTCAGGAGTCCAGAGAGATTCACAAGACTGAGGACATTGTACTACAGTTTTAGGACAGCGATGAATTGCATGAACTGAAATATAACATTTCAGGAGCGTTCTAAAGAAACTAAAGCAACAAAACAGGCTTCGTAATAAATAAATAAATAAATAAATAAAAGGAAAATACAGGTGAGTGTGTCATTAAGGCTACTGTATTTGGCTCTTCAAAGAACTTGACCAACTCCTCGCTCTGTCGCAGATCCCTTGCATGACCTCCCTTGGCAATTTACTTAACCTCACCTCTTCATCACATCCATTTTCCATTTGCAAAACGGAAGCAACATTTTCCTCTCCTCTTTTCAGGGCAAAAGCTTGTCAGAGCAAGACTCTGTCCCTAATTATGTGTGTGTGTACAGCTCCCAAAACAATGGGGTGCTCATCTCTGAAACAAGCAATGCAGTAACTTGCCAAACCAAAGAAATATTGTGGTAAAAAATATTTCCTTAGGGACAGTAGCTATTTAGTTGGCATGCTATATATGACTGAGTCAGTGGCATAATGATGGTGGTCGAAAGTAAGTAGCAACACATTCTCTATCAAGCATAACCTGTTAAAAAGTCATGTACAAGAGGGAAAAGTCAATGAGATGAGTCATGCCTTGCCTTGCCTACTACCTTATCAAAGGTTATGTTACACACAGTATGAAGGACGGTAGGAATTCCTTCGATCTACAGTCAAATGGAACAACTCTGTCTCCTGCTGCGAGCTGCGAGGTCTCCTCTGTAGGTGTCAGTCTAGCTGCTGATGGCCATAGATAATAACAAGTTAGGGTACAGACTAACCAGGAAATGATACCACCTGCTACCCGACATAAATTACCAACCCCTCTGGGTATAATTACTCTTGTCAACATGTCACATGGCTATTATATTCACTCTTATGTAGAAATGCAGAGCAGCAGCAGATTCCGCAGAAAGAATGGGTTTTGTGGCATTTCTATGTATTCACTGGAAAAAACAATGAATTTGTTCCTGAGATGGAAAAGAAATGGGAAAAATTCTGTAACACAGACAGGAGCATTAGTCCCTCTGCTAGCAGTCTTAGCAACTGGTCAGAGGGAAAACAGTGAAACAAAGGGCACTCTCCAGCAGGTTTCTTTCCCAGCTCCCCCAAAGCGCGGGCCTCTCCTCATTTCCAAAGATCGGGGGCTCCCAAGTTGCAATTCCCAAGTGACAGTAACATGCATATTACTACTTGACACTATAGCACTACATGAAAAGTCAGTAGACTTTTGCTCAGTCTGCAGCTGAAGTGACTTTCACAGCAGTTTTAGACACCTGTTTGTGAAACAAGCAGCTGTATCAGAAAGAGCTGAAGCATGAAAGTTCACTGTTATTGCTGAAACAGCTCAGGTGTCTCCGAACTACCCCATGTTGTCTCTAGACTAACGCTACACTTCTTGAGCAAGATTGCATGCTATGCTGTCAGCAATTCAGTCACTGCCATTCTATTTTAAGTGCTTTAAAACAGAGTCTGACCCTTAAGACACTCAGAAAGACTCAAATAGTGAAGAAACTGAGCAAGCCTTTTCACATGCTTCTGCTTAACTGGCTATGGCTGAGAAAACTGACCACTTGGTTACAATGCCCTTCTGGGCACATTGACTGAGAAACTATCGGATTTTCTCTAAGTCCCAAGACTCTGTGTAAGGCTGACAACTGTTTGCTCTGGTGAGAATCTTCAGTAGAAGAGCTCTTGAGTAGAAGCTGCATCAGAATCATTAGGCCATTTACCCAACAGGCTTGTATCAGCAACTAGGACAGCCTGGGATTTTATGCAAACTCATATACAAACAATTGAAATAATTTGCCTTGATTTAAGTTTTAATTCCATTATTTCTGTGCAGAGCAACATATAAGGCCTAGAAACCATACCCGAACCAGAAAAAGGCTATTTACTGAATGACATGAACAGTACAATATGCCAGCACCTGCCAAGGGTCTTTCTTGATGATTGCTTATGATTATAAAGGTAAATTATTTGCTTGTGTAAAATAATAATTAGAAAAAGTAAAGGTCATTCATCCAGATATAAACCTGGTGCAAAAAATCATCAGCATACAGAGTTAGCAGGCATATTCATTGCTTTATAAACAGCAGGCCAGGATAACATTATATAGTTTGCAATCTGTATTTGTTCTATGTGAATTATAGCTTTGCATAATTTTATCACATTCCTGCCAGGCAAAAGCAAACATTAAAAGAAATATTAGAAGCCAGCCAGTTAAATATCCAGAAGAAAAAAAAAAAACCCACATGCAACTATCTCCATTGTAATGACCAATGAGCATTATTTTGTAGGTACGATTTGGTAGCTTGTGTGTATTTCTTTGCAGTATCACTTTAAAATAACTTCTAATATGTGATTAGTTTGTTTTGATTGGTCTAATATTGTTACATTGTGCTAAAACACTGATACAACTGCTTGGACTTTTTATATATGACATGATTGATTAGGTGCAGATAAGAAAGAAAATATTACTTCATGAGACCTGACCTTCAGTGAATCATCTGAGATGAAGAGAATTTAAATGCTACATTACTTGCACTCAGCACCAGAAAATGCTACAGAAAAAAAGAAAAATAGAAAAAAAAACACTTACTGAAAATTTGTGCCATGATTAAGAACATTTTCCAGTAAGATTCTTCCTCTCCAAGTGCCCTACTGGAAACGTTCCTTACCCCTAAACTCTGCTGCAAGAGCAAATGTGTGCTATGAAAGTCATACAACACTTCACCAGACCTGGAGAGAAGTATCTTTTACACCTTTACATCTCTACTCCAATACATGATAGCGCTTTCCTGGAACTTAGGACTTGCAGCTCTCGGAAGGGATCTTTCCTCTGTCCACCAGCCTGGCCGTGAGCGTTCGCTCCGGGCGGAGCGAACACCACGGCAGCCTTTGGCACCTGCCCCAGCTCCGCGCAGCTCCCCTCTGGTCTCCCCACAGTCTCTGGTGCAATGACCACCCAGAGCAGTGGCGGAGCAGGGGTGACCTCAGGCCCTCCTACTGCACGACACAGGCACTGAGCGAGGAACTGCTGGGACTCGGGACCACGGCTTTGAATCCGGAATGATGAAAAGCTGGCTTACATCGGTGTTTCTCCTCTAGATCCCCATACCACGCCATGTGTGCTGTGGCTCCCCAGGGAAGCCCTCCCTCCCTCACACACAATGAGACACGCGCTGCCGGTCCCTCTCTCGTGTCCCTCCTGGCCCCTGCCCGGTCTGTACGGTAACCTGACTGATCCCCACTGCTCCCTGGTGCTCTACCCCTGCTCCCCCCACCTCCTGCTGGCTGGGGCACCCCAGCTGGGGCCTGCGGCACCCACCCCGGTGGTGCCTCAGCCATTGGGGAGCTCCATGGTCAAAGGAAACCCCTACAAGGCCCCACCACAGCCCAGCGCTGCCGTTTCTTCCCTGTCGTACAGCCCGTAAGGCTCACCTCCCTCGTCTCATCACCCAACGGACAGGGCGAGAGAAGAAATTAGAGAGATGCAATCACGTGGTTTACTCGGCTCCACAGGTTTCTTTTGCCACTAGCCGTCTCCCACATACTGAAAAATCCCCAACTCCCACTCAAGCCTCTATAATAGCCATGAGAGAGAAAGTGGGCATAGAGATGGGAGCAGGGAGCTTAGATGTATTTCCTCACACCCACTCCTTTGCTCTAAAGATAAAGAAATTTAAGCCTGCCCCAGTAAAAAAATATTCATCCTAGGAAATGGCTACTCAACTCTCCCCCAATTTAATCTCTGTTATATTTTCCTTTTAAAAGAAAAAAATAAGGGCAAAAAAAGAACTATATAGAGCTAACCATTTGGCAAAAGTAGTTTGCTACTGTAAAGAATTTTTCTCTGAACTATTTATCTTAAAGCATGTCAGAGCAGGCATCAAAAGCAGCCGTGGCATCAGCAGAGTGCACAC
This sequence comes from Astur gentilis, assembly GCF_929443795.1. Classification (NCBI taxonomy): domain Eukaryota; kingdom Metazoa; phylum Chordata; class Aves; order Accipitriformes; family Accipitridae; genus Astur; species Astur gentilis. The sequence goes on from NC_064896.1 coordinate 17,096,848, forward strand.
TGTGCACACTGTCACTTACTGTGATTGAAAGGACAGTATGTTTTCAAACAACTATACTTGTGTGAAGTGTCATCAGATCTGACTGCTTAATCCCGATTAAAAAAAAAAAAAAAAAAAAAGAAGAACAAAAAGAAAAAACAGCTGTTCCATTCAGAGGTGAGACTACACTGATGACATTGTCCAAGAGTAATTTGATAGAGACAGTGGATAATCACAGCAGCCACGAGTGACTAGATTAGTGACAGGGTGCATCTCGGAGTCATCACCATATTGAACGTACAGTACACGATGCAGCCATCAGGCAAGGATGAAAACCAAGGAGACATGGTTTAGAAGTTGCATCTAGCAACAAGCAAGATTTTCCAGGAGAATTTGTACTTTGCAGATTGCACAGGATGCTACAAAAATTCGAGATTCAGCACTGTCAGAGGAGCCTGAATCAAAAAGGAAACGGAGTTCTACAAAGCAGCTTTAAAAATTGCCCTTGTCCTTCAGGAGAATCCTACTAAATTCCAGTAAAAAATGTAAACTCAAAAGAAAAAAGCATGAAGTCATGGAAGCTGTTGCTTAGGAAGTTTAAAGTGATACCGGAAAAAAGTTAGAATATATACAGCTAGAAAATTAAGGGTTGGCAGGGGAGTGAACTAAAATATTAGATGACCTATTTTTCTGTTTATGATTGAAATCTAAGGCTCTTACTTTTACTAATTAGAGCCAAAGTACTGATCACTGCACAAAGTCACTTAAAAGTAACATCAGACTCTTCGTAACACTATGAAAACAGTGTTCTGCCTATGTGTGATAAGAAGGCATTTAAATTTGCTCATTTACAAAAGTTCATCTGTTTGGGACCTAACCAGGAAACGTACGGCATCTTGATAATTCATCACGTTAAGGAGAGTGTGACTCCAGCAGACTTTGTTCTATTCCGCTGCATGTTATCTCCCTGCACATTCCCAGGGCTACGCTATAAAAGATTGCAAGGTGACAGAATATGTTCATACAGCCTCTAAGTGCTACTTCGCAGGATGCATTGTAGTCTGTTACCCTGAGGCACTAAAGTATTTAATGATGTTGCTGTATGTCATTAGTTAGTATTCTCTAAGTGGATCCTATAGGAAAGTATTCTAAATTATAAATCGAGAAGTTAACTTAATATTAGTGAGGAGAAAACATTAAGAGATAGAGGTTGCTTTTGCAGCTATCTACACAGGTGAGTACAGTTTCATTCAGAGTTTGCCAGAACTCCTTGTGCCTGCAGTCCAGCCCGTAATCCCTAAAATGATCTAGCCCTGCTTCCACCCAATCCAGATCAGCAAGACTGGAAGAGTATCTCATCTGCTGGTGTTTGCCTTCTGCTCTTACCTGTAGCCATATACAAATGGAAAAAAGAAAGCTTAGCTAATTTTTTTTAATCATTTGCTTTCCAGGGCTTCATATAAGTGAGATATCAAACTTCATAACTATTCAGTTAACCAGCATTTTTATTAAGTATCTATTAACATATCAATGCCATGCTCTATAATGGTCATGGGAATTTCTTTGCTTCTAGCTATTATTTGTCATACACTTCTCTGCATGCAGGTGTGTGTGTTAGAGAGTAAGAGAGAGAGCAAGAGATGGGGGGAAACAGAGAAGAGGAAGAAGGCTGGAAAGTGGGGGTCACTGAATAAAAGTGGAAATGGAGCTACAGAATTATAGGCACAGCTCACAGTGACACCTAGAGTCAATCCTGTCTAATACTTCCCCATCGTAAATCCTTGCTCTCTGTCTCTCTCTCACTCCCCTGTTCTCTAAAAACTTTGTTTATAGCTCCAACTGATGTTTTTGTACTCCAGCTCTACCTCTGGCTTAATTTTAAAAAAAAAAAAAAAAACAAAGACATCCTGCTTCAAAAAAAATGTCACAGCTGTTTTCAATAAGGCTAGAAAAATCTGGAGAGACTGCCAGCACAAACCACTTTAAAAAAAAAAAAATGGAACATTTGAAGATTTGGAGAAGAAACATGGGAATTCAGCATAGAGATAACCCTGAGACAGACAGACATTTATTAATTCCCTCATTAAAAAATCCTCTTAACTTAGCCACCCATGAAGTTTCTTAAAAGTGCCATCTGCATGTGCTAAACAGGAATCCTTGAGACTCTGGTTGCTCAGGTCTGAAGACCTCCACGTGCTCTGTATGAGCTCGAGCACCCACAGGCCTGAGCTCTGAATGACACACGACGAGTGCAGTGCACCTCTCCGAGCCCAGAGGACACCCCATGTCCTCACCTCTGCCCTTCTTACTGCTACTGGTGATTCCTATCAGAGATACCTAAAAAAGTGGCTTATGTGGATAATCTTGATTCTGCTATTTCCCATCTTGGAAGTTCAGCTTGCAAACTATGCCAAATCCTTGTGTGGCAGCAAGAAGCCCAGAAATAAAGCTGTGGGGAATATTCTTGATTGTGACTGATAAAAAAATCGAAACAGTGACGTTCAAGTTATTATTCAGAAAAAGAATACAATCAAATGTAAACATGAGTGACAGCAAGTAATTTGATCAACTCTTCTGACCACTGAGACATTATTCAGGCCTTAGTGTCTAAGAAAGGCAGTGTCTTTTGTCCCTTTGACTTTGAATGTCTGATTAAGTGAAAGAAATTCATCTAATTAAGATATCCAGAGGATCATATTCAGCTTTTTGTGATTTATTGCAGAATTTTAAAAGTTAACTTTGTTTTACTGTGACTTTCATATATTAAAATTCAGGACCATCTGCACAGACTTTATCCATGCATATTTCAAACTCTGGAAGAGCTCAAGTTTGAATTAGTGCTGATGTGTGGACATTGTTCATCATTAACACACTGTACGTGTGCCCAGAAGAAAGGTCAAGGGATCCTGAAATATAAAAAACTCCCAATTGACACCTGCTACAGAATAATGATATTGTGCCAAGCCAGGTTTAAATACCTGTTTGTGAAATGGGCAGCTAGTAGAAAGGGGAGGTACATGAGAGTGTAACTTTATGTAATGCACGTTCTACCCCATGGTTGGTTAGATTTTTGAAAGCTATACCAAGTAGCGCAGTTATAACTTGAAACAGATCAAGTGTTGGGTACAAACGTGAAAAAGAAATAAATAAAGGAATATCAAGCATCTGTTACTGTGTAACACCTCAGATTTTTCATGAATAGTCTGAACAAGGAGTAAAGGTAAATCTGAGTAGAAAACAAGAATTCTTCAAATCAACATGTTTTTCCTATAAATGAGTGATATTTTAAAAGAACCCAATTTTTTATTTGAATGAAATCTTGGTAAGCTTGCACGCTAAGCTTATTTTCCTAAGAATCTCTTACAGTGTGCCTTGTCTCAGCCCCATAACCTGCAAGTTGGACTTTCTAGACTGATTTGTCTTTAATTATATGCTGTTCCTCTTAATTCAATCAAATGATATTTAAGGCCTTACTAGTTAGTGGCTGTTAGGAAGAGAGCTCATGCTAACAGACATTGTTCAGCACAAACTTGCTTTTTAAAATATAATTTATAAAAGATTTGGCTCCTTGAATATCAGGGGTACAAGAACAGGTTGCATCCTGCTTAGCAGTTTGAGATCTCCAAAAGAGCACTGTACCTCTGCTTCCTCTGGGCCATACATACAACTGCCCTCCGCTTCTCTATAGGCACACTCTCCTACCTTTCGACGTCTCAGGCACCGGCACATATAGCTGCAAACAGCACGTGCCTCAGCTCCTGCATTTGCAGTCGGCTTCAAAGAACAAAGTGAAAGCACCAGAGGCCAGCTCCACTTACCCAGTCTGTCTAGGGTGGCCAAATCCTGTGGCATGTATGCCAAAAAATGTATGTTACTGCTTTTAGTATGAGCAACGATTAACACTCTTAAGTATTCATATTTTCTAGCATAACCATCCTTTTTGGATTATCTAGATGAATCTCATCTTTTTTTCCAAAAAGGGAAGCAAATGGTTCCTACGTGAACACAAGTGATTTTAAAAGCAGGCATTTACATATAAACAGTGTTACCAATAACCAGCCCAAATCAGTTCCTTGATGGAAACGCAGTTTAAAAATTCCTGTACGTTACCTGCCCAGCCAAGTTGAAAGGTATTGAACTATCAATCTCTGATCAGATAAACAGTGGCAATGTCCTTATTACTTGCACATGACATTGAGGTCCCCAAAGAACACTGATATTGGTTGTGACACAGCCCCAAACAATGTGAGTTTGGTTCAGGCAAAGGAAAAAAAAAAAAAAAAAGTAAAAATGAATAGAGTTTTTGGGTCCCCATACAAATTCAGTTTATATAGCCATTATACGCATTTCTCACAGCAATACAGCATCTCCCTTTCTATGAGCTGCACACTATGTGTATTGACACAAATACTGCGTGAACTGAAGGCAGGCCAATACCATCCTTCAAAATGGGACAGTCGGTGAAACAGCAGCACGCATCCAACCACTGCAAAGTTTCACAGTTTTTGTTTCTCCTGCGAATTTGTCATTTACAAATCACACACACCATACTCTGACACTGTGGCCCCAGACAGCACAGAGTCGATTACAATGTCACCACTGGCAAAAATCTGCTGCATTCCCTCTCAGTAGACAGGACCAGTAAAGAAAGCAGGAAGGTGGGGCAGAGTTCAGTGTTCCTCCGAACCCCAGCATGACTCAATGATTGCCTGCTACTCACTTTAGACCAGGCTGTGGCCTCCCACTGCCCAAGGGAGTAAGCACAAGAAAAAAGAGGCAAGTAAGGAGGAGCGAGTTTGAAGCACCTGTCCTCAGCCACAGCAACTGCACTTTGCCCAGGGATCCGTGAATAGGATATACGCGAAAGAGGCTTCTGTTTTAAAAGATGTGACTTGAAGCAAACTGCCCAAAGTAATTAGGTAGTGAACTTCATGGCAGCAATGAACCTTAATTTTCCATTCAGAGTCATACCAACTCTCTTGTCAGTCTTCTTTCAAACAATTCCTACCTTCCACCTCTGAGTATTTCCCTCAACAATCTCAACATAACCAAAAAAACCAAAGTACCCAGGGACCAATGCCCACGGAGGTGTGTTTAACAGTGAACACAACCAGTCCTCCTGGATGGACATGGAAAAGACAATGTTGAGGATCAAGGAGATCCTGCCACTGGAGTTTGACATTTTTGTATGGTTACCATGTTGTACTCGGTGACAAGGATCCGAGTACTTGGGTTGATATTACAGACCATGACAAGCATCTTATTTTCTCTTCTTGTATTATAGCCTCTAGTAGGTACACAAGTAGGGGCTCTAAAACTGTCTCTCTTCCATATAAACTTCATGTTTGCAAGTTTTGAATGCTTGGGGTTAACATTTCCAGCCTGGGAAGCTCATTGAAACATCCTTCCCATTTTTGTACAACAGTGAAATGTCAGGAAAGGTGGAGCATCAAACATTATCCCCCAATCTCTGACCCTGTTATAAGGGGGTACAGATCAACTGGACATCCTTTGATTTTTGACCAATTAAATTGTAAACCTGCAGGAATTCAAAATGTGTGCAACTGCCAGACATGGGATCTAGGGAGAGCATGCTGTTCAGGTGAACACTCTGACCACAGGTTTACTTCCTTCCCTTTGAAGTAGGCTGTCATCCATTTGGATAGAAAATGAAGTGTGAAATATAGAGGCTTTACAACATGTAATGACTGCGACAATTTAGTTAAAGCTGATTTTCAGAAGCCAAGAGCTGAGTTTCAAATTAAATTCCTTATCAGTGGCCACCATGACAGAGTGTATATTTAAGAAATTATTTATTCCAACATGACATAATTAATTGTAGTATGTTCTTTAAGTTCTGCGTGGCATTCTAAGCATTGGACAAATAACTTATAAAGTTGGAACTCAAACTGTATGGAAGCCTGTTATTCATGTATGTTGTTCTGGGTACTCACTTAGCAGGCTCCCATTGAGAGAAACCCAAATAGACTTGATCAAATATTTTGAATTTTCTAAATTTTGGTAACAAATTCATTTATTTCTCTTTGACTAGTTTAGAGAATGACAGAAACTTCTTTTTTTTTTAAGTCTGTTTCCCAAAATAAAACTATATTATTGTAATGTCTGACCAGTTCTGCTCCTTGGTTGCAGTGCATTATGTTAGCTTTTTGATATTCTTGGTAAAGCTCCATGGTCTTGCTAAAGAAATAATGAATTGTGTGCATGTGTATCTACATATACAATTTAATATTCCCCTTTGATATCTGCCCAGAGAGACTGAGAACTTAAAAGAATTTATGTGAAAAGGAAAACATCTTTAGCTCCACTTATCAAGTGTTCTATCTCTTGAAGCTGAAAGACAAGGCTGGAAAGACCCAATTCTGTATGAGAGACCCACCAGGTAATTGCCCATCCGAGCTGCAAAAAGAGCCCAGAATTTCTGTAACAATTGTGTTGCGGCTGGTAGCACCAGCATGAGATTTACCTGCTCTCCTGCCTCCGTGCAGCAGTCGGAAGCTGAGGAAGGCTGGAATCCTTCAGCACAAGCACCACGTCTTCCAGCTTTGTTAGACCGAATGCAGGCTGATCCGCAAGTCTGCTGCAGATCACGATGGGAGGGGTTACTGCCAGTTAAATGAGAGCTTCCCCAGCTCAGCTACACTGTCCATGTTCATCCACAATTAGAGTTAATCTTAAGAATGATGAGATATAAGCTGAAGCTTTTTGGCAACAAATCCTCAGTTTGAGTAAAGGCTGAGAACCTCCTTGCAGCAAGTGGACAGCTTCTGCCCAGTAACAGCATGCCTGTCTCCCACATTGCTTTACAGTTCCTAAAGGATCCCACAGGACTTCACTCATGGGAGAGAATTGTAAAAACCATTTCTATTACAGCCAGGCCGATGTAGAAAACTTTGCAGCAGGAAGGAAGAGTATTCAATTCAACTGAAATTGCCAAGTACAAGTCACCCGTGTCAGAATATTACAAGGACACCTAAGCTCAGTGTCTAAAAAGCAGTTATATAAATACAAAAATTTAGTATGGTGAAGAAGTTTCTTTCTCTCTCGTCACCCATCTAAAAGATTAATCAGATCAATCATGGCACATTTCTTTACAGAACTCTATGACTTAAGTGCTACAGACATTAGCAACATTTCAATCTCCTGTCTCCGATCCTGAAAACATCATCTGTTAGGTTTCTGGCAACGCTGTAAGGAAAATCAAGCTGCTTTAAAAAAACAGGGAACATTTCAGGAGATACCAGTGTCAATCTTTCATTTGCTCTCCCTACCTCTCTGCAAAATTTACATAGAGTCAAAAATACGGAAAACTGGCATGGTTGGTGGCACTTTATAAAACCTCATTCAACATTAAAAAGCGAGCAGGGAAAGAAGGCTACTGAGCACTATACTGATAAACTTATCTCTTGCTTTCAGTAAAGATACATGAAGAAGCTCCATGTTAAACCACTACTGTACCACCACAGAATATGCATATGGAATTAAAGGGGAGAAGAAAAGCCCACAATTTTATTAAAAAGTGAAAAGACAGTGGCCTCACCCTACTTTGAGCACTAGTGGTTCTGAAAATAAAGCTCTTTAAATTCAGATTATTTCTCATTTGCATTTGCCATTACTGGGATTTTTCCTACAAGGTCCAATTAAGAAAAATATTTCTTTTCTACAAGGCAAATTTATCAAAAATTCAAATAAACTCTTTGATGCATTTTCTGCATAAACTAATCATGAATAAACATAATCCTGTTGCTCTAAGAACAGATGCCATTCTATAACTCCCTGCCCCCGACAGCTCTGCTCTCCAATCATAAAGGAGAAGGAAATTGTTGGCCAAGTTTACAGAATGAACCATAAATCATAGGCATCTTTGCCAAAGCAAACTCATGTTTCTTTTATGAAACAATTGCTCCTAAAAGAATTTATATTCATTTTTTTTATATATGCATTTTTTATAAAATACATAAGGAAAGTAGAACATACTGTTCTGTTTCTCCTTTAGAAATGCTTGGTATTTTTCAGTTCTGGTTGAGAAAGCAAACATTTGCATTTTCACGTGGCTTTCTGAAGCTAGTTGCATGGACCTAGCTGCAGTATTTTGAGGGATTTGGAGAACATTAAAATTGCTTTGGAATATTTGAGTCACCATTATTCACAAAAGTACAATTTGAAGCTAGAAAACCTCAGAGATTTTTGTTGAAGTCAGATGCTGGAAATATGAATGAGGACTTGTGCATCTTCATATACAGGGAAAATTTCAAAGCTGGAGGCTTTCTCAGGAGTTTAAAAAAAAAAAGAAAATCCAAACTCTCTGAAGAATACAGAGAGCCTAGTGACTGCAGAAGTACACATGCAGCAATGCCATTCTGACAGGTCGGGGCACCTCCCTTCTTCCCAGAGAGCATTCCAGCTTTCAGAGAAAAATCTGACCTGAAAGGATCACTGTGAGCCAGGGCTGCTCACAGAAAGGTGCAGGGAGCGCAACAGGGCACGGGCAGCTCTGCTGAGCACGGGGAGATGCTGCGGCAAGGAGAAGGCTCCACGCTTGTCTGCATTGCTCCATCACATCTCCCGCTTACCCAGCAGGGCACACTGCTCCTCAGGCTGCTTTGAGCAGCAACACTGGAGAAAACTGTGCACTGTCCTCGGGCTTTGAGTAGAGGAATAGAACACATGTCTGAAGAAGAGGCAAATCATCACTGCTATATGTGACAGTCAGTCACTTCGTTGCAGCTTTCTAGCCTTCTAGCTGAGCACAAGTGTTCAGTGATGCTCTGGCTACACTACTCACATCTAGAACACGTCATTCAGACTGTCTCAGTTTATAGAAGGCTGAGTGCCTAGTTATATCCACAGCACTGTCAGCCCTCAAGGGTCCGTGAGAGTACTCTTCTAGGGTACATGGAAGGCTCCAATTCTGTGATACTGCTTTATTGCCTTTGGGGACACCTTCTTTGACACAACGCCTCTGCTTTTACTCTTAAAGGACATCTTGTCATCCTGACCTGATCTGTGGCTCTAGTTGCTGGGATGGACACCGAGATATCATAAGCGGGACAAGACACTGCTCCTGCATGTTCACCACTCTCCTGTCAAAAAACAAGGCCTTTAGTAGCAGAGCCAGAGCTGGTCTTCCCTTTCCACTCTCCACTTTCTATCCCACACAGTTTTGAAGATTAAGACTTTTCCCCAACCATAAGAAGTTCAAAGTTCTTCCTCACATCACATCTCTTTTCTGAGACTTGCTTTGCTTCCCCCATCTGCACCTCACCTCTGTTCCCCTCTAATTGTTTCCTTTATTTTCCTACTTCATCATGCTCATCATCTCTTTCTTCCTTTTCTTTTCCTTTCATTTTTATGTAACCAACAAGCCCCAATCCAGAATAAAAGCCCCAGTGTGCTAAGTGCTGTGCCAACACCGTGAAAAAGCCTCCACTGTTGTGAACAGTACAATGCTTTTCCTTGGTTATCCTTACCCTTTATATCCTATGCTGCAACACATTGTTACAGCTATCTACCACCTCCCACTCATTAGGATTAAAATCTCTTCTACAGCAAGAACGCATTTCAGTTCCAGCAGGTATTAAAACCAAGTGCCTTGTTGCAGGCTGTGTCCTTTCTGCAAACCAACAAAATTTATGACAATGAAAACACAAGAGCCTAATGCCAGAGATCTGAGATCACTCTATTTTGCCTTGCACTTGTTTAACACACCCCAAATGAAAGGCAATATTTATTACATGGTTTTGCTTAATTGATGTTTTCAGATGAGACAATGGCCACTGGAAACGACAACTTTTGGCTGGAAAAAGTCATATTATTTTCTGATAACACAGCATATAATGCGTGTCATTCAGAGGATGAACAATTTCTTCCATTCAGAGTTTTCATCTGCTTGCTTGTCGTACAAAGTATATGCATTACCTGATTAAATAACTCATGGCCCCATAAATCGTTAACCATGTGTACAGTACATAATTCAGTGATCTGCAAACTGTGTTACAATACGCTATTTCAAAGCTTTTCTCAAGTTATAAAAAAAAAACAAAAAACAAACCACAACTGCAAAGCTTTGTTCGCCAAACACTGTGCCAGTGACCTTTCTCTCTAGTTTCCATGGCATGTTTGTTCAGTTAACTGCTCAAAACATTTTAATGCTATATTCAACCCCTGCAAAGTCAAACTGACGCATGACAATCCATCAAAATCAGCCAGATAACAGAAAGCACATTCCGATTCCAGAATTATTGTTGTCTGATTCTAAATGACAGGGTATGAAACAAAAAGAGCACAGAGCTTGATTTTCCAAAGCAAAATTAAGCCCTAAGAACGATAAGAGAAAAATCCTTTAGACTGAGATCCTAGAGAAATGATATGAAATTTAACAGGATGAGAACGTATGCAACAAGACAACGGCATTGTCACACACACAAGCTACGGTCAAATAAAAAGGTTTCTAAATGTGTGTATAACTGAAGACCCCCTAAAACAGAAGTTATGAAATTGTTTTCTGACAATTAAAACAAGGATGTGTTTATGCCATTAGGTCTAGATGCAAACTCTTTCCCCAGGGTCCATCTCAAATCTAAGGATTAATTACGTAGTGATGAAATGTTTCAATTATCTTCATTCATAACACTTACTACTAATTAAAATGTATAATTCAGAAGAAAAAAAAAATCAAGTTGTAGACAACCTGCTTTATGTAAAAAGCTTTGTTAGCATTGTTAGTCAGCATAAGAATTAGTAAAAAAGGCAACATAAAAATAGGTACTGACGAATGAAAACGAAGAAATCCTCCAAGTTCTTTGAAATGAGAGAAGTATTGCTATTTAGGAATATCACTGTCAGCATTTTGCTAACTCAAGTAGGTAAACACATTGACAACACACGTCATGTCTCTCTCTCCTCCTTTCCCCAACAAGGACCAGACTGGCATTTTGGTGAGCCATCTTGTGGAGGGGACAACGCCATCCCAGCCAAATGTTCTGCAGTTCTCACCACACCAGGCTCTTACGAAGCTTTTGTCTCCTAGAATCACGAGTCTCCCAATCGGATTCCTATCTCCTGGTGACAGTGAAGAAGGAAAGATCACACTCACACAGGAAGACATGGTCCCAAAGGAGCAAACACGTGTCCATGGGAAGGTTTAGAACAGAGTCTTTGAACCATATTCTGTCTTTAACAGGGAGTCAGTGGTGGATAACACACTAAGAAGCGTCCCAGCTGTTAGTTGCTAAACACCTGGGACCCTTTGAGCAAACCTGGTACCCTGGACATAAGGCTTCCTTCCACAGAAAGACCCATGATCGCACAGCCTGTGTGCAAATGTGACCAAGAATTTAACTCAGCAGGACTTGGCATGATCTCCTTGCCAGCCACAGATAAAAACAAGTAGTTTCTCACACTGTGATCCTTTGGGTACTTGAAATCAGTAGGGATGGAGTCAATTTTGAGAAGGGACGTATTTGGGGAGTCCAGCAGAACACTTAATGTTGCAATGTGAGGACGAGGTAGTATTTACAAAAAGCCGTTGAAAAAGCAATAGGACATGGGAGAAAATGTTCTTTAAAAATAGATGTAAGCACAGTGAGCAATTGTGATTTCATCATTTGTGTCTTGATGGGTGAATATTTCAAGATTAAAGACATCTAAAGATACTTGATCCTGAACAATTGAGCTGCAATCCTCATGACGACTTGACACATATGCAAATGTTCTCCAGTTTAAATTAGGTTGGAAATAGCACCGTACAAGAACCTGTTCTCTGATTTCTGAACTTCCTTTCATGATTCAAGCTGGAAAAGGAGTTGCAGGGGATGCAAGCTTGAGATGTGTTATTTTTCAAACTACTTGCCTGTAGCTTTAGAAAAAAAAAAATTTGTCCCACCCACCCTCAGTGATCAAACCGCTAACTTCGCCGCTCACTTGTCACTTCAGACGTGTCAACCCCCTGCCACCCGGACACATTCCTTCCTACTTGCCTTTTCCTTTACCCCTATAGCAAAGTTCAAGCAGCTCCTCTTCAGCGTCACAGAAATTTTAAGCACTTCTCATGTTTGTCTGACCTCTGCCTTACAGCACTACCCATGGCATTTTCTCTCTGCCACCAGTAGCAATCTTAAAGTATCTCTACTTATCTCACTTCCTTCTTCCTCTCCTTCCTCACATGTCTCTTCAGGATCTTGTTCTGCCACAAGAGCTGTAAGGAATTAACCAGTTGCTACTGGATAGACATGCTGGGGAACGGTGGGACTCGTATCTAGCCATAGATATGAACTAAGGTTCATATTCTCAATTCTTGTGTTTAGTCAGAGGGCCTTATCCTGACAAACACATACGCAGAGCAATGGAACAAATGCTGCTCATGCATGAACACCTTTTAATGCACCTAAGTGACAACAGAGTAAGCAAGCAACAATATGCAAAAGGAACTCTTGCATTAACTTCAGCGGCAGCAGCTTTTTAGGTGAAAGCACTGTCTATGTGCACAGATAACAGTGTCCAGCAGTTGTGAAATACTAGCAATTATAATAATATAACTGACGAAGTCAATCAGAATTTGGAAGAGACACATGCCAGCGCTCCTCCATGAGGGCCTGTTTTAATGTCTAGACCCCAATGCACTCATGCACTGTAGTGAATTTCCTGCAGGCAATGCTCTTCTGCCTGCTGAGATAGACATCAGCTCATTTCTGAAAAGGGCTAAACCAGCAGTCCTTCTGGCAATGGAATTAGCTAATGCCCACGGCGGGCTCTGGCACCCTGAGAGCTATTGTTCAGTATCAAAATGCTACTGTGCTTCCACCCATAGGAAAATGTGTCCTGTGCAAAAGCTTTTACACATTTTGATTATGGAAGTCAGCATCTAAATCCAGAGCATATTGTATAAGCAAAATGAAGGACAATCGACACGAAATGCCCAATTCTCACATTTTTTCCTAAGGCTGAACAATAAATTTTGTTTTCCAAAATCTCTACTCTCTCCTTGCTTTGGAGTTGTAGCACTTGTCCAAAGTAATAAAGGAAAACACACCGTGATAAAAAGTCTGTAAACTGTTCCTACACACAGATCTTATTCCTCTGCATATTTTTCAGGCTTAATACCTTTCTAAAATTATATACACTAAAGGCTCTCTTTTTAAATTAAAATTAGAAACCAGACAACCAATATCTTACATATACACACATGTATTTAAATGATCAAGGAAAATTATCACAGTACCTGGATGCATTTTACATAATGCACCTCTAATCTAAATCACCACAAAAACTGCTCCATGCCCCTCCTAGCTATTGAAACAGCTATAGAAGTACCCTGAAAAGGGTAGCCAGGATACAGATTGCCAAGTGAAATTCCTGTGCCTGCCGTTAGTGGAAGCCTTGAACAAAGAGGTGCATTTAACACTGCTTCCTAAACTTTGCCAGATTCAGGCTCAGACAGATTTCTGGCAGGAGCAAGATCCCAAGCCAGGAGCCTGTCGCTGAGAATGACCTGCCCCCTCGTTCCCACGAGCTCCTCCCTTGGGACAGATGCAAGGGACGTGAAAACCCAGTCATTAACGGGGGAACAGAGCGTGGGGCAAGAGCAACCCTTGTGCTCAGGGCGAACAACAACAGGGCTCTTTGCACTGAACAACAAACTTCGTGGAAAATCCTACAGGATTTAAAGAGCGACACCACAAATTGGGTTCCACACAATACAATTGGCTTCTACAAAACGTCTTCCAAGATCTGTGTAGTTTAATAAAGAAGGATGACCTTGCTCTAGGAATTTTTTATCCTGTCCTGTGCAGCTCTAACAGACATGCGGTTCTGGTTTACTTTTTTAGGAAGATTTCAGAAGTTATACAAAAGCTATCATTGGGGTTTTTTTTCAACTGTGTGTGACTTTTCCAGGGAAATCAAGTTTCATTTTAGGCAGTCAAAAGAAAAAAAATGCCATTGGCAAAAGAATGTTGCCTGTTCCCAGAGAGGATAAGGTAGATCTGATCCTTAACACAGGCGGCCCCAAGAGTTGGTGCGGCACCTGCTAGAACTCTAATGGGTCATACGTGATATTGTACAATTGCAGCTTTAGCTTACGAGTGTCGAACTTTCAACATAAATTAAAACACAGGAAAAGCATACTTTCCAACTCTTATCAACTCCTTAGTACCATATTTCGATACACTTCTAGCTCTGAATCTGTCTTGCTCCACGTGAATAAGTTTCTGCGCGCTACTTGCACTGAAAACCACAAAAATCCAATTTTATCCTGATTTCTGAACAAACATTTGAATTCCTGAAATTTCAGCCACAGATTCAAGTAAAATCATCGCAAAGCAAAAAGAAATTCCAAAACAGGCGGAAAAAACACAGCTGCAGCTTGATCCATAGACAGCATGTATCCTGTAATAGATGACACACCGCGAGGCATTGTACACATCTTGTGTAGAGCTATTTCATCTTTGCATGCACTTGAAAAGAAATGGATGATGCAATCCTAAATTACATTGCATGAGTGTGGTTCAAATATTACTGATACTGATACTTCAGAACTTAGAGCCAATGAAACTTACACTGCCATTAAAACAGAACTACATTCTGGTGGGCATTTTCCAATGAGAAATGTTTTAAAAGATCATTAAGGAGAAAAAAAAAAGTGTATGTTAATTTTTAATAAATATGCAAAATGTTTAGATACAGCACTGCTAGTTCTAATTTCTGAATAAAACTGCAAAATGTAAATACTATACCTCAGGCCTTCAACACCAATGACTATAATACAAGACATGTAATAACATATTTTGCAGTGAGTTTTCTTTTCTTCTAAACAAAAAAAATTATCTAAAGCAATACAGGGAGAAAAAAAAATCACTATAGTATTCTGTCAACTTCTTTATGTCTCTTCGGTAAAAAAAAACAGAACTGGCAGGTAATACAACAGATTTATATAAAAAGATATTCCTAGCTGGTGTTTTGACTCTATTTACAGAGGAACAAAAACAAGGAAATTTGAGTAAAATCTTCTAATCCATAGGACTGACGTGAATACTACATGATGCAACTAAAATTTTACTAGAGGGTAAGTAATGATACTCTAGCATGTCCATGATCATCCTAATAGGTGACTGCGGTGCATTATGAATGCGAAGTGTCTGTGGTGTGCTGCGACTACAGATTGTCTATTATCTGTTGTGATTCTGATGTGACTGCAAAGGTAGCGCAATGCTCGGAGTCTTTGATGTGACTTTATTGCCGTAGCTGTGGCATTGCTACGATGTCACACGCAGTCTTCTGCATTATTTTGGCATTTATATTAACATGCACAGGGTGAAGGCAGAGTTTCAGAGTTTAAGCAATCCTGGTGAATTTTGGAGGTTTGGTAACCATATAAAACTATTCCATCCCTTTTATTCTGTAAATATTTTTATGAAGGATTTTCAAAGATAGTGTAAGAAATTAATATGGCTAAAAGGGCTGGTTTTCATCACCCAGACTTTCATGAATATTTAATGTGCAAAAATGCTAAGACATGGGGTTATCTTTTAAAATATAAAAAAAGGTCTTTAATTTAGCAGCAGTGCAAGCTGTGGTTAGTAAGATACATTTACTCTCCAATTTAGTGTGTGTTCTCTGAGAATGCAGGCTATCACAGTAACATTTTCAGGGACTAGTACTTCTAAAGGAGGTTAGATCATCTGAAAATTATGATGTATGTTAAAACACAATATTTTAAAAAATATGACAGTTTAGCTCAGTTCTAGCATTTGGAAGGGAGGGAGAGAGCTGAGCAAAACTTAAAGCATCTAATAATGTTACTAAAAAATCAGAGGCTTCATACTTCTGCATAACTGTATCATCTTTTGATATTAAACTTTATTCTCGTGGCTTCTTCTGCAAGATTTTCAAGTTCTGTAAGTTTTTCAATTTTTTAGTGGCAAAAGCCCATGAAACTAGAGGTCAAAAGTGACCTTACTGAATATAAACATTTGTGGGATTAATCTCCAGGAAACAATTATTCACTTCCACAAAAATGGAAGACAGACTTTTTTAAAAAGAAACAAGTTTTTACCAATGAAAAATTTCCAACTGGCATAGCAGAAAACATGACAAGATATAAGCTAAACTAACTGTTTTGCTGTTTTGCAACGTCTAGATAAACAAAATTCTACACGAATTTATCTTGTAGGATCTGTGATTCTCAATTGCAGTGCAGCACAAGAAACATCCTGGTGATTGTCAACTTGAGAAGCTTCAGTACATTACATATAAACACTCCGCGGTCACATTTACAGCTAATGTAAACTAGCACAAATATAAAACCACAGTATACTGAATTCAGTGAGTACATAAAACATGCGATAAAATAAGTCATGCCAATGTACAACGCCTGAAACCTGTTCCTTGAACTTCATATATGTTCCATAAAATGCAGAATTTTTTAAAATTATATTGTACTTTCTACCTTAAAAGCAATGCAGAGAAAGCATCGGCAGGCTGAGATCTCCGTTACAGCTTGCTGGACTCCACTCAGGGCAGGACTGAAGGACGCTGGCATCATGAAATGCCAAACCTGAGCTGGCTGCCATCAGCCCAGTTCTCAGCACCTTGTATGTGCTTCATCCCAGGCAGCCCCTAACCAAACTGTGCCATGCTCTCTTTCAATACTGCACTTATATGCTATTTTAAAAAACTTTTTCCATGCCAGATAGGCTGCTATAAGTGCTGTTCTACAAAAAAGAAAAACCAAACCCAAAACAAAAAACCCAAGCAAACAAAAACAAACAAACAAACAAACAAAACCCCAAAGCACCAAACCTACCAACCAACCAAAAAAACCCACTACAACAAATCTCATTTCGCAAGAATTAACCGTGAAAACTATTCTGCCTAATTTTACAGTGAAATCCCAGTTAAAACAGCAGTCAACAGCTCCATTCAGAAGTATGGAGCCATGAAAACACTGCGTTGATATAGACAAAACCTCTGCTTATAGCTGTGTATTATAATCAGGTATTTGGAAACCAGTGTTTTGAGAAGTAGTAGGAACTAGTCTGGTAGCAAAATGGGAAAGTTAAGGAATATGCAGAACTCGTCAAGCATAGCACATGCTCCCCTAGAAGCATACAGAAAATTTCTTATTTACTGCAATGAGATACAATATTTCTCGGGTGTTACAAAGCAAACTCATAGAACTATCTTTAAGGAGACCCACTGCCAATTCTTCATGGGTTGCCTTTTTTGTTTTTCTGAAAATACCCATCTGTTAAAACCTAAGATGAAATGTTTAGCTTCGAGTCCTTTGCCTGAAACAAAAAGAACAGCCTCGATGGTCTCAGTTCCTCCTGTTGGCATTATCCTACCACACAGGCGCAATTAAACACTCATTGCAGAAGGGACCAGGGTACCTTAGGTTCCCACAAGCACACTCCCCAGCGGGTTGCAGTCGCCCACCCCACAGGCACACATTCTCCCATCGCTGCCATCTAACACAGGAGTTTGCCAGTGGATGGCCTTGTCCAGGACAGCCAGCACAGCAGGTGGTGATGAGGGCATTGAGTTTGCAGGTGGGTACCCCAGAGGTGAGGACCCTGCTCCAAACCACCTGAGGCAGAGACTTCGTCCTCTAACGCAAACTCCCAAGCCAGCAGGTTTTTGGCTGCAGTAGCACATGTGTCTCTGCTGGACAGACAGGAGGCATCCATTAGGAGAGTTTGGGTTTGTCACAACACAGAAAGGGAAAAGACCCGAGTTCCTGGAAACTTTGCAGGCTTGGAAAAGTTTTTCTGCAGAAGCCATACAACTATACAACTGAATGCAAAACTGCAGCTCACTCCACAGAAGGGAAAGGCAAGTCTGTAACACCCTTTCTTTTGATTTTATTATTCCACATCAAAGAAAGTATTTTGGCATATCTATTTTACATATTTACATTCCTGAAATAAAACATCTGCTTAACACTCTATTCAAAGTCTACTGGGGACAAATTCTACTTTCACAGATAGCCACACCACTGTGGAAAAGTTAGTGATTAGAAATGTTAGAAAAATTGGACACACTTCCCAGGATTATTTTTCTGAGCTGGTTCACTTCTGTTTTCTCACTCTCTCAGATGCTTTCCTCCCCACTACCCCTTATATAACTCTCTGCCCCAATTTAAAATTCCCTCTGCTGCATTTATTGAGATGGTTGTTACCTTTGATAAAAGGTACCACCTGGCTTTGCTTAGAGATTTAGTGGTCTTTACAAAAGCCTGGTCACTAGCCTTTCTTTCCAAGCTTGTCTGGATTTTGGATGTGGTATGCAGAAGTTTAGTTGGATTCACAGTAAGTGAATCCACCGTACTTAACGGTTCCATGCCTATGACTTTGTATAATGGTACTTCACCTTACCTGGGATAACAACTCTACTAAATGTGTTTCATTTTTTATCAAACTTGGGCTTTTTTAATATGAGATATAAAATTTTGATATTCCTATTACACCCCATGAGGGAAAAGAAACACCATTTGCTATAATCAGGGGAAATGTTTTATTGCCTAAGACATGCATTTATCTCCCTCACAAACAGAAGTCATAAAAAGAACATACAACTGGTTAAATGTTACTTGATGTACCTTAGGTCCCAGCTGGTTTGCTGTAGGTCCTGCAGTGTCTTGTGGAATTAAATCCAGGCATGAACACAGGTTAATGCTTTTTCTTTCCTTTTAGCAGAACTCTTGTCAGTCTGGCCCACACCCCAAGAGCTTTCACTTCAGACTAACCTGCGAGCAGCACTGTGGGTCTCTCCTTTACTTCTCCTTCCCAATGCTCCACCGATTCACCGCTGACTAATTAATTATAAACCTCTGTTCTTAAAGCTCTTATATAAATCTCTGTCCTTGTTGCCATCCTGCAGATCTATTCAGTGATCACACTCTTACTTAAATCATATAAGAAAGACTGGCCTGTCCCTTTTATCTGAAAGGCTGTTAAGGAGGCCCAAATTCTAAAGCTTTTTGTAATGAACTGTTCTTTCTTGAAGACAGTTTACCATCAAGCATCCTTCCAGGTCTCATGAAGGGCTACATTGCACAAACCAAGATGACAGTTGTCAGAAGGGAAGGCCAGTCCTTTCCTGAATAGAAAGAAGAATAGACTTGTCTTTTCACTTCTCTCCTTTCTCCATTGTACTTTCAAGGCACAACTGGAGCTCCTACAGCAATAGGTATTCTTCTTTGCTAAGATTCATTGTTGGACGCTCACTGGTATTCTGAGTTCCTAATTCTAAACCCACTTCTCTCTTTTATAAACCTGCACAATATTTGTATCTAAAGGACCTTCTTTGTAAAGGCTGTGGTTTTCAGAAACTTGATTCCACTTTCTTCCAGAGCCTTCTGTCTTTCTCTCCTCCTCCTCCTCTCTGCTGCAATGCTCTCTTAAAGAAATCTCTCATGTGTGCTGCTATTCAAAAATAAAATCAGGTATTTGATCTCTCCTGTCCAGACCTCCGTCTCATTCTCCATTTCCCTGTATTCTGTCACATGTTGCCTTGTGTGTCATACGGTTAGCTGAACAGCCACTGTTTAACAGCATATATTGAAAATACCAGAATAAACAAACATATTCAACACTATGCTTCATCATGATATTTGACGTGAAACATAAGCAATTTATGAAAGAGAGTATTTCTAAGCTTTTCAAGTCTAACTTACTTGGAATTCTATACTGAAAAAGATGGACTGAAATCAGAATGACAAATTTCCTAAAAAGCTCTGAATTTAAAATAACTTCCTCTACAGTAACCATCGTCTATCAGTCAGGAATTGTAGGGTTTTCAGTCTCAGGTTTTAATTCTGTCCTCTCTGCCAAAGACTGCTTTTTAGAGATTTAAACATAGTATTGATGCTTGTCCCTTTGAAGCTAAGGGTTCATGTCCCCTTTAGCTAAAATACATGCTGTCCAGAGTTTTTCATGCTCAAGTTCTATGACCCCAACTCTACTACAGCTCATCTAATACCCAGGTTTGAACAATATAAGCCCTAGTTCATGAAGAGCTGTTCCAGTAAGTGTGATCGGTAGACAAAGTAAGACGATTTTCATCTTGATCCCAGAAATCATGAAAGCAAGTTTGCATGAAAGTATTGCTTGGAATATATGATGTAATAAATTGATTTTGTCTTAGCTGACAAAAAAAACCAAAAAAATGTGTATCACTATTTTTTAAATTATTTTCCCAAGACAGGGTGCTTTTTTTGTTTTGGGAGAATTTTTTGAAAGGAGAACTTTACCTGAAATTTTTGAGGGTAGTGAATAATAAACAGAGTGTACCAACCTCTGCTCAGATGCAGCTAGGTGCTCTGGATTTCCAATTGCAAACCCATTGAACAGATTTATGAATTCCCTAATGCACTTTTGTCATTGCTATATGCTCAGGCCTGTGACATTTTGGATGCATGGGAATGCCAATTCAGCCAAAATTCACACAACTTATTCACACAGCAATAACAGTTGACATTTTCAGCATTATGTGATCAGGTTTAACCATGACTTAAGGTTGAAATTCAGCAAATCATCACACTTCATTACTGTCTGCTTTTCTTCTCCCTTCCTTGATGTGAAGCTATTTTTTTATTATTATTTTTTTTTTTACTTATGGATCTGTATTTAAAGTTTAACTGAAGAATATTAAGACGCATATTTGAATTTCTGGACTTAAGCTTATCCAACATTAGCTCTATAATAGCTGCTAAAGGCTTGTGCACAGTTTTTGGATCAGATTTCTACTTCTCCAATTCAGAAGAGAATTCATGAAGGAAATCATAATGCAGTAAAGAGATAAATTAGCCAGTCTAAAGAAACAGTTTAGAAAAAGATTTTGTTTTTTTCTTTTGAAGTATCACATTTCTCTTTGACCGTGTAAGACACTGGCCTGTAGAGAGCGCTGAAGGATGTCTTCTACAAAGCACTTTTTGCCAGTCACACTCTTAGGGCGTTGTAAAATCTAGTCTCTATTCATCCATCACCATTTTGCCAAGGTTCCTGTTACAGGGGAGCACTGAGAACATTAAAGTCACCTCCTAGAGTTCTGACACTTCATCAGCATTTAACACGTCATTTGAACAACAGTAAAATGTATTTGCACAAACATACCAAAGAGTTTAAGGCAGCGGAAAAGTTACCAAGTTATTTCCTACCTCTGCCTTTGAAAATTCTACTTCTGAGAAGGACACTTAAAAAAAAAAAATAGCTACAGCTTCTATCCCCTGCCCTCCCAATTAGGAGAATGAACAAGATTTCACGGCTCTATAGCATGCTGTCTGGGCTTCCTATGCACTAGATCCATTAGTTGTTTGCTGGGGGAAATAAAATTAGAAATGTTTTATTATGATTTCCAAATTACTGTGTAACAAATGCTTCAATAATCCTTACAGCGCAAAAAAGTCTGTTTTGCCCAACAAGCAACTGACAGCTTTCTAATGCGGTTACATTAAAGTGCTTTCCTGAGTGTGCGAGGCACTTTTTAACTAGCTCCTTAGGGCATTGTTAGATATCATTGCTTACAGCCACTGTGAGCCACTGTGCTGTAATAGTGCTTCCCACTTCCTCCTGATCAGTCAAATACAAGAGGTGACTTTAAACCCGAGAAAAAGTCTCAACCAGCCAAGATACCAGATATAAGGCTGTCTCTTTACATACAACAGGAGCCCAGAATGAAAGCACAGTCTTCTGGAGAAAGATGGCTCTCAGGGCACTAGAAGGAAATAAAGAACAACTTCTATAGGTGCCTTTACTTCAGTTAGTAATTTACAGGTGCTTGAAGTCATTTTAAAATAGGAAAATATTAGTTTCTTATTTTCTGCTTTAAGCATACAGTAGTCTACTAAATGAGTAAACTTGGAGTAAATTTTGGAGTCATTTTCACTAAAGGAGTGAATCCATTTAATCTAAACATGAAAAATTAGGAATTAGAGAGGCAACAGAATGCATATTTTTGAAGTAGAGATTACTAAAAATATTTTATTAGGTATTTATTTAAGAAGCTAACTGTCATGAATTTTATAGCTCTTCCAAGTCAGAATTCGTGGAGATCAGATTCAGGAGGTATTAAATTACCTTCTACAGTCAAAGGCACACAAACAGTTCTTGCTGAATAAATCCTCGATAGCTATCAAAAACTGCATGCAAAGTTCAGATGCTTCTTTGCAACACTGTCAGCTCTTACTGCCCAGGTATGCTGGGAGACTGATAATAAAGCAAACATGAAACTTCAGCCAGCAGTCAGACTATCTTCAGAACACGTGAAGGACACACACAGCTTTCCAGATGCAGATAAGTCATTAGACCAATTATCTAAAACCATTCCAAAGCTATGTTGACTACCAATGCATCATTTCAGAAAAGGAGTGATGGTGTAAGTCTCCCAATTCCTCTTGAACAGATCCTGAAGTTTCCCATCCTGTGTGTTCCCTCCTGCTGGGGAGGGGATAAGCTGGCAAACCCTGGGCAGCCTCTTGACAAGTGCTGTTTGATAACTAAGTCTGAAGGCCACCTTCTACCACAGTGGCACAAGAGATTGATGCTGCTGATCCTAGTTCTGTCTGCTGGATTTTGTTTTGTTTCTTTTTCTTTAATTCCTCAAAGTCAGAGAATTGATCTACATTAAGGCAAAATTACAAAGATGAATATCAACTCTTCCCTGATGCTCAGCCCTCATAACAATACAGGACAAGAGAAGATACTGCAGATATCAACCAGAGCTAGAGGAGCACGTGGTAGCAGAAAGGCAAAATATCAGGCAGTTTTGGAGACTAAGACTGATACGATTACAATGTGATTGAGTTCTCCACAATGGAGACAGATGACCATTTACTTTCTTCATTTATCTACCCACATCCGCACTTCACATTTCAAGAAGCTAAAACTCTTGCATCATCCCATTTATCTAAGGGACCAAAGGCAGCACACAAACCACAAGGAAAAAGAAATGTGGCCCTGGGATATATGTTGAGCAGTTTTTCAGTAAATCTTATTTATTTCCTCCAACTCCTCAATATCTAAAGCTTTTATGTATTCATTATCGGCAACATGTCAAGTAATGTGATAACTTGACAAGGTTCTATTGAGGCAGCTTAGTGGGACATACAGTACTTATGCTGTCTGATAAGAAAACACTCAGAAAGGTCATATCCTCTGCTGTGTTCCCTACCCCTCTGGGCAGCAACAGTTCAGGTTTTTCTGAAAACTAAAGTTTGAAAATATTCCTGGTAAAAGCGAGTGAAAAGCAGTTTGGCTGCAATAGCACGCCGATGATCAGTTGCTATTAATGTTCATGTTACAGTCTCAAAGCTGGATGTTAAAATAAAAATCCTTGCCAAAAAGTTAACCGTGTTAACTAGGCGTGATTATGAAATAAGTAGCTGGTCAGCTCAGCGTAACTGTTAGACCTGGGATACAATGGTAATATCCCACTGACAGACTCCTGGAACAGCAGAACAGGCCCCACCTTGCCTGCTCACCTTGCTCTCCCACATCAGCTGCTAAGTGGTGTAGAAAGTCAAATCAGATTTAGAACAACACAAACCAAAACATACACCCTCACTCTGCCTGACTTGCATTTATACAAGTAGCAAGGAGTAACTCTATTTTGAAAGTCTCGTGATGTTGGAGACCTACAGAGCTTGTTCTGTGCCACTTATTTTGCAGAACAAGGGCAGAAATCAGGAAAAGGGTAGGGTCAGATTTCACGGAGATCCAGAGATCATTTACTGCCTGAACAGACAGTGCTTGGGGCCATCTCAGGACGAAGAAGATGAGCAGCAATGCTCAAGCCCTTGATATGCCTCACGACTGGAGGTTTACGAAAAGGACGCTCTGGAGCCATATTTGTCACACGTTCTCCTCAGCTGCAGTTTCTGTGACTCCAAGCCGAGCTTGGCCAGACCAAAGAAATTCTTCCTGTTCAGGTAAATGAGCACAAGATGACAGCCCAGCTTCCTCTGTCATGATAACACCACCAGCTATTTGGTGCTGGACCTATTATTCTACTTTGGGTGCATACTGTATATATGATATGATGTACGATATTGGGGATGCATTCAGTTTGCTGTGTAACTTAAAGCACCTGTGCTTAGTCACAAAATCTTTATATGTAAACCCACTAGAAGTATTAAAAAGAACTATGAAAAGCAATTTCTCTAAGCAGTAGGTTCTAGTAGTTAGAAGTCTTCTATATTTTCCAACGTGTCATGCTGCTTATTTATTTGAACAAATTGAGATGATCAGGTCATCTTTACCGTTACCTTCCTCGGTCACTTATTTTACCTTGTGCATTCAGAGCTCTTTCAAGTGAGTTTTACATACAGAAAAATACAAATGTCATTATTGGCCTTTATTAGATACAATGTTACCTTTTGAAGAACTTGACTAAAAACAATGGTCTGATTGTAAATCTGGATCACAGATGGATGCCACAAGCAAAATAGTGAAATGAATAATAGGAGGAAGGGGAAAAAACAACGGTATTAGACAAATTAAAGAACCATCCTTTACATAAACACCTGCTTATACTTAAATAATTTGAAAAACAATCGTTTTAAATCCTGGTAAATACTGCAACTCAGTTTGTTAAGGGTCAAATACGCTTGTTTTTTCCCCTCACTCAGAACACTGTTGGGATCAGAATCAGCAGATTAAAGAGTCACTGTCAGCTGTTCTGCCCAAGGGAGGATTTTCCTTGTGATAAGATGAGGGGCTGCACTTGAAAAAATGAGAGAAGTGGAGGGATGAACACCCGTAACTATCATTTCTCTAATTCTGATTGAAAATCAGCCTGGCCATCAGTTCTTAGTGTATTTTTGTTAAGTCTTACTTGAAGCCTAATTATTCTTCCCATTGACAACTCCTGTAAGTAAAACTAAAGTTTAATTCTTGGATGCAGTCTGCAAATGGCAGCAGATTCAAGATGGAGAGTGAAACACTGCCCTTAATCTGTGGTGTCAAGCCCTCTATGGCCACAACTATGAGACAGTTAATCAGAGGTATCATCTCAGGTAACGTGGCAGCTTCTGCTTGCAATCAAAAGCTGCTTTCACACCAAGGTACAACTCCACATGAGCTGTAACTGAAGACAGAGTGCCACTGTGCACAGCAGGGGCTGAGGGAGCAGGTAGGAGAATTGTCCCATATTTTATTGGCAAATAATGATTTTATCAGATCAGAGGACAAATTTTAGCTCAAGGTGAAGTTGATACCATGCTTCTTTTGAAGATGAAAGGAAATGAATCTGACACTGACTTTGTGCCTGACCCTCTTTACAGCATCTCACCAGGATGCCTGGGACTTTAAGAATATGTAGATTCTGACTTGGCCCGAAATCTTGTGCTAGGGCTCACCATCGATCTTATTAAGGCTTAAACTATCTGGCTTTTCAGCAACTTCATCCGTGGTGCTGTTGTAATAGTTACCTACTGCCTTTAAAAAAAAAAAAAAAGAGCTTAAAGACAATTAAAATCCTCATGACAAGGGTCTTATAAGCGTAGACACAGTTCTTATTCAATCACCAACAGTCTCTGTATGTTCCAATGTTCATACTGGAGAAAAGAAATAAAACAGGACAAAACTACCCTTCCATTGATAACATAATTTTATCATTTGGGGAATCCTTGCATGCAATGAAAGAGAGATCTTAACCCTTAGGGGCTAGCAGCTATTTTGCAAGACACAGTTGCTTAGTTCATTCTGCATTCTCTCTTGCTTAGCAGGATGAGAACTCACTTGAAAACTTTCCTAACAAAAAAAGGAGGGGTCAGAGACCAATGTCCACGTTTATACTGGTAAGATGTTAATTTGGGTTTGAAACTGTTAATAAACCATATCAAAGGCAGTTTTAATCACATGAGGAAGACTAATTAGATGAAAAGGTTTTCACAGGGAGTCTTTGACCTGTTTGTTCAAAGTTAAGGCTGGTGATTGAAGTCTCTCTGCAGGGATTCCAGGATTTGAAAGCTTGGGATTCCCCTCTGGCCACCTTTGATTCTTACCAGATTCCCTACCTCATGCAAAAACATCACAGAAGGAGATTTCCAACCTCCAGGCCTGACCACAGCTTTACTGCAAAGCTGCTCTGCTGTGCTGCCCACTTAGAAAAAGCAGCCTGGAGCAGAGGACACGGGGGGGGCAGCAGGGGCAGGCAGCTCGCACTGCACATGAAACCTCTGAGGACCAACTCCCAAGCATCTATGCCTCTTCCCAGCCAAAGCTCCTTTCTGACTTCTGCTTGCATTGGGAGGTGCTTGCCATCAGCCCATGCTTCTGCTGTGGTGCAGAAAGCTCCCAGACAAGTTACCTTTTTGTTCCCAAGCACAGTGACCTATAGCAGCTTTTGCTTCATACACTGCTCTCCCCCTGAGCATTTCCCATTCAGAGCAACAATCTTTAACATACCTCCCAGAACACACATCCTCCACAATGAGAGAATGGTGAGGAGAGGAGATACACTTGTCCTGAGCACTACTCAGTTTGGATACACTTTTGAGATGCAACAGCGCAGCGCTGAAAGCTAGACTGGAAAGGAGATTCTGCAAAGGGAAAGGTAAATGACTGTAATGTTAAGTCTTGCCACACACAGTAATTTCTTGAAGCAGAAATGTGTTCCTGGCTCCACTTCCCAAAAAGTTGTCAGAAAACCCAGTATTTGCTTATCCTAGAAGTTTGCCCTCCCTCTTACACTCGCCCCATGCTTTATAATGTTTTAAACTTATGGCAGGCTCCATACATGTAGAAGGATCTTTTTTAATTTGTACAGCTCAAGAAAAAGATAAGTTGACAGAAATGGATTTAGGTTCTCTTCAAGAAACTTTACAGACAGTGTAAATCACCTGCAAGATCCTGAAGACTTTTTGTTGCTTTAAAAAAACTAAATCTAAATTTGAGTCTCATAACCGAGTTCTTCAGCAGAGTCCTCAGCAGGTGTAAATCAGCCCTGCTTCACCAATCCCATCATTTGCATCGAAACTTGATACTAAGGGACAGAAACCCTAAAGCACAGTCAGCCATCTTCTTAGGAGTTATTGCTCCTTCTCTGGAGAGCAACTGCCATAATATGTTTGTACAGCAGCTAGCATACCCAGGCTATGACCTTGACTAGGCTCCCTACACCATTAGAAATAAAAATTATGTTAGGAGGCTCTGGAAATAACATTATTCTACTTAAGGTTCGGAATAATTTAACCTCCTAGAAATGAGTTCAGATATGCAATTCTTAAACAGCAGAGTGGGGAGAAGTCAGGCACTGCAGTCATGCATGCACTGTAAAACACGCTGTAGGTAAAACCTGTCTCCTGAGTTCCAGCAGGAGAAACAGAAGAGTCCCGAGACAGAGGTAGGCTGGGAGGGGAGTGCCTACGCACAAACATTCGAGTTGTAAAGCAAACCTCACTCAGTCATTCTTGGTGATAAGCTCGTACAGATGGGGTGCAAGCAGGGGGCCTTTAATGTGCGTTTCTGTGTGTATTTGAGGTTTTGTAGGGTGTATCTCAAGGAATACAAAACATGAAGTTTTCTGAACATGTGAATTAAGAACCTCAGGGAGCAGAAGAAATATCGATTTGACACAGTATGCTGTTCAGTACAGAAAAGTACAGGAGATAATCACCAAGGGTAGCTGCTTTCAAATGTGCATGAAACCCCAGGGTAGGACTTTCAGCACCTATTAGCAAAGCTCATAGTGCTCAAACAATTGTCTCATTTATTTTCAAATGGATTTACAATATTTAATTATGACAAATGTAGAAAGGGCTGAATGCCTTCATCTTGACCAAGTGCAATGCAGGTCCTGCAAGACACTGTTTGACAGAATCAGGTCAAGCCTTGGTTTATAAAAACAGTAGAAGAACTACAACATTTTTTGTTTGTTTTGGAACGAGCGAGGGCTGTTTGGGTTGTAGTAAGGAGGAAAGGTTTCCTTTATTATTGGTTTCTAAAGCAAGAACTAAATTAGAGACAAAAATCTTAAGCAGAATTTTAAAAAATTAGTCCAGCTCAACTTTATCTGACCTATGTTATAAATCAGTTTGCTCTTTCCCTTCAGAAACTCTGAGGAGATGATTTCTGATGACTAGCCTCAAGTTTGCCAGATTTCTAATAGCATGTGACTGTCAGGCCATTTCACATGTATGTTTTTACATGTATGTTTCTTGGAGAGGAAAGGTGAAATGAGAGTGTGATGGAAACCTGAAGAAAGGGAGGAGGTTGATAATGGGCTGAACAGAGGGAATAAGACAAACTATTCAGTTTTTACCTTTAAACTATTTTTCAGCAGGATCAAAACAATGGGGTTTAGTTTTTTCATTTTGGCATTAGTCAGAAATAAGTAGACATGAAAACTGGTTGGGAATCATGTACAGAAAACTTCATTTTAAAATGGTTCATAAGAAGTTACAAGCATGTGAAAACAGAAGCTTGGCAGAGTAGCCCAAAAACCCTCAACCACAGTAATCATTTTCCAGAAAAGCCAAACCAACAGGTTTAATTCCATGCACCCCATATAAACGACACAAAAATCTGGATCTCTTTGAAAGAATAATCACCATTAACATGAAAGTTTAAAAATACAGTCTCCCTCCTCTCAGTAGCTACTGTAGAAGTCAGTGTAAAGCTCAGACTTCTAAATTCATTTTTAAAACTTCAGAGAAAGAAAAGATGAGGAAAATGCAGTGACGTAGTCACGTTACTCTCCAAGATCCACACCAACAGGAAATCATAGTCAATTTTCAAGCAGAATCCTGTAAGGATTTCTAACAATTACTAAACAAGCTCTTAGTGCCCAATCTACTTTTTAAAATTGAATTAGATATGCCAAAAAGCTGTGTGAAAAATTCCAGGCCTTCATATCTCCTCACTTATGGACTGATAGAGCATTCATGAATCCAACCCTGTGTGATGGCAAGGATCTGAGCATTCTACATTATTACTGCACTGTAGTTCATTTAATGCTGCAACTATAGTTCATTTAATGCTGTGCTGGCTTCTCTTGCATTTTCCTCATATAAAAGTTAAGTATCCACTACAAAAATGAATCATCTAAACTCCAGGTAAAAGCTATCACAGTATGAAAGTAGAGATCATGCTGTGAAAATGATATCAAATGTTATATAAAAAGAGCTATCCTATTGAAAGTGTTTGTGGTTTGCAGTTTACCTCCTGTTAGCGGCTCTCTCTGTATTGATTTCAAAAACCTGTTCAGAAAGCTAAACTCAGAATTTTTATAGAAGTATTTGAAGAGTGCAGCCTGTTAACATCGTTTCATAAGTGAAAAAAACAATATATATTAAACACAGGTACACACAAACTACATTAGAACATCATTAACGTTGCAAAGCAAAGACTCGGAAGCTTTAAGATGCCATAATTAAGATCCTCTGTACAATCTTAATTCAGCCCCTACCCTGTGCATGTCCATGATGCTACACTGTTTGACTGCACAATGACCTCTTCCCCAGATGATCCCAACATCATTCATCCCAAACCAATACTTTGAATTTGTCCTGAGCAGTGAAGGAGACTGCCTGCATACACAATCTTCATTCGCTCATTGCAGAGACCAGGAAATGAGAGATAAATAAGGCAAGGGACTAAGCCAGGGAATGAATGGTCTCAGGGTTAACTCTCTTGAGTTCTGCCCTTGCAGATTACAGCTACTCTTCATCACTGGTTCCTACAAAATCTCAGGCAAGTCATTTGCGCTCACCTTCTCATAGCATTCGTTATTTGTAGTATGTTCACTTTCCGTGTCCTGAGAAAGAGTACCCAAGGAAGAGGGCCATATCATAGAAGACTCTACACCCATCAGCTGCAAACTGGAGGCAGTGGGCAGCCTGGTTTGGACACATAGCATGACTTACACTGTGGAGAGCCAGGAAAATATCAGGCCCCTGCTATCTCAGACTCAACCACCCTGCATCCCTTTTTTCGACATGCAGGAGTAGGGAGAATCTTACCACTCATCTCAGAGCAAGGGATTTTCAAAAATAAATGTCATTGTTTGCAAAACAGGTAGCAATTAAAAATCTACAAGGAAATGAGTAATTCTGTGTTCAGTCTTGGTCTTAAGCAGTATACAGTAACACAAGCCTAGGACTACCTGTGCCACAGTGAGAATAAAACAACTTACGGCTGCACTCATTCAACAAACACCTTCTACTTGGTGCACAGAACGATGCAGGGCTCCATGGGAAAAAGCAGTATGTGACCTTGTAATTAGAGACAGTACAAAATGTATACACACAAGGGGGCCCAATTAAGGCTTCATAGACAGAATTATTCTTTTTTCTTTTTCTTTCTTTTTTTTTAGTTGTCGTGGTTTAACCCCAGCCAGCAACTAAACACCACACAGCCACTCACTCCCCACTCAGTGGGATGGGGGAGAGAACTGGAAGCATAAAGGTGAGAAAACTCACCTTTGGGTTGAGATAAACACAGTTTAATAGGTAAAGCAAAAGCCACACATGCAAGCAAAGCAAAACAAGGAATTCAT
The DNA here is from genome assembly GCF_929443795.1 of Astur gentilis. Lineage (NCBI taxonomy): Eukaryota > Metazoa > Chordata > Aves > Accipitriformes > Accipitridae > Astur > Astur gentilis. The sequence continues at coordinate 17,127,337 of NC_064896.1, forward strand.
TCACCACTTCCCATTGGCAGGCCAGTGTTCAGCCATCTCCAAGCAAGCAGGGCTCCATCACGCGTAACAGTTACTTGGGAAGACAAAATGCCATCACACGGAACACCCCCTCTTTCCTCCTTCTTCCCCCAGCTTTACATGCTGAGCATAACATCATATGGTCTGGGATACCCCTTTGGCCAGTTTGGGTCAGCTGCCCTGGCTGTGTCCCCTCCCAATTTCTTGTGCCCCTCCAGCCTTCTCGCTGGCTGGGCATGAGAAGCTGAAAAATCCTTGACTTACTAAACATTACTTGGCAACAACTGAAAACATCAGTGTGTTACCAACATTCTTCTCATACTAAACCCAAAACATAACACTATACCAGCTACTAGAAAGAAGATTAACTCTATCCGCAGCCTACACGCTGATAGGGTGGTGTGAGAAGCAGAAAAGGCCTTGACTCTGTGTAAGCACTGCTCAGCAGTAGCTAAAACACCCCTGTGTTATCAACACTGTTTTCAGCACAAATCCAAAACATAGCCCCATAATAGCTACTATGAAGAAAATTAAACTGTGCCAGACAAAACCAGCACATTGGTGCTTAGTTTTATTGCAACGTTCATCGTTTTGTACCCTTTTATCTGTCATTTCATAGGTTGTTAAAAAAAATACAGAAGGGAAGAGAAAAAAGAAAGCCTGAAAAAATCTATTGTATGGAATGGCACTGGTACTGAAAAACAGGGCTGGCACTTCATGGTCCATAGCAGAGGTTTTAGCCATGTGAGCGGTAAGAGCAACGGTAGCCTGCATACGGAGCAGATCGAAGGGATGGTTGAGAGGCACACAGGTTTCTCAGGGACCAGCTGCAGCACAGGAACGTGGGGCACCACGTATCTTGGCCTTCCCTCTCAGGTCTAGAGATGAATGACCTTCGGTTGCCATCTACTAGTTTCCATTGCAAATACTTTTCTCTCATGTTCTTCCCCACTCCCAGTCCTTGCCTTATGCCAATATTTTTGCAAATGCAATCCTAAACTCCTCCAGTCCAAATTTCCCATCCCAGCCTTCTGTTTAGCACTGTACTCTATGGTTTGTTCAGATTGACCCTAGTAGTATTTACTCCTCTTATTACTCCTGTTTATTAGTTCTGGTTTCCTACACATTACCTCCAGGTTTCCAATCCTACCTCTTTTCTTTCCATCTCCTACCCCAACCCATATCGACACTCCTCCAATTTTCCTGTCATCTCTTATGTCAATGGCAGCATTTCCTGCCCTTATTTCCACACGACTTCTTTCTTGCTCACTTTTAGGTCCCAGTTCTAGCCAAGTCCTTTTACAGCTCCTCAGCTCTGCAATTAAGTAGATTTTCCTCCTCCTTGGTTTGAGCAACAGTAAAGAGAACCTCGAAACCCCAAGTGCACATCCTCACTCTCAGCCTTGCTGGCCTGCGCTGTGCTCAGAGCAGGGAGCTGAATTCCTCACCTCAGCATGCCCAGCAGCATGCTTTACTGCTCCGGGTAGGCATACGCTTGAACTTCCAGCACCTTATGCCACAGTAGCCTAAAAAACTACAAAAAGTAATCCCCAAGACGATTTTGCTCAACACCTGCAATATCGTGCTTGGTATGTGCTGTACAGACGATAATTTCAGGGAATTCAGCTCCTACCAAATCTCTACTGATCAAGTGAAAAACAGATTTTTCAGTCTTTTCCTAATGGATCCGTAATGGATTTTCACTGGAAAAGCAAAAGATAACGATCCCACAAAATTTTTAGATTAAGGCTGAAGAACAGTCTGATGGAGCTTATCAAACAGACACAAGAACACACAAAATGTACTTTGCCTTCTTTTTTTCTGGAAAGAATAGGAACCTTCTTTTTAAATTTCAGACAGACAGAAGTGGGCTGATGCAGACATCCAGAATAGAAAATTTCAGCACGGATAGTGCTGAAATAAGAAACTCTAAACTTTTAAAATAGGTCACACATGATAACATTAAGTGTTATGCCATTAGCTTCTTTTACTGTATGTATAAACGGGGGGGGGGGGGGGGAAGCTTGTATATGTATTTATAGACTTACATAAGAAAAAACAATGTACCTAAGCTAGGTACCAAGAACTTACATTTGACATGACTTAGACCTGCCCTGAGATCCATGTGGTTCATCATTTCAATTCAATATGCAGGTCATTCCTCAATATACCAACTTAAAGGAAGCCCAAGCACCACCTTTAGCTTGCTCTTTGAAAAACATTATTGGACTTCTAACTAGTAAAGAACATTGGACATGGATACTTGGAAACTCATGTCAAAAATATGAAACAATTTCAGTTATTAAAAATGGACGAAACCAAGAAAACAGGTTACTTCTGTAGATACAAAGACCCAGAATATGCAAGTGCGTACTCTGCAGCCAGATGATCACTGGTGATTAGGCAATGTAAATGCTCAAGAGACCCACTAGACAGACCCTACATGGCCCCCACTTGTGAGTATAAAAATGACACCTGCTGTAGTGGCAGACAAATGCATACAACAAATACGAGCTATTCAGTCTCTGAGCAAGGCCACACCGGCAGCGGCTACCTGGGCCTTGAGAAGCTGGGGGACATCAGCTGCTCAGATGGGGTGGCCAGAGTAGCTGCACATTGGTGGGACAGTGCTGAGTAGAGCGAAGAAGAAAACCTGCAGAAAATAAGATGCAAATTCACAAGAGCATTCAGGCCACTACTCATGGTGAAAGAGCTGTGCTAAACCAAGACTCCACTTGCACAACTGCTGGAGTACGCTATAGTGATAGGACAGCAAAATTAACAATGTTGATTCATATAAGGTGCTAAACCAAATGAAGCAGTGGAGCTTCCATATGGAAACAGACTTCATGCATTTAGAAAAGCTGCTAAGCACACTGATGTGGTCTTCACCAATAAGAAAGACAAAAAGCTACTGGTAAATACTGGAAATTTTCTGTATGTCAAATGCATGCCCTAGAAACAGACTCTCCTTCACTCCCATGATCTGCCTACAAGAATTGTATGTGCCTTTTCCCAGTCTATCTATTCCTTCTAGTGCTTTCCTACCCAGCAAGGTCCCATAGCTAGCCAGGGAAGCTACCTCCAGTGAGCCCTCTGCTCCTCTGAGACAGTATGATCCAAACAGCAACTAGCATGGTTGGACCTGGGAGCCACTACTCCTTCTTACCTTGCTGCTTCATCACACTACAAGACAGCCAAGTACTTAAATACAAAGGAAAAGGTAATTCAATTTCATTACAGTACCTTACAGAGCCTCCATAATGCCCAAATATTTTATATATAACACAGCCGGTGTTCTGAACGTTTCCTGTATTAGAAAGCAAGCCATATGCAGGTATGCTTAGAGCATAAGCAGAGTATACACAGAAACGCCAAATGTATACCTACAACACTAACTCCATTCTCCAAAACAACCACTTCTTAAGGAAAGCTATTAGGAGTTTGCCTACTTGGAGAACTTACATATCACATCCTTGAAAGACCAGTATTTACTTATGTCCACATCCATGCACCTGAAAAATCACTTCTCTGCTCCTTCCACATGTTGGAAACACCAAAATTCCTCAGCTGCTTCAATTACTTCTACTTTTAGCTTTGAAGTAGTACTTCAGGCTTTTATATGAAGTTGAACAAATTGGCATCTCACCTTTCTGAACCCAGAAATTCTCTGGTCCTCTAAAGAATTTGTCCCCCAAAGTATTCTTCAAGCATGCCTAATAGCCTAAAAATCAGACTCCCCAGTAAATGCAGTATACAGGGAAACAAATTCATCCTGGAAGCCAGAAATCAAATGAAGCACAATGAGGATTCAAACAGCAGAAAGCCTGCGGGGGAGGCCGGACTGAAGCCAAGCAGAGCGGGTGTCGTCCATGAAGGTGGAAGGCTGCATGCTGAGCTGCTATGATTCAGAGCTCCATAAGACCTACAAATTTGCAAAGGAAACTAGAACTACACAAGAACTTGATACAGATACATTCACAGACTTATATAAGGTTTGGTAGGAGGATAACTCAGTTCAGCAGAGAATCAGCAGGGATTTTTTTCCACTCTGCAGCTAGTGCACTTCTCAGTCTTTGACACTACTGCAGTGTTCGGCGGTGCCGTGTGCCTGCAGAAGACAGGAGGGTTGAGGGAAAGAGCAATGTGCACAATAGCACCAGGTAACACAGAGGCTAAAGGAAACAGTGTTTTATCCCGTTAGCCACTAAGTGGAGCTACTAAGTAAGAAAGGTGAAGGAAACTTTTGGTTTGATTCTTAAATCACCTTTCACGCTATCGGAAGTGCTGTTTAAATCCCCACTCAAAAAGTTTGAAGTGTGAAAGTAATAGCTCTAGTTGTCCTGGTCACACACATCTATACTGAATCGCATGCAGCATCTTGCTGTACTTAATAAATGGCTGAATGATTTTATCTTACAAGGAATCCTTTTATTCCAGTTGATTCCCAATCCTACTTCCAGTAATTGAGTTGTGTTACACCCCACTGTGTGTTCTTACAAGTGCATGACTATGACTATCACTGTTACGAGAACTTTACTACAGCTCAAGCTCTTGAGGAGAAGTCTCTGGAAAGCAGCTGATGTTGCTCACTGGAAGATCAGGAGATGATGTGTCCCACTCAAAAAGTGGGACTGCTCAGCCATTGAGGTGTTGAAAATGCCACAATGCTTCCTGACCAGAACTAGTAACTGCTACATCTAGGGGATAGGCTGCATTTTAACCTGGCTGTCACTGTGAAATTATCAAATGGAGCTTCAGAGGAATCCATTTTGTTCATCTGTCTTCCAGTCTGATACAAGAGGCAGCAAGCTGATATCAATGTACTACATACGGTGATACCACACAGCCTTCTCTGCCACTCCCAATGCAGAAAGCACTGTCACCCAAGCCTAGTGTCAAGGAGAGAGCTCTACCATGGCTGAAGGTCAGTCCTGGTAATGCCAGGGTGAAACAACCTGGAAGCTGTACCCAAATCCAGCTGTTGTGAGAGTGGGCTCTCACAGTTCCTCTAGCAGCAGCATGTAGATTCCTTTACCTCACTCCCTATACAGCTGGTGGACTGAAATAATTTACTTCGTGCATGGTGCTCATTTGTGCTCATGATACATTTGGCAGAGCTTTTTGCAACATCCTCTGTGTAGGGCTGCATTTTAGGGCTATCTTGAAAACTCCACTTATGCAGAAAATATTCTCTATTTCAAACACAGCATGCTTCAGTAAATCTATGTTCCGTTGTAGTGGTTCCACACTACCATAAGATACTTGACGCTTTTGCCTAAACACCAAAGAACTGGGGAATTTGGAGGTGTTCCCTCCATTCCCTACAGCCACACAGCCATCACTGAAGTCATGCTAGTTGCACCTCTCTTCCCACAACCATCAGGTGTGTGGATAGAGCATTCTTAATGAGCAGCCCTCAGTGCTATAGCGGACCCTATCTCTTGTCTAGAATAGGCAAAGCCCATTGATCCTCATGGAAAGCTACAAGTCTCTAGTATTTACAGAGAAGTGGGGTCTTAAGGGAAATTGCATTTATCTAGTGGAGGGGATGCAGTACTCAGGGAGAGGCTTAATTTCATGTATAATGAGGACATTTAGAAGCATCAGATACATTGAAAGGAAGGAGAAATAAGCAAAGAGTCACACATGGGTCTTGTCCAAAGCACAATGAAATCAGCTAGCACTGCAAACTCATTGCACAGTTAAGACAACATTGGGGATTGTGGTCATCACCTCTTCTCAGGAATCAGCTGAAAGAATTTCTCCTTCTACCACAGTAAGTAGGAAGAAGATGTGAGAGCTAAGCCTGAGTCAATGTTAAGGACCAAACTGAGGTGGACTATTTAATTAGAAACTCAGTTCTTCATGTACAGTTCTAAACAGAATATTTAGGGATGCGAATCTACCTATTATTTATCATGGGATCTGCGATTAGTCATGCAATAAGCTAGCTTAATACTTTGTGATTTCCATACGCGCTAGCCCATGACAAGGCATTCAAGTCATGACTCTACTTAGCCAAAGAACATCTGCAGTGCATGTGAATGGACAGAAATGCAAAATACATGCCCTCTCCTTATTCCCACTTAAGGTGGGAACACGAGGAAAGTTCATGAAATACTTTGCTGAATGTATTCCTAAGTTTTGGGATTGGATTTGGCTGCAATGCACAAAGGAGTATGTTTTCCTGTAATTATGCAGTGCTCCAATAATGCCAGATCATTTATAAAAGCCCTAACTGGAATTACTAGATAGTTCATTGAAACTATTGTCTCTTCAAAGCTATTGTAGCACAATCTTCCACTGATTAATTGCAAAGACCAAGACTTTTAAGATCTTTCCCAAACATTCCCCTACAGTATTGCCATCAGTTCCATGAGATGCTAACAATTTGGTTCATGAAACATGGTGAAGTTAAAAGCTTCTTTCATCAAGATAGTTCTGCTAAAATTAAGTCCTGTGGTTCCCAAACATTAAAAATAAAAAAGATATTTCTCAATACAGCTTTGTAATCTTTTCAAATACTAGAAGGTCACTTATGTTTTCAAGGCCGTTTAGCAAGGTCAGGTTGTAATGAGCTGCAACTACTTTATTTGTGATTTGTGGCTCTGAGGGATTAATTGTCCCCACTCTGTCTCATCCACAATCTAAGGCCGAATTGTCAAAATGATCCATGGCTTTCGTCCCCAGGCCCATGGTTTCATTATTAAGGTGCGTTCTAATCGATAGTAGCATTTTTAACATTTTGCCCCTTACGTTTTATCAATCCTTATTATCTAATGACCAATACTGAACTGGCACAAGGTTTTTCAGAAACACACTGACAGATTACAACAGGCAGTCACATGCATTTGTAATTAGACTTCATTACCATTATAAGTGCTGAATGGGAGCAGAATAGAAAGGCAGAAGGAATGCACCCAGTTCACAGAGCTGGTCCCATTTCTTAGAGCCCTTGCATGAGTCTGTCTTAATTAAAAAAAAAACAAAAAAAAAAACAAAACAAAACTCAACAACAAAGAACAAAAATTTGGGATCTTTTTCAGGTTAATATGTTATTCCACTCCACTGGCCTAAGTCATATCAGAAGCTTTGAGAACTAGCCAGCCATCTAGAAATTATGAAGTTTTCTTTTGACAAAGAAAACACCTACTGCAAAACAAAGGAAGTCTGTTACATTTAGTGTTCTTAAATATGATTATTTGAATTACTTTGATTCTTTGTCACAGTTTAATCTGTTCTCATGTTGATGAGGTAAATAGGAACATTAATTTTCTTTTTTGCCTCTGCTGGAAACTGGAGTTATGACAGATAATACTGCATCTCCTTATCTAAAATCACTACTGGTTTAGAAAGAAAGCTGAGGGGACAGATCCTCAGATGCCATAAGCCAGCCTAGTTCTGCTGAAGTCAATGGAAATACACCAATTTACGTGTGCTGAACATCTGGCCCAGTAGTGGTCATTAACAGAATATTGCCCAAGAGTAACATTTTCCAGGCTACAGAAGAGCTGAAATAGTTATTTTTAAATTCCATAGCATTCATTCTCCCTCCTCATCTGTGAGAAGGGAGTCCTGGGCTGTCTAATGAAATGGCATGCTCTGGCCTTCTAGCTTTCTTATTCAGGGAGTGTGGCCACCTTTCCAACCTGACCTTGTCAAAGCAAACAGCTTCCATCTCTGGACAGCATGTTAAACCACAGGCTACGCACAAACACATAACGAAAGTTTCACTAGGAACAAAACATGACACTTAGCATTTCACTGACAAACACAGACCATGCAGTGATTTAGAACTGCAACTAAATATGATAACATTTAAGGGGGGGGGGGGATCAGTATTTGGTCCAAAATGAATTTTCAAACCCAAATCTGAATGAAATACAGTTTGTCAATTCTGAAAATATAAAATCATTGCTGGCTTCAGTAAGCCTAGAATATTATTTATCAAGCCTTCAAATTTGGAATTTTTGTGAGAGTCTGGTCTGTATCCTTTCAATCCTTATGATCATTTTACAGTGTATTTTTCTATTTCCCTTTTCCAAAGAACTTCTCGAGCTGCTTGGGAAGAAAATCTCCTAAACAAACTTAGTCTGCACACACCCAAAATAGAGGAATGGCTGGCATGACTCCTTGATCTCAGCAGAGACTTAGCTGTGAATTCTAATACTGGTATCTTAAACGCCAGTGCAGTCAGTTCATTGCTGATCAATGCAGGAAGGAAAGAAGTGTTATAAAGATTTGAATGACGTATCTTGACTGGGATCTCATTTCCTATCACTAATCAGCACTACCTAAAAAAATATCACCAACACTATTTTTCAGCTATCCTAACACGTTAGTGTCTGGTTCAGACAGACCATTTCCAAGGCCCAGCAGTGTTCTCTTTAAGATGACGGACCACAAAGGCCTCAGCTAAAGCAAAGGGAGAAATTTGTGCCTGTGGCAATACCCACTTTAAAAGGATACTGCAATTTTATGAAGTTTTGCTCTTAAAATCTCTCCTGTTTGTACTATACATAGCTAAGGGCTCATTGTCTTCAGTCCAAGGTGAAACTTTATGTATACAGAATAGTATACATGACTATATTAATACATACTTAAACCTTTTGAAATACGCAGTGAGGTCTTAAAAAAAGTTTCCGTGTTAAAGGACTGACAGCTTGGGCTTATGCTAACTTGTGTTTGATGTACTGTGTTTATATACTGGGCATGGCATCACATGATATGGAATATCCCTTCAGCCAGTCTGGGTCAGCTGCCCTGGCTGTGTCCCCTCCCAGCTTCTTGTGCCCCTCCAGCTTTTCTCGCTGGCTGGGCATGAGAAGCTGAAAATTCCTTGACTTAGTACTTAGCAACAACTGAAAACATCAGTGTGTTATCTACATTATTCTCATACTGAACCCGAAACATAACACTATACCAGCTGCTAGAAATAAAATTAACTCTATCCCAGCTGAAACCAGGACAGTATCCACCCCTACTGAAGCCTATGGGATTCTGCAGCTGCCACCACCACAGGTCCTCACACATCTTGTCCAGGCCAAAGGCAGCTTTCCAGCTCAGCTTGCACTCAACCAGCGCCGGGCTGGTGTAGCAGGAGGTCATGTCTCCCTCCTGCCGGCCTGCGATCTTGTACTTACTCCAGTTAGAAGCACCTAACTTCTCACCCTTTGGCTTTGCCAGACAAAAAAAAAAAAAGAGACTGACCATTTTCCTGGGGAACACAGCGATTCTACTCACCTCTCACCATTATTCTCAGAAAAGTCCAACAAACTGGAAATATTCTTAACACTCATGTCAAGTAAGCAAACTTTTCTCCTTTGCAGAAAAGGCCATAGACACATTTCAGTGCTCAGATTCTCTACATCCCACCACCACAGTTACTAGTGAAAGTGTTTATTGCCAGGGCTTCCCGTACGACACCATGTTTCACAGCTCAGTGTGCCTATGGGTGAGGGAATTGATCCTCCTTTATTACATACAGCAAAGGTGGTCAAGAGCTCTAGCCAGCACTAGATTATATTTGTCAGGTAGACAGCAGTTACAGTTCATTAAATGCCTAAAACATGTATTTTTAAAGGATTCACTGTTCTTCCCAGCCAAAAACTTGTTTCTGTTCTGTATTGCCAGTGTTTGCCCATTTCCATTTCTCTCATTATGGGCAGTTATATTACATTTCAGCTATTGAGTTCTTCATTTAACATCATGGCAGTGTACAGCAAATTTTTGCAGTACCTGCAGCAGCAACCCTATACAGGCAATGATGTTCAAGAAAAATGTTGCAATGAATCAACTTTGCATTCTAAGTTTTTCCCATAATACATTGTTGTTGTTGTTTTTCAAAGCTCACTTGGAAATATATTTTAGACACATTAATGAAAGACAAATCCAGTAAGATGGAGAGAAGGAAATAAAGTAAAAACAAGGTAGGTGGTGTTGAAGCAAAACAAAACATGTTTGGTAAGTTAATAATACTAGAAGCTCACTTTATACTTCATTCCCTTTTTGAGGCACAAAAGGGAATACTATACAGACAACATCAACCCATCGCAGCTGGCAATGTGAGCATTATGAAGAGCATTTTGGGTGAAGATAACCAAGTGTAGTGACAAAGATGTCTGTTTTTCAAAAAGGTTATTTGCTAAGCACAGAGAGAATGAGATATGATAGTACCCATGCAGTAAGGTGGCTTTTATTAGTCCTTATAAATTCACCTCAGCCTCCTAGGCTTTGTACCCCCATGGATGTGTTGGGCCTTTTACTTCCAGGACTTCCTTCCTACTACCAAAGCAGGGCAAGTGAGAACAAAGTACTTTTCACCTGAAGTAAAACACTAATGCAAATGTACTTTTAAAGAAAATTATGAGACTTAGAAGGAAGACAGCCATCATTTCAATACTGCCTTCACTAGAACGACTAACATAAGCAGCTGTATGTCCTTCCATTTCCCTTCTTGTCTTGTTTCCTCAAGAAAAATTTTCATTGTGTTCAGTCAAGTCACTGCCTGTTACTAATGATAGAATTTGAATTCAAGAAGAACAAGGTAATTAGGCCAGCAGCCATGCCATATCCAATTTTTCCAGGGTAACCTTGTCAAGTCTGAGCATTCAATTTCTACACCCAGAATACTTTTACTTCTAAACATAGGGCATTACTCTTTGCTATAACTGATAGAGATAAATCCATTTAAACAAGAATTTTAAAAGGAATTTATGGGAAAATAACCATGTGCAGTCACTGAATCAACACAGAAGAATTAGGAAAATTTTCCATCAACAGAACATTGGGATAACACCAAAAAAAGACCAAACTGTCTGGTGAATCCAACAGTGTTAAGTAGTTTCTCAAAATGATGAATATTCTAACTCCTGGAGGGTCCACAACAAAAAAATACCTGCCTAGTGATGTCACAGCATTCTTTCTTAACAGGCTAATCATGTTATCATTCCTGTGAGGGCAAAAATTACCATGCCCTTGCATTAAGTGAGCTTCTAAGAAAGTTACTCAAACTATCCTTTCAACAGCCTGAGAAATTTCACTGGATGTCGGGCCCTGAAACACCTCTTAAACCCCATGCAAATACATACTATTTTTGAAGCATAACAGCGCTGTGATTATTCTGGAATTGAATTCAGGAAGATGTTCAATAAAACTCAGAACACAGGCCTTTTCTGATCACAGCAGCCCTGGAAGAAGGCCATCAAGACCGCCACTGTGTTGAAATTCAGAGTAGCTAGAAAGGCTCCACTATATGTTTCCATATAAAAATTTTCCAATAAGTTACACTCTAAGTGAACTGAGTCAAAAATAGGTTTATGAAATTACTTGATAGCCATCCCAATCTAGGGAAGACAATCCCTGATTTTTAGTTAAGGTGAAATGCTTTACTATTGAAAGAATTATCCCACTCCTCCAGTTTTCACATGCATTAAAAGTAATGTTCCTATTTCAACAGTCTTACCTGCCTCCAGATTGCAACTATTAATGACCGACAGAAGTACAGGGAAGTTTGCCCTTTTAAAAGATTAATATAGTCAGTTTTATTGAGTTTTGTTCATCTTTGTGATGAAGGATTTTCCCCATTATTTAAGAAGGCCTTGCATGATAAGAAATAGATTCCGTAAAAGAAATTAGAGAGCCAGACTATATTTCAGCTGTTTTTCAATGTGGTCAAAAGGTACCTTATAACAGCAATATTATCACATACCTGTTTTAAAGTCAAGCTTTTATCAGTTCTTAAAGCTCCTACACAGAAGAGACTGAATTCTATTCCAGTTATCTTTGTGGCCGCCCATTTTCAGTGACAAGAGATATAGGCATGAGGAACAGTCTTCAGAGATCATTTCCGAGGATTTAACACAGGGCTAATTGAAAAGTAAATGTAGATAAAGCAGCCCACTTTATGGAGATGATTCTGTTGAGCATTTTTACTAATGCAAGACTTCCTCACTGAAGTCTGGGACCTCCTTAGTCTACATGGTTGTAGACATAAGACAGACTGGCAACATGCATGCAACTCCCTGCATGTGCTTAAAGCTACCTCACTTCTGAATTGATCAAAGAGGGATACAGAGTATTATACAACATGCCTGGGTAAATTTAAATTATACAAAGGTTTATTGGCATTGTCTGTTTAGAGATCCTATTGCTATTACTGAAGTCAAGGCACAAATCCAGTTCAAAGGATTAAGCCTGCCTTCTATGCATTTTCCTCTTGCTTTCTTGGTAAATTACAACCAGTTAAACTCATACACATATTTCTCCATAGGACAGTATTTAGCATGGTAGGTAATACTGGGCAATGTTTAAATAAGAAGGGACTTAGTTTGTGGACATACAAGCAAGAGAAGGTACAAGTTTATATCTTCCAGAGTTGTAAAAGTTTAAGATTTCTTCCTATATGTCTGCTTGGACTTTAAAACAAACAAACAAAAACCACCACCAAAATCCTCTGGTACATTCAAGATGCTGGGACAACCTATGTTCTATTTTTAGAATTTGTCAAAACATGAAAAAGTAATTGAAAATGGATGAAGGAGGCTTACAAGTAAGTTGAACCTTGAGCCACTTTGCCCCTTCTATGACTGTCAGAAAATTCAGAACAGTCTGTAACTGAAAACATCAGCTCAGGTATAAATTCACTGAACCAGCATCACCTCAAGCACAAAGTTCTAATTATTATATGCTTGGCAGGTTCTCTGAACAGCAGAAAATATAAAAGAAGTCGTGGATACTACCGGGACTTTTTCTGTCCCCCCACATCTAGGGATTTCTGGCAGAAGCAAAAAGCCCTTTTACTCCTGTTATGTACAAATTAGTTTGCATTTACAGTAGTGCAGCATGAAAAGTGTCCTGTGACCTTAAAGGTTGAAAATATTCTATCACAGTATAGCAGAATGCTCAGGCCATTTCCTTTTTAAGCAAAGGTCTTCTCATCATTCTTGTTTTTCTGATTTGTAAACTACACACACCCACAACTTTTCTCTAAATATTTTTGTAACATTATATCCTTCCTGGATTAACTCTGTTAATAGCAAGTGTTACATAAAACAGCACCACCATTCATTCTCATATTCTTCTCAATTTTTTAATTTTTCTTTGTTTAAACATATGTGTTTTCTGAAGTACACAAGGATTTTGATTACAAATGTAGCTAGGTGTTCAATTTCACAGACTTTCTCCAACACCAGCATACTTTGCCTGCCTTTAAAAAGCTCCTTCTTCCATTCAGTTCCACTATGCTTACTGGACCAGCAGAGTAGCCACTATCTATCTACACTCTGCAACACAACAAATGGGGAAAGGAAATTTAGGCAACTCATAATAGACAGTCATCTGCTTTTGAAAAAGTCCCACAGCAACTTTTAACACTCAACAGAATAAAATAAACCTTCATTTTTTAAGACTCCACAAGGAAAAACAAACAAACAAACCAACCCACAGGATTTTCTTTTTTCCAGTTAAAATAAAACCACCTACTACCAATGAATCTAAAAAGGAAACAAACCCCTAAAATCATCATTGGGATCATTCTGCTTGAGGACCCCCAGAATTTCTCAGTCAGACCTTCTCACTTCCTGCCAGAAACAGCCCCACTGGAGTACCCCTGAGGGAGCAGACAGCTGGCAGAGCCTGTCCTTATTAAGAAGTGGTGAGATTCATCTAACCTAGCTTTAGACATCAAAAGGTTAGACATTTAATTCTGAGTTTGTCACTGTAGGCTTTTCTACAGTCAATGGAGAGAAACAGGCGTCTCCAGGGGGCAAGTTGTCTGACCTGCCTATTTTAGGCTGAGATGAATCAGTCTCTGAAGGTGCCCATTTTTCCTCAACTGACTGTAAAGTGAATCTAGGATGACTTCCCCAGACTTCAATATGTACATTTCTGATATCTTGGTGGAGATATCTGAATTTCACCCACAATTTTCAAAGCTTAAACCCAGCATCTCTGACAAATTAGCAGTGTTAAATATCTGTTCCTTGGAACTGAAATTTTCACACCAAACTCCCAGATTATATTTCAGTTGACTTTCGCAATCCTGTCCCTTTTAAAAATACTGCCTTTTTAAAATCAGTTGTAGTTTAAAGCCAATGAGCTGACACACACACACACACACACAAAAACATTAAAAGGTAAAAATGAGTTTGACTCTGCTGCTGTAATAATGCTTTGGTTTCTCCTGCCCTATTCAGAGCTGACTTCCACAAGATAACTTTTCTGAATCCATCACCGAAACACTTTCAGTATAAACCCTTTTTTGTTTTTATAAACCAAAATGCAACAAGCATCTTTCATCAGTAACTACATTTTTCTGCCCAACGGTCTGATGTGAAATTTCAATTTTTAGTTTTAAGCCTTCACAACTTCATAGCAACATAAAAATTAAGGACAGGACACCATCAAAAGAGAGAAAAACTGTTCTGTGCATCTGCCTTTCATAACAGAGGTCTTCCAGCTCTGCATTTTTCCCATGGGATAAGCTAATGTTACAAATTCAGAAAGGTCCTTTCAATTATTATTTTTGGACAGATGATCCATTAGAGCAATACTCACCATTAGCATTGTACTCATGGATATACTCTATACCTTAAGGCTAAATGAGCCCTCACATAGAATCTAATCCATGATCCATCAGCATTTAACTTAAATGACAGTCCTGTATGTTTTTCCTTTAATGACAAATTCTTACCATATATGTCTTTTTCCACCTATGTATTCCCATCTCTCTCGCACCAGATCTGAACTAGCAACACTGTTTCTGTAATATATAAATATAAAATGTTCCTTTAAGTATTACATTACCACCTTGTTTACTTTGCATGTTTTAGATGTTTCTTCTTGTTTTTTAAAAAAGTTGTAGCTAATAAAATAACTGTTAGACTAGTAGTTAAAATTATCTACAAGAAAAACAAAATGGGAAAAAAACAAAAGGAAAACTAAAATGAAATACTCTATTTACTACTAACGAGGATTCCTTTATAATCTTGTTCATATTTAATATATTACAACTGTTATCACTAAATAAAAGAAAATAAGTTGTGGCACATGCCCAGCTAAAACAATAAAAAAATTAATCAGTTTCATTCAACTCTATCCATTTTTTTCAGTCTGCCTAACCTACAATATCACTCTGCACTGTGTTGCTACAGTGCTATCTATTTGCTCAAAAATGTGCCTACAGCAGTCAGTCAAGTTATTAGGTATCTGATTACTGATCTTCTTGCAGTTACCCTGTGGCAGATTCTCCTTTCGGGCTCATGCAAAGGCAGAATCCAGACCCCAGCGTGCGCAAAGCTGTAAGTAATGCTAGCTCTAGACGTCTAACTGAAATTGGAACTGTCATCTACCAATTCCTATTCACTGCCTGAATTCTAGCACATTTTAAACACTGTCGTGCTTAACTACCTGCAATCAGATGCTACACTTAACAGTACTTTTAGGGACGCACTCTGCAATTTTTTTTGCCACGATTCATAATAACAATCCGACAAAGGAATGTAGTTAAAGCATAGGCTTAGCTGAAAGCCCATGGCTGATCTCATATGAGAACAACATGGTGTTTCTCTCAACAACAAATACACTGAATAATCTACAGTTTAGACAACAGATCCAAAACATAAATCACTAACAATTTCTTTCCCAATCAAACATTTTATTTAGCTGGTTGTATATTCATCATGGGGAATCACTACCACTACATGCTGAAGTTAGGAGACCAAACAGAACAAAAATAAACTCTTCATTTACCCGGAGAGTGAAAACATCACCTGTTACCTAGAAGGCAGCGCTGTCAAGCACCGTTCCACAGCGCAGCCTTCAAAGCAGTCAGAAACCTCCCTGCGGAGCAGGTACACCAAGCTCTAATACCTGTACTAACTCTGAGCACCAGGCTCTGGTCAGTCTCGAAAGCAATTAGGCACTGTATCACCTTACTTAGCAGATCCTGTACAATAATAATCTCTGTGCTCCTTAACAGACCTATTGGCCAAATTCAACATATATAAAGCTTCAGATGACCAAGCCTGAAAGGGCTCATGTTCACATCAGACTGAGGTCTGCCATACCTGAAGTCTTAAAATGGTGTGAGCTCTCATAGCTCTTGGAAAAAACATTTAAACACAAAGTTTGATTCCTCACTGTATCTTAAACAGCCATCCCTATTTTGGGAGCCCAAGTCTGAAAAAGCCAACGAGAACAGAGACAGAAGCAGACAACTTTTCCCCAGCGAGGGCCCTGTAGACTAAGTCTGCCGGGGGTCAGCACAAGCAGCCAGATTACAGTTACTAGGTTGTAACTGTACAGCCCACAATAAACTATAGGGGAACAGAAGTGTATACTGATTAAGATTGCTTAATTAAAGTTAGCAACTGAACTTGACAAAATTGCTCCTTTGTCTGAAGGTCTCTCAATCCTACACGTTCCCAAATCTCTCAGCTCTGTTCCATCTCTTGAAGAAGGTGTTACATTCTCAGAGCACTAATGCACCATCAAATAATTTCCTTAAGAAAAGCAGCAACTATTTTGTTCATAGCTTTCTTTTTATAGATGAGTTTAGGTTTGACTCCCCTTCACACTCTCAATACAATAGTAGCTAATGGCCTACAAATTTCAATTAAAAAAAAACCACAAATATATTGTGTTTGTATTATACACAGCAAAGAAATAAAGGCTATGTTTCTGGAGGATAGGGACAAGATGCAAGAATTGCTTTTCAAATGCAGTGAAAATAATAATAATAATTCTGCCATTATGCTGAGACCTTTCACAGCAGGACAAGTTTTTATTATCAAGATATAAAGTCCTGAGAAAGTAGATTTATAGGGGGCATAGTGACACTAATTAGAAATCCTTATGAGTGTCCATACAGCACAACTTAAAGGCATTGAATGAGTCCACAAAATTAATCATGGGCATGTAGAAATGTTTACTCACATGCTACTGGTTTGGTTAACGTCAGCTGAATTTTAGGAGCAGGTAGCTAGTTTTTAATATATCCCTGTAAAGCTCTTTGTTTTGGGTTACTGAGGAGAGAAAAGAGGACGCGGTATCTGCCCAGTTATACATGTCCTGTAAATCATACCACTTGGAACCCTGGCTCTCATAGTAAAATAAAATGCCTTGATATAAAATTAATAGTGACTCAGAGAAAATACTTTTTCTGATAGGTGTTGGGAGGTACTGGCGCAAATGAGCTAATGGTCTCTGTTAAATTTCTAAAAGAAAAAGGTCAAAAGCAATTTGTCCCCAGTCCCTACCTTTTCTCCCAGTCCAAATTGCTTTCATGTTAGCAATACCTCAAGAAAAGTAAAGATGTGAAATAAAATTTGGCCCCACTGAGATCAGTAACAAAGTTTCCACTGAACTTGCTGGGGACAGGATTTCACTTGTGGAGAGTAAAATATAGAATCATAGAATCATTTAGGTTGGAAAAGACCTTCAAGATCATCGAGTCCAACCATTAACCATGCCCACTAAACCAGGTCCTGAAGTACCCTGTCCACTCGCTTCTTGAATATCTCCGGGGATGGTGACTCAACCACTTCCCTGGGCAGCCCATTCCAATGTTTGACAACCCTCTCAGTAAAAATTTTTTTCCTAATAGCTAACCTAAATCTCCCTTGCCACAACTTGAGGCCATTTCCTCTCGTCCTATATCCATTCACCTGACAGAAGAGACCAGCACCCACCTCACTACAGCCCCCCTTCAGGCAGTTACAGAGAGCGATAAGGTCTCCCCTCAGCCTCCTCTTCTCCAGGCTAAACAGCCCCAGCTCCCTCAGCCGCTCCTCATACGACTTGTGCTCCAGGCCCCTCACCTTAAATGAGGGTTTGGTCCCCCTTGCTCAAGTCTGAGATCAAGCATGTTTATAAAGCGATGACTGCAGGACACCTGGAAGTGACATGTTCCATGCTACGATATTCCTGTGCATGCTCAGGAAAGCAAGGTGTCTGTTTTAGGCAGTTTGCAGTCTAAAATCAAGACCTGCAAAAATTATGACCAAACAGCCCTATTAAAGAAAAAGGCACCTCTCAGGAGTAAATATTGTACTTGGTGGGTGGAAGCTGTTCCCAAATGAAGACAAGACCAGCTATATTGTTCTGCTGTCTAGAGTTCATAAGAACTCGCCAGTATAAAACTTTTCTGTGTGTTTCATTGAACAATTTTCAGCCCTATGAAATGTTATTAAAGTAAGAATTTCACTTAAGATTAATATATGCAAAATATATTCACTTATATTACTTAGGAGAAAGACAATATAGTATTCTGGACTATCAAGTCTATAATTCTGCTCCACAGAGTATACAAAACACTTAACAGCAGAGAAAAAAAAAAAAAAACATACACTTCATACATCACCAGTGTTAATTATGTGCAGTGTTGCAAAAGCAGGTAAAAAAAAAAAAACCTAAAAAACTTTCTGTGCCTTAAGCTTTCAATTTGCTTTCTTAAGCATTAAGTATTTCCCCCTGTTTTTTAGCGTGCACAACTAGAAATAATTTTACAATGTTTTCATGTATGTTCACTAAAAATGCAAAAATATAAAATCCCTATATCTGAACAATAATTTAGATTGATGTTTGCTGAATAATACTTGGAATACACTGCAAACAGGAAATAGATGAAGCACATCTTTTTAAAACAATTCCAAGAAGACGCTGTATTTTGTAGCTTTTGCATGGAAGTGGACAAGAGACTGACCGTTTTTCCTGTAGATATGTAATTCTAACATCTAGGTAGAAGACAATTGTGATAGCTGCTTCCCCCTTTCTTAATAAGCGAACCCGTCAACTTCAGGACCTGACCAAACAGGCATCAGTGACTATCAGCAGATGAAAGAAATCGCCATAGTCTTTTTCAAAGATCAGCTGTTAACCAGCTTCAATGACTTTCCAGGCAGCCTACCTGGTTTGTTTGCAGCTTTAATACACTGGTGGCTACTTATGCAAAAAAGGCAAAAACTAATTAAATTTGTTTATGTATGTTATCGTGTGGAGCACTCATTTCCAGACATCAAGCTATGAATCATTAAATAACTGCTAAATTGGTCTCCTGGGATAGATCATGCCTCAGAGTTGGGCAGGCCCCCATCCCACCAAAGCCAGGTGTGCTCTGCAGCGAGCAGGCATTAAAACTGCTTTAAAGGCCATGATTTGGGTACGAAGCCAGGGCTCACACTGTGAGGTGAGTGGTAGGAAATCATGAAAACAGTGACAGCCCTCCTGTCAGAGTTACTCCTCTGTTTGATTAATGAGGGCATTTGAAAGACAATTAGCCAGAGCAGGTTTGGCTGCAACTAGCTTATCAATCAGGCACCCTCTATTCAAAGCACTAGTGCCTTCTTTTGGTTTTTGTTGCGAAAGAATTGTATCAGTGATACACAAACAACAAGGGACCTTTACATGTTATTTAAAAAGAGGAGAGCACAGTGTAGCAAATCACAACTGAAATAGTAAAATAAATGTTTTGGAAGCCACAAGCCACTGGTTACTGGCAAACCATCACTGCAACTTTTACATCACTGGATTTTCAGCTTGTGCCTAGTGAATTCAAGGCTGCATAACTACATCAAACACTTCCAAGTTGCACAAGGGCAAGTTTAGACCAAGTTTTCAACGACAACAATGAAACCCAACTACAAATGATCACATCTGTAACAAAAACAGAAAACAAACAAACAAAAAAAACCCCTTCATTGGAAAGCCTACTGTGAACTCCACCCTCTGAGCTTCAACATGTTTCAAATATGAACTGGTTTAGTTTTAAATAAATGAATTTGTTGCAATAATTCATCAGTTTGATACAACCTTATTGCTTTCCAACTACCACCATACGTAGAATTTAATATAATACTGACTTTTTTTAGACAGCTGCTCTCCCATGAGCATGTTTCATATTTTGCTTTAACTGAGAGCTTTGCTTCAATGGTGGTAGTCCTTGGCCCCATGTAAGTGATCAGAAATATGCAACACACTATTTAAACTGTGTCAGTGCTTTTCCTGAAGATTTACCTTTCCATCAGAACACTTTTTATCAAATTAAGAAAATGATGATTTTTGCCTGTGAATAAGTAAGAACCAAATTACTGGCTAATGTACTTAAATTACTCAGCCACTAGATGTGAATAAATCCAAAACTGAAAGAGCAGGATTGAGACTGAAGTGTGATGCACCACTTTTCCTTTCAGTTTACAGTTAATTTTCCCCGGTAATACCGGATCAGAACTATTTTTAATGCATGACTAGTGTAGTCTACTAAGTGGATAT
This sequence comes from Astur gentilis, assembly GCF_929443795.1. NCBI lineage: Eukaryota > Metazoa > Chordata > Aves > Accipitriformes > Accipitridae > Astur > Astur gentilis. Next base: position 17,147,626 of record NC_064896.1, read on the forward strand.
ATATGCAATGCTAGGAGGTTAATTTTTTTTAACCTTGCTATAATCTATTTCAGAAGTAATCTCACAAAATAGCTACATTGTGTGTGTTTGAATATGGAGCTAATAAAGTAAGAGGCAAATTAGTCGCTGATTAGATCAGCTAGAGTGCAAAGACAGAGGGAGCTTCAGCATAGCCAAAAAAAATCCTCTGTCAAGCTCCCCTGTGTTCGAAGTATACGATAGTCCAGCAGACACGGATAGGGAACTATAATTGTTTTTAAAAACTGGGAACAGTTCCCACTGAGAACACACAGCTTGTCAGAGGGTGAATCTGCAAAAATCACTCTCGTTAAAATCTTCAGCCACCTCAATATGCCCCAGCAGTGGCACCCACAAAGGGAGCACTGTTGTAAACTTGCCACTAGCAGTTTATACCCCCTGGCCCTGATCCAGGATCCACTACAGAAAGCCAAAGGCTCTTTCAATGGATTTTAAATTGGTCCCCACACTCCTCTGAGTTACAAAGGTGGTAATGAAGTACTGGGAGATGTTAATAGAAAAAAAAAAAATAGAGAGGATCTAAATAGGTGGTGCATAACCACTGATTCCCTATGTTCTTACCGAGACAGAGATCGAACAGTTTCTAATTTGTCTACAGCTGTAATTGTAAACAAAAAGGGGCAAAGGCCTAAGTGGTGTGGCTCCCATCTGTGGGCCAAATTCTTTCCACCCCTACCATGGGGGCAGCCCTCATTCATCCCCCTTATTAGAAACTATTAGGCTAGTCTCTGGCCTAGGCAAACCCGACTCACACCTGGGCATCATCAAGGAGAGGGTTAGTTGGCATTGACAAAACCCGTGCCATAAACGTGGCAGTGGTGAAGCCCTAGGAACACTGGCAGTGCTGTATTCGAGTCTGTGCCTGGTGTTGCTTAGTTTACTAGTGCAGACATAGCTGCTCTATTCTACTTTAACTGGATTCGGGGCACACTAATTGGCTCCTTGCAAGAGAGTGGTAAATGCCATGACTGTGCTTCAGTAAGAAAGCGGGAGTGCTGGGATAAATGCAGGCTATAACCTGCACTACTAGCCTGTGATCATTTCAGGGTAGGGGAGATCAAGTGGACAGAAATAGGTCCACTATTTTTATACAGATTAATACAGACTGCCAGCTTCCTCCAAATAACAAAATGTTAAAAGGACCCTGGGCAAGTGACAGAGACTTTGGGTTTTGTCATCACCTCTAGGAGAACAATTGCGTCTTCCTCCTCTTATTCCTCAGAGTCAGAAAGCATCCAGACATTTTGCTTTCTCAGCAGTTTGAGGAAACAATGGCAGGAACAAGAACAAATATCCTGCAACATATCCCAGGTATTTAAAATTTGAGGTTGATAGATGGTAAAAAAAATATATATATATATATATATATATATATATATATATAAGGGCACTTCACAAAAGAGAGATTCTTCTGTTTCCCATCCGTGACCCACAGACCAGCCACAGCCATTTGCTTAGCTGGAGAAAACAGCCAGAAATGCCTTTTGTAGAAAACAAGCAGAAATGTTTATTAAGCAGAGATGATTAGCCTACAGGTTTGACTGCTACATGGATTTAGATGTGTTACCTACTTTTCTATGATATCCATGGAGGATTTTTGCAATGTATTCTGTCTCAAAAGTCAAAACCTAAGAAAGACTTTAAAGAAAATGCCAACAGTTATGGCAAAGAAACACCTCTTTCCCTTATCTTCCAAAGGCATCAGATTGCTTTCCAGACACAACTGTGGACGTTTTCTTTCCCTTACAAGCCCCTATGTGTTTCCCCTTTTGGCTCATTCTTCTGGAGCACACTTAGGGAGACTTCAGTTTCAAATCCAGGAATACTGAAATCTTTGGTGAAGAGCATCAAATCTTAAAGTGTGCTCTGCTATCCAGGTCAAAGCACCTGGGCAATCAGAAGCAGCACAGAAATTTTGCCCCTCCAAATATGCTGAACAAGGTGCAAGATCCACATGAATATACAGGCTTCTCCTGAGGAAAAAAGTGAAGGCTTGGTGTAGCCACAATTAAAGAAATTTATTCTTTCACTGTCTATTTATTTGAAGCTATGGCTCAGGCCTAGTAGTTTAATTGACTTTCATAAATCAAAAAAATAAATATATAAAGTCAATCCTGATCACAAGGTGCATAAAAATGACCTTGTATCCGTCTTCCTTGTGAAAAGTTGGAGAAATGCTATCTACCTAGGACAGATGGTTTTCACCTAGGCAAAAATGACAGAATGTGCATCTTGGTTGACATTCCATTAACTACAGTTTAGAAATTCTTCCTTACCCTTACGTATTTTTTAATGCAAGTAAAGTTTACCTTGCTAATTGGTTCACTAAGTAACACATCATTGTTATTAAAAGGAGAAATGAAAACTTGCTGACCTAACATCCATGGCTATGATTATTCTTGTCAATTATTTTACATTTGGAAAGCCAAACAAATGTTGTATATAAAAACTAAATACTGTATTTGGCATAACTTCAAATTAGCTGTCTCACCGTGCTTATAGCATGCAAATTAAACGCCCTGAATAAGCATTAATCATCATAATAGGCTAATTATTGTCAGTTAGCTATCGAATGACTTCTCTGCTACACCTTGCAGAGAATTTGGGAAAAATGTTAATAAGAAGATTCTGGCTACCTAAAAGCAAGAAACCAACATTGGGATTTTTACCAGTAAACAATTTTTAAGACAAATATATACCTTATTTTGACCAGTTTGAACATTATTCTGGTTTTCCCACATATGTAGGCTTACCGTCTTTCAGTAAACCATATTTAGTCCAAAACCAGCTTTGTATGAAGACGTCTTTGCGTCTGTGTCACTTAAAAAGACTTGCTGAGTTTTAAAACATTAATTAACATGTTAATAATTAGCTAATCTTTGTCTCCTCTGGCCACGCACATGGCTACCACAGTACTTACAGATAGCAAGGGACTTAAATGTTTTACACAGAACTAAATGTTTTAGAAGGGATAAAGTATACATGAATGCAGACTGCTACTTAGAGCCAGTATGGTAGGACCTCAGAGTATGTATTTAATAAAGGAGTGATACATTCTTGAATATAAATGGATATCCAATGCTTAAACAGAACTGAAGCACTTCTACGAATACACAAATGCCAACACATTCAAAATTCAGTCTTAAGCATTTAAAAATATCTTTAAACAAGCTTGCAGCCAGGTTTCAGGTAGAGTGGCTGTTATTTGTCTGCAGCATTTGTGAGAAGAGGTTCCTCCTAGTAGATTCATTTATATCCCCCTACATAACACATTTGTCCCATTTACTCGAAAGTTTTTCCCAAGGTGCTTGCTGCTGCAGTATTCTTACACTGTCATTAACATGTTCACCTTCAGACTGCCTCCAGGACTGGGAAGAGGCATTGGTCTTACTTTACAAATGGGAAACCAATGCAGAGTATGATTTCTACAGTGTCCCAGAGGAAATCCACCTCAAGTAGACATCAGAACCTCCTCTCCCTCACCACCACTCCACCTTCCAGGGTGTTAAAAATGGCTCAAAGTCAGACAGAAAAGCTGCATGAAACCAGTAACAGCTCCAGATCACACAAGCCTTCCTTTACTGCCTTGACCACAGATCATCTCAGGGGAATGCTTTCATACTTATTTTTTTTCCCCAAGAATTCGCTTGTATACCTTAGTTTTTCTGCTTCATAACATTCTGCCTATAACACTGAGCTAAAGAAGCATGAAAGACAATGACAAAGACAAGATGCCTCCACAGATAATATGAAGAGTCTGTCAGAGAACAGTTAGTGAAGTATTGATTGGGAAACACTTAGTTACTCAGTTGTAAGAGGTAAAAATCACTTCCCAGCCCTCTACTGCCACATCCAGGGATCCCACTGGCCTTTCTGAGCACATTTCCCTAGGAGCTCCAGTTCAGCGCTCTTGTCACTGTGACCTCAAATTTTTTTAAGATATCGACTGCATTTAAGGTATCGACTGTTTCACAGAATGCAATTGCCATTTCTGTTGACTCTCATCTCCTTTGTACAACCTTATACTTGGGTGTGTCAAAATACATTTTATTCCAAGAAGGTAGAGTCTATGTAATATGAAGTGATAAACACCTGAGGATGCCCTCCCTCATAATTTGCCACCAATCTTTGTCCAAAACTGTTCTTGGCCAAGTTGTTGTGGCGTGGTGTCCAGTCACTGAAGATGATGATACCAAACACTGCCAGAATCAGTCCTAGCAGAATGTTATTAGAAACGACCCACACAGTAAGGGCTTTTCACCGAAAACCACTTTTTAGCATCTGCCAGTGAGGCCATTTTCAGTTTGTTTGTTAGATACTGCAGCGACAGTGTGAATTGCTACTGTTCCTCTTAAATCCAACATGGCATCAAGAGTTTTTTTGAAGCCTAAACACTCTGTGTCTACACAGTACATTCATTAGACCTGTAATCACATGAGAAAACTGAAAGCTTCTTTGATGAGGTCTTTTCATTATAAAACTATGTTGACAGCCATTAACTAGGCTTCCATTCTGTAATTCTTTGTCTATTGAATTCACTATCAGCTTTTCCATTAGTTTACCTGCAATCAATAGCAAGCTGACTAATCTATACAAATCAAAACCATTCTGCTTGCAGTTCTAAACACTAGCACAGTATTATCATTTGTGTTTTAAAATGTGCACAAAATCACATGCTTTAATAAAAATAAACAGGTTGACCAGAAATCAGCTCAGCAAAGTCCTTTAGAACTCTTGCAGTGAGGTTACCTAAGCCTGCTTGAACTAAAAAAAAAAAAAAAAAAAAAAAAAAGTTCATTTTTCAAAAGACCTTCTCTAACTATGCTGCTAATGGGTTTTATAGTTGTTCATTGCATTGATATGGTATTTGGACACAATACTGTGTTGGTTTCCAAATGCAGTGTAATTATTTATTTAATAATATCTGGGGTTTTTTTCTGCAGTATTAAGAATTTGTATCTACACAATTCTTTGGGTTTGGGGATTTTTTTCCCTAAATATGCTACAAAACCCATTGTCCTTGATCCTGTCAGCATGATCCCTCATGCCTTAGCTTCCCTTTTCAATTTTTATACTTCATTACTTCTAGTTTGTAAGAACTTTATAGAGATATCAATTGATATGTAAGTGTATATATAGCATAATAGTCATTTATTACAAGTGTGGCTTCTATTTCTTTCTGATACAGAACAGAACTTCTAGCTTTTTCAGTCTCTGGTACTCTTAAAATAACTCTCCATTTTCACTCCCATTTTTCTGTCTGCATTTTTCCATTTGCATTGCATTTCAATGTAGCTTCATCGTTCTCCCCAGACTAAGACATTCCAGTTTAGAGTATCCTGACAAGGAATTAAGATTTAACTCTAAGATGCATCTGTTTTGTCCCTTTACAGGAAGGCAACATTTCAACTTGTAGCTCTGCTATGCACCACCTGAGATGTTGAGCACCTGACTAGCATATACTTTGGCATTAACTATGAGATTTAGGACACCTCTGAGGCATCCCTTTTCTTCTGTGACCTCAGTTTAATTCCCAGCTTCAGCCAGGATGAGGTGTGGAGAACAGCAACATTCAAACACCAGTTCCCATTGAACTGTGGCTGCTGAATTACCTAATTACTTAGACTGATAAGACCAAGGAGGTATTCCTCCATAAAAATTTAACTCTTTCTTGCCTTGCAATTTGCTACTAATAGTAAAAGATTGCCTACTGCTAATGGACTAAAGAGGAAAGGGATGCAACTGAAAAGAGAAAGAAAATTTGTGTTTAGAAAGAAAATGAAAAGAAATTCACTCATCTAAGGGCCTTACAGTATAAACTTCTAGATGAGGATCCTATTTTTGCTTGTTAATATAACTGCATTCATATGTAAATTATTCTCTTTTGAACAGATTAATGTCAAAAGACACTCAAGCAAAACACAGCTGAGGGCTAACCTTTCTACTTCACTTACATACGCACACACAATTTTTGATAATAAAGTATTTTTAGTTCATTTTAGATCAAAAGTCAGTCATTGCTGAATGTCTGTGCTAAAATACATATTGCAAAAGCCCTGTAGGAAATGAGTAGGTTTACAGTGTCATTGCTGCTAAAATGAACATGAAATTGAATGTAGTCTGAAGTTTCACAGATTTTCTGCAGTGAAAAGAAATAGGACCAAGAGGATTGTGGAATATTTTTTCATAAAGAAGTTGTCCCTTTGTCCTATGTAGCCGTGTGTACTCATAAAATTCACTGGAAACAGCAGAAACTAGTACTTGAAAAGATCAAGTACTTTTACTTTAAAGTCAGGGCTTTCCTATTGCAAATCGTGTTGAACTACAGAGAACCCAGTAGATGGATAAAAACAGCTGAATGGATCCTAAGTCCATCCTGCTTACACAACTCTGCATGATCATATTTATCTTCTCACAAGAAAGAAGAGTCAAATAAGCTCAAGTCATTATATAAAGCCATCTATTCGGGCAATTTTTTCACAAACTACCATAAAAAAATCCATTTTAAATGCACAGAAGTGATTTGTGAAGTGTTAAGGCCTATTTTGCAACAGCTGTTTAAAAAAATTACAATAAGGGCATAATCTTCTTGCTGTTCCGGCAGAACTTGACATCAGTAGGAGGAATTATATGGTTGGAAAAGTATGAAAAACAATATCAACAAAGCATCAATATAATAAAATCTCCAGAAAAATTTTTCATCATCTTGATCATCAGAAATCTCAATAGCTGTTTTCCCATTTATTAAACTGGTCAGCAAGAACCATGTAAGACCTGACGGGGTTTCTGAAATACCAGTGCAACCACAAAGTTATAGGCAGTACCTAAAATAGAACTGTAACAACTAGCCATTTAGTAAGAACTTTCTTTTTTAAAAAAAATCCCACAGTCTATCACACAATGCACACTAGAAGAATTGCTAAATACTTGGGCAAAGTACTTTGATTAGATGGACATATCCACTGATCAACAATTTGTGAAGTATTATTTGTGTTCAAGTAGTAAAATAGACTCCAGCTGTGCTTAGTACCTCCTGGGTGATATAAAATAGTAAGTATTCATTATGACCTTTAGTCAGCTGCTTAATGGTAATACTAATGGACCTGCAATAAAATTTAGCTGACATACTACTTAAGAATATTCTTAGGCGATTTTGTGGCATTAAGTTGGCAAATATAACTACATTTAGACTCTGGATTAAATAACAAATTTTCAATTATAAATAAATCTTACGGTTAAAGGAATTTTGGTAGGTTTTAATGTGACAAAAATACCTGGTCACAAAGAACACTTTCTGGCTAAGTGCTAACACTTAAACGCGAGCAAGCAAGGCTAGCATTTTCAAACACTGAAGCTTAACATGAATATTACTGTTTATATAAATGGCAGCCCATGAAAAAGCTTGGTTTACAGTCACAGTCTGATACAACAAACAATGTGAACACACTAACCATCACAACAGCAGCAAAGTGGTTAGGCTGCTGTGTTCAATCTTACCAAATAACCTTCCAGAAGAACCAAACCTTTTGTAATGGAGAGATTTCTGCACTGCGATTGCCCACAGCTGAGGTGCAATTCAGCACAGCCTTTGTTGTCCATAGACCTTGCCTGATCCATTCAGCTCTCCCATCTTTGCACTGGGATTCTACCAGACAACTGACTAGGGGTCTTCCCAAAATACCTCATGCATACTTCACAGACCAATAAAAGAACTCCCTAAAACTTTGCTTAAACTGCAAGGAAGTATTATAGGCCTGGCCTTCTTCAATTGCTACCATTCTTTGTCAATATGACCTTTAAAAATCTTAGATTTTCTCATTATTTGCTCCCATCTCTTGCTCTCTCTTTCAAATATGTTCTTCATATGCCTTGGTAATTTATGTTACATATTGTTGGGTTTGGATCACCTCCAACTTTGTCTCCCTGCTTAACCATACTGCTAAAAAAAAAAATCTCACAAAAACAATCTTCTAAAGATGTTTAGTTCTCTGTCCCAGCTCCTGGGTAGTGTATGAAAGAGCTTTCCTTCTGTTATGTCAAAGTTCAGAGTCTTCCCATTCTGAGATGGATACTTCCGTAAAGTGACAGAAGTGTACTGATCTGGTATGGATGCACTACTCACCTGAAGACTGAAGTTAAAGAGAATTTTTTACAGTTTGAGGATAGTTTTCTGCAGAGAAGCTGAATAAATTATTGAAATTGTAGTCTTTACATAACCATAGATATGAAAGCAATAATAATTTACTTTTAGAAGGCTGAGTGGAAAAATACATTTTCTTCCAACTTCCTAATTTACCCTAGGATTTTTTGTGTATTAATATGGTATAAAACCCTATTCATTCTTCCCAGATTTTCACACAGGCCTTTCTTCCAATGTTTTATCTGCATAATACTATTTTAGGGACACAAGTCTCTTTCAGAATAACATTGTGTGTCTGTTATCCTTCTAGCACCACCCTCCATTCTCCCTTTTGATATCCCATAGCCTACATCAGCCTTATATTAAATCTAAGCAAACATAAGACCCCAGCAAATGTTGCTTTGCTTCATTTTTAAACTATATGATATGAATTTATCTTTTTCTCCTACAAAATAGAATTTAAGAAGCATTTGGAAAGACCCAAAGAATCTAATTTGTATACTACTTACAATTTTATACTCCTGCATTTGCCCTCCTGAGCGTTCAGCAGTACACCTGCCTTCTGTGGTTTCCCTTCTACATCCATTTGTACCAATAAAGTGTAATTTTTAAAGGGCTTGTATTCACAAAACTCCTGATAAAGCCACTGACACAGGTTTTATCCTTTAAATTTCTAATCCTACTGTTTGTTCATGTACAAGGCAAAGGTAATTGAGGGCATGAATCCATTTTATTTGCACATATTCAAATACTAAAGCAGACCTTATCAGAGGGGATTTAAAGAAAAGGGGAGTCGCAGAAATGTTGATTTTGGGTCTGCAGAGAACAATGCTGAAAGACAATCTTTTTGCTACAGCATTGTCTATGAAGCCAGGACAAGCAAATATGTACAATGAATGAAAAGAATAAAATATTTTACAGGAAGGTTTTTGAAGTGCTGAAAACAGGCCTAACTGTTCCCATGCAACTTTTACCGCTGATTTCAATAGCAGTAAAGCTAGACTAACAGCAAGTCCTTTTTAAAATTCTGTCTTGTGTATCCCAGCTTTAACCACAAAAACACAACAGAAACTATGGGTTGTTGAGGCAATATCACAACTCCTGGGATATGTAGTTGAATATTACTTACCCTTGGAGACTGAGGAAGATGGTAGAAGTAGGCAACTTGCAAAAGCAAGGTCACAGGGGTACTGATAGAACTCAGGTGAGCCAAGAGACAGATTAAACACAAATGCAATACCAATCTCCTCCTTACTTCCCCACATGCTATCTTTCCAAACAAAAGTGGCGGAAGCAGTCCGGTAACAGTCACCCATTTACCAATAGAAAATTGGGCTCTTACTGCAAATATGTTTGCTCTTTGTGAGCACAAGGCATGCTACATGTACTACTGTATGCAGCAACAGTTGAGAAATAATAATCGTATCCCATTCACTACTATAACGTAATCTATTTTGTACCACGTGACAGAGACGGTGCTAACCAACATTGTTTCCATAGTTATCATAGGGAGCGATGACCATAGTTCCAAAATCCCAGACTACAAAATAAAGGTTGCACCCACTCTGCAATTCTCAGAAACAACTGTGGCTAACACAGAAATACCCAAGCCAGCTGTAGAAGTAAGCTCATCCCAGCAACATGAAATTCAACTGATTTTGGTGGGAAACAACTGCAGTATACGCATATCCAAACAACAAAGAACGTATACGGAGTGTATGTATTTCTCTTAACAATGCACACATCAATCTTATCCAAGATTCGTACAACGGGAGTTGTGGTAGGAAAAGATACTTGCAGACCTCATTGATGCTAGAAAAGCTTCATCTCCAGGTAGTGTCCCACAGGCTGTATCTCATAGGCACCACAATAGATTACAGGTGCTGCTGTTCAATAATCTGATACAGATTATTGCTATTCTTTATTTCTTCACCAAATAACGTATTTCAGAATGCACGTTGTTTTTACCGGTGACTGGTTAGCCAGCATACTGCAAAATGGCTACAGAGCAAGCCTTACTGTAACCTTGCTCCTCCGTGCAACCTTCTCAGCACAAGCCAGATGGGTTCTTGCCTTCCTAAGCAGTATGCAAAGTGGGGAAGCAAACCATAAGCATCTATGTCTCTGATAAGCACCTGTAATAATACAGATGCATTCCAGTGAAAACAAGGCTACATGCAGGGTCTCTGTTCAACACAACAGTGCCTACTGTCTCTGCTAAGAGTAAATTACTCAGATCACACACTTCCCACCACAGTTTCTTTTGAGAAACACCCACGTACAGTATTGCTTTGAATTGTTTTCTCCTTTTCCAGATCAGCTGCTAGAAACTCTCACATTTTCCATGCTTTCAAAGTTTTCTTTTTCTGCAAAGAGAAGGCATTACCACCTATTCTTTAAACTAATTAACTATCCCTTTTAGCCATAATTTCTCTTCATATAAAACATTTGTAAAAGGTCTGTTTTTCCCCATGCCCTCTTTTCTCTCTTCTGGCTCTTCATTATGACCATGCCTAATTGTGATGAGCTGTCCACCATTTACTCTACAGGATTGTATAGAGCTTTGTAATGGGCCTGCCACTGATGTATTTACAATTGGAAGCAGTTAACTCTTTAGTCCTGCTTCCTTGTTCGAAACAATGAACTGCATGAGGAACTAGTGCTTAGCCCCAATTAAAGATTTTTAAAAGTCTCCATTTTAAGCCTGAGTACTCCAAATTGAGCATCTGTCAAAGGCCCCATCACAGCTCCAAATGGAGGGAGGGAAATCCTACTGAAGAGAAGAATAGGACTATCCCATCCGTTAGGGTGAAAGGTCTTCTCAGTCAGCATCTTAAACATGTAATCAGTATGGGATCTGTTAGGTCTGCCTTGTCCATATGAACCTGCTGATCTCTATCAGTGTTGTTATCAAACAATGAGTTTGCTGATATTCATAATTTCAATATTTTTTTCCTGAAGAGAATCTAACTCAACTGCTAAAATGGAGGGGAGGAATTTTTTTTTTTTTGTAAGTTTATGAATATGAAAAAAGCTCTTCTTTCTGCACTAGGAATTCCAGCATTTTTGCGTCATGAAAGTTTCTCAGAGCTGCTCTTGACATAAACCTAGCAAAATACATTAAAATATCAGAAGAAATCTCTCTCTCTCTTCTATTTCTCTTTCCAGTTAAAAGACCACACTCAAGCCATTTGCAGTTTCTGCAGTTCCAAGATTATTTTCCCCAGCATGTAGCAATTCTAAACTCTAGCTCCTTCACATTCCCATTTCAGGGTAAATTCCCTCAAAATTACATGAGGATGGTTCTAAAGGCTCTTGTATTCCACTATTTAAATGTTTTTACTATTTTCATACAAACTACATGCATCTTTAGAGTTAACATCTATGGACAGATGAATTAATGTTATGCCTCTTGATCAGCTTTGCACTGGACAGTGATTGTAACATGATGAATGATTCTTTTTCCTATAGAAAACAGAATATAGCAGTTGACAAATGTGCATGGACAGCTACCTTTCTGAGCAAAAATGTTCATATTTTGGTATCTTGATATTGACAATCTGTCTAAAATGGATCCACTTAAAACTTCAGTGCAGTGCTGATAAACCACTTCTTTGTATGTCTTCTTGTCTTACACTTTTTCTTTCTACTAAGGATCTCTGTACATGTTGAAAGAACATAGCTTCAGAATACACTTACAAAATGGGCAACTAATATCTATATTAAACAAAGGCAGAAAGAAGAAGAAGACACAGTTTTCATCTATAAAGAAAAGAAACAGTAATGAGATCTGATGTATAGAATAACTGCTGAAAATCTGGAACTTTATTTCCTATCTGAGTCCTAACAGCTAAGCTGATGTAGCAGGGCCATGCACCTTTGACACAAATCACATTTCTTCAAAAAAAAAAGTTAAACCTAAGTATGCAATGTTTGTCCTGTATCACTTTTTGAGACTGAGATATTAAAGTAATATTTGTAACAGTACTTATTTTAAAAAGTGGACAGCATATATTTTCATGCAAAAAACACCTTACTTTCAGCTAGGTCACTGGATTCTGGGCTTTAAGCTCTGCAGAACTGCTAAATCATGGGCATTCAAAAGTTACATGCCATAAAAGCACTTTTTAAAATAAATAAATAAATAAAAATCAATGCAGTGTGATCAAACTGGGGAGACTACTGTTTGTGTGCTGCATGTCCAAAGACCAGAGTTGCAAGTAGGTAAGAACAACAGCCAGAAAAACAGAACAGCACATGAAGCGAGCATCAAACTATACTTACTCCCACTACCCCAAAGGATCCAGGAGAGAGTAGCAGCACAGTGTACCTGAAGCTTAAGTGCTTTTTCAAAACTACAAATGGAATTGTTTTAAAAGAAGGTACTATATGGGGCTCTCTTCTCCCCATATTCTGTTCACGTTTTCTCCCTCACCTATTTGTTTATTCTGTTGTAACTTCTGTCAGAAATATTGGGAACTAAGGTGACAGAAATATTCCTGCACGTCAGCTTAGCCTGCTTTCCTGGGAATTAAAACAAAACCAAAAAGCAACAATGAAGAAAAAGCTCTTCTGTCAGTACTACATTTTGTTACTCTAGCTGCTTTCACAAATGGCTGAGGGACTGGAGTGGGCAGAGTGACTTCCTAATGGAACGACTCAGCTATGTTTATTGCGCTCAGACCTCTGTTTATTCATGTGGGGAAAGTCCACTCAAAATGAAAGCTTGTCTACAGCCACAGACTGCAGCAGTTTCTCTTTAGCAATGCCCTTCCTCTGCAGTGGATAAAACATGCAGTAAACGCAATACCAAATGCAAGCAGAAGATTTGTTGAAGTTTCAAGGCTATTCTTGAAGCTTTATCTCAGACCAGTTCTCTGAGCAGATATCTTTCTTTCTTCTCTAATTTCTTTCTGCAACTCTGAACACCAGTCCACCGCTTGCTCACTGAGCATCATTAGCCCTCGATTATCACAAGTTGTATTTTCACCTGTCCATTTGCACTTCCCTGGAACTTTTCCCATGTTCAATTAACATGTTCAAGCCCATCTCCCCACTAGCAGTGAGAAGAGTCCCTCGGCTATAAAATTTGTTCTTGGATGCTAAAGTTTTAATTAGCATTTAACATATGAGTAATCATGGTATGTGGTTTGCACCAAATCTACTGAAAAAGAAGCCCTCGCTTAGAACCTAGTTTTCTTTAAAGGTATATAAACACATGGTAAAAGCTATAGGCTTCCTCCTTGTCAGAAACTGACCCCCAGAGAAGTTACAGTCCCTTCTTAAAAAAAAAAAGGGGGAAGAAAATTCAACGTGTGTCTTCACAGAAGGTTTCTAATATACAGTAGGTGTACAGCACAGTGGTACCTCCTACCCTGACTGCGTAGATGTCTAAGGCCAGCACACCTTTTCCAGCAGACAGCAAATGCCTCCTCTCCTTCCTACCTGGTCACCCCAGTTTCTGCCCAAAGGAAATGAGCTTTTCATCCAGCACACAGGCAGGATGTGCCCCTTGTGCTCAATTACAGACAAGCTTCCTAAGATTTCTCAGCTGCAATGACAAGAGTAGCACATCAGCTGTTTTCCATTTTCCAAGGGACAGAGAGCTGTATACTTTCTATATTCTTCTTTTGACAGGTAGGAGAGTAGAGTTTCCTGATTTGAATCCTTCAAGCTTTCTGCTTTTTCCTTTTCCTTAGTAATTTCTGTGTCTTCCTTATTCTACCTAGGAGAAAGGGATCCTAGAAATCGTTCTAGCCTAAATTGTGTCCTGGGAGAAACCACACAACACAGCCATGCTATTTATGCACTTACAAAGCAAGCAAAAACCAAACCCGTAATTTGCAGCCAGAGAAGAGGATTCTTCTAGCCTGCAAAAAAGCAACATATTTCCAGTTTTCAGGTTTTGGAGACAGTCTGCTGCACTAAACAAAAGGGGGGATTTTGTTTTGAAAATAGCCCTTGTTCTTCATTCATGTAAAAGTATCCACTGCTTGAGCTACGTGAGCATTTTGAGGTATAGGACACAGCGCAATACTCCCTGGCAAAGCAGTACTTACAGAGAAGAGGAGCAGAATGCACATCGATAGGAAATCTTCTGCATCAAATCCACTTCACAATAAAGTTTATTATTAATACCTTTGTAACCCCCCCAGTTTCCAATATGCTCCAATCACGGTTGCGACAGGCGAAGAAAATTGAACTTTTCTACACAATTCTCACTAATATGGCCTGCTACTTGGTCTTATTGTTATTAGAATAATTTGCTCCCAAGTTCTGAAATGAACTCTGTGCCCAAGTAATTAAAGCTCTTAAAGTTTCTAGTCCTTTGTTTAAAGAATTCGTCCTTGTGCTCTCTATGCCCCATCAGCTACCTAATTAGCAGAGCCTTTGCGTGATTAAAAATTCTCACAGAGATTCTGCTGGATATTTGCCTCTCTTAATGAGTGTTTGTGGACAGCTGGGAGCGGGAGCTGGTTCCCTCCTCCCAGGACCTCCAATGAATTCTGCAGACCTCTGTCAGGGCCCAGGAGTGAAAGCTGTCATTTTAGTAATGTGGATGAAAATTGGTCAAAAGCACTGTGGTCCTTGAGGAATGAAAGGCCTTGAAATATAAATGAAGATGAATATTCATATTTGGTTCAATAAGTGCCAACTATTAATATACATGTCTGTCAGTAAGAAAAGTCAGAACTTATTCAGTTGTGCCTGGCATAATTTGGCTCCTAATTCACAATTATCCTCCTATTCTTTGCATTACATTTCAGTTAATTTTTTCAGTTAAAAACTTGCTGGAAAATGAAAGCATTGCTATTGCCACAAAAATAAGTACTCTTCTCTATCCTTCAGCTAATTTACTGCCTATTAAGGATCACCTGTGGCTTTTACACACAGGATTCTAACTATCTTGCTCCGATTTTCCATATCTTGTTCTCTTTCTCAATGTCAGCTTTTAAAATAGCCCATTGTAAGCCTCTGGAAGTATACCAACTTCCTTTATGGAAATTCTCATTAAATTCCCTACCCCTCTCCACCATGACCCTTCACCACTTACTTTATTTCAAACCCAACTCTAATTTCATATCTGTTGTGATTTTTAAGGATCTTTCAATTTTTAAGGACTGCAGCATTAGGTTGAAATATTACATGGGGGGTTTTGTGGGGGTTTGGGGTTTCTTTGTTTTTCTGTCTGTTTTCCGAGTACAGTACATGTTTGGTTTGGGGAAGGATGTAGGAAGACCCTGAAGAGATACTACCCCGCTTATTACTAGCGACAGACTACTAATTTCTGAAATGGAAGACTGGGATTACAGAAGACTCCTAAAGATATTCGAACTAGACAATCCTGCTTCACATGAGAGTCATCTCTTCCTCAGTGACATTTGAGAAATTAGAGCTAAGTGATTTTACTAATCAATATATTCCCCTTTTAGAGCTAAGTGATTTTACTAATCAATATATTCCCATTTATCACTTTGTCCAAAACACCATGTGCACTGGGACCAATACGCTTAGTTCTTAGGAGAAAATATTGCGAAGTGGGATTAATACTTGCTTTATAAAGTTAAGATGATCAGAGAAAACTGAAACTTTGTGTATATGAGGAGTTATGTAGATCATATATGCCAATGAACTGAAATATATTTTGGATTTCTGGACTAGAATCCGGGGCGGGGGGAGCCATGAGGAAAGTGTTTGTTTCCTTTAACCACAATATTACAGATCAGCATATTGAAAAAGGAAACTAGAGATGTGACTACCATGAAACCTGCTGCATCACCGAAAGGTTACACAGAGGCCACAGAGTGATTTAATTCAGCTTTACTCAGGAAATCTAACAGGACCACATCCTGCAGAGACATGCTTTGCTAAGTGACAGAGGAACATTTATTGTTTCAAATCTTACTTGGTCGTGTTCCTGCTGACACATAATATGAGCGTGTCTGAGTAAGGCATAGGTAGGAATCAGAGACGCTGTAACCTAATGGAACAGTATCTTGAGAGAAGGATGTGAAGCACCAGAGTCATCATGGAATGAAACCAGCACACAAGAGAAAAGAGACCCTGGATGTTTTGACACAAGTGACCAGATTCTTCTCTCATTTATACTGGTCCCGGTCCATTAGCTTCCAGGTGGTACATCTGTGAAGCCTGTAAGTTAAACAGCTTTCTGTTCAAAGATTTAGGGTAAACAACTTTTCTTCCAAACCATTTCTGTCTACATTTCATATGGTGCTTTTTTTTGTGTGTGAGTAGGATATTATTTTTCACTCTGCCTGTTAGATGTAGATTTGTTTCAGCAGAGCATGGTGATCAGCTGCTTTCACTGGCAGTTTGAAAAATGGAAGAAATAAGTTAGGACAGGTGTGGGTACACATTAGTGAGGCAATTAGGTTTGGAAATATTAATTTATCACTTGTAATAAGGTCATGGATTATAGATCTATATCCATGATACACCTATTAACTCAAAGGTTCCAGTTCAAAGGATCCAAAACAAACTGGGGGTGGGGGGTAATATCTTTTTTTTTTTTTTTTTTTGAAAGAGTGTTTTGGTTTGCATGTTTTCAGACCACCTGCCAAAAGATAACTTTTCTTGGGTTGGAATTGAAAAGCCATGACTCTACCTCTGTTGCACATTATCCTAAACAGAAACCATAGGACAGACACTAGTCCAAAATTCAACAAGAGTGGACTGAAATATTGTAAGCATTTTAGGCTATGATTAAAAATTGCCACAATTCCATATAAGTCTATATTTACGTGTCCTTACTTGTTCATACTTGCACAGTGGTCATAAGTCACAAACCCATATGCAACAACATGCCATTTTACAGAACTCTTTTGAGTTTATTGGGCTTCTAGGGATTTAATATCCATCCAGTCTATCTTAGGAGAAGGTGCCATTTGCGTCACTACTGTTATTAGCCAAATTTTTTCCCCTAATGTAATAAACATTAAAAAAAAAAGAAAAAACGTGAGTCAGTTTAGAAACTAACAGAATAAAAACATTTGCAAGGGTTTTCCCCCCGCCTCATTTTCTGGGATTTCATGTAGCACATTACCAGAAAGTACCTTGAACATAATAATTGTCATACCAGACCAGATCAAAGGTCAACTAATTCTGTCTCATTTGTGGAAATTAGCAGCATACAGGTGCTTTAGAAGACTGTTCAATACAGTCATGTGCAACTACCAAATAATCCACCCCTTTATTTTCACAACTTACTGTGCACCCATGCCTGAAAAAGGGGAGCAGCCCATATTAGTGGGGAAAAAAATAATCCATCTGTGATAATATGAAAGTCAGTAGAGTAGGAAAAGAAGAAATTAATCAGCTAAGTACAAAGTAAGAAAGGAAAGTACTATTTTAATTTAATGTTTGGCAAAGGCTCAGCTGAAAAGGTAGAGCTGGCACCACACTCCAGGGTACTAAACCGTGGCTTTAAAAAAACTGAGCAAAAGTAAACTCCCAAGTCAGGAACAGCCCTCAGAGGACTGACTCCCCCTGTTCTTCAAGATGTAGACACTGACTGCAAAAGCACCCCAGCTCCGTATTCAGCCCTAAACACCACACCACCCCCCGGCCCCGAGCTTAGAGGGATATATGCTGCAAAAGCAGGGAAGGAAAGTTCAAGAGGGCTGCAAGAATCAGCAAAGTGCCAAGGTTTATGGAGGCGTTCAGTTTCACTGCAGTTCTACATGCATTTGGATGTGGAGGACACTACAAGATTTTAATAAAGATGCTGGTATTTAAATTATTTGTGAACTAATTATCATTTATTCTGCATATTTAGAAGCTGGCTTGTTCAGTTACCTTGCTTTTAAAAATAAGCTTTTTTGTTACAGAGGCATGGTGAAAAAAGACAAGCAAAAGGAAAAAAATGTTTGATTTTTTTCTTAAAGATATTTTCAAAACTGTTCTGAACACAGCAGTATTAGGTTCAGAAATTGTGTCATCAAGCACACGTGCTACAATAGATGAAAGTCCTGTCTCAAATCGGTATGGATATCTTGGGGGAATCATTATAGGAAATCTGCACAGAAGTCATCTCTTAAGGAGGGATTTGAATTGAGACAGGGAGATCGTTTGACATACAAAGCATTGGGGGAACATGGGAGACTGTGAGGATGAGAGCAAGGGAAGGATAAACAGTAGGTAGGCTTCTTTCACATAATAAAACCATCACACGTAGGAAAGAAGCTATCTGTGACTAGATACTGTCACAAAAATGCACTGAAATTGGCCATAACTGCAAAGTCAATAAAATGCTCTTAATCTTTCAATAAACAATTTATTTTTAAAAGTTATTCTGGAGCTATTGAAGCTCCTGGGGTGGGGAAGTAAATGCATTTTAAATGTGCTGTACAGTATGCAGTATCACAGGTTTAAGTTTCATTTTATCAGATGTATGGTTTAGTCATTTGAACTCTGCATTAGAAGCCAAAATTCCTCCACTCTAACACTGACTCCTTTTCTGGCTTTCAACAAATCATTTAAGGTCAGACTTGAATAGCTCTCCTCATGAAGGAGGGCAGGTGCTATGCAGTACAAGACAGGAAAGCAAAATTTGCCCTTCAAATCAGTTTGCTTCTGTGAAACTAGTGTAAAATATTCACCTATTTTCTTGCAAGGTGGTCGCCAAAATGAGTTATTGTAGTTAACATTTGGAAAGAATGAAGAATATTAAATAGAGCTGGACAAATGTTTTGGCCAAAAAAAGAGGACTTTGCGAGTTTTAAGATAAAAATTCTTTTGGAAATCAGCACAATAAAAATAGTTTTGCAAATATGTTACTTCTCTACATTTTCCTATTGTTTTCTCCTTTTTATCCTATAGAAAGAACACATTGACAGAGGAACAAAGAGGGTACAAATAATGGCAAAACAGTAAATATTTCTATGTGAAAAAGCCCCTTAAACCATCATGGCATTTAAATGCAATTTTTCATTACACATTTGCTTTCAAACGTATTGCAGAGCATACTAGGCTCAAAATAGTTGCTCAGACTGGAAATCATTCAGAGAAGACAGCAATGCACATTCTCATTTGCTAGCTTGATCCCATCTCTGTCACTTTAATGTCTCAGTAACTGCTAGGAGTGTTTGGGGAGGTCATTCTAGCAATTGACTCTTTCATCAATTATTACTTACCCATTTCAAAGTTGCTAGGACACTTGCATATATTTTCATTACCCAACCGGCTTAAAACAAACCTCACTGCCCAACTTTGAGGTAGCACGTAGGAATCTATGTTCAAGATTCAACATCAGTCTCTTGCTTTGGAGGCGACTTCAGCCTAATTTAATACAGACTACATACTTCATTAAGAGATTTTACTTCCTCCTCATTGAATTCTGTACTAACCCCTTCTGACAGGCTTAGCACAGGACTTTGTAAGGTATATGTAACCAATGCCAGTATAAAATACATTTATCCAAGCAAGATGCTTTAAGACAAAAAGTGAAGATACGTTATCAGGTTTACCACTGTAAACCACTTCCATGAGAGAAGTGAAGATTTGTATTCATTTGCAACAGCCGCTCATACTGCTACAACATATTCTGCAACTACTTGAAAGCTGTGAAGTTGTCTAAGTCCTGAGGAGGTGCCAAAAAATGCTAAGCTGTTAGGAAGTCTCTTCCCCAGGTGACAAAAGGACCACCATTGAACAGAAAAAAAAAAGAAGAAAAACAGATTTGCAGTTTATGAGGTCAAAATGGCACTTGCAGGGTAGCTATCAAGAAGCAAAACCAAGACAACAGCTACTGCTCTGAAAGGAAGTCAGTTAAGAGCAGCAGCCAAAGGATATTTACTTCTATGCATACATAACAAGTGTCTGAAAAAACCCCACAACTAATGGCACCAGTAAAACACATCAGAGAGCTCATCCTTCACTGCACATTTAAATAGACTTCTTGGTAGCTTCAAAGAGAGACAAGGGTAAACCTGTGCTCTATATCCTGAAATTAGGAATTGATTCCATTTACATAGTGATTAAAAACAAAGGCCAAATCATAAATGTGCTCAGAAAGCACCCATCCAGCAGCATAGCTCAGTTGCTTTTGGAAATACGGCCACAGTTTGTTGCCTTGTCTGTGTAAACTGTAGGAACACCGTAGTAATGCTGCAAGTACCAGGAGGGTCCCTAGCTGACTTCATAACTTGGCAGAAACAAGCTCAGGTACCAAGGGAATATTCTAAAAGGTAACATTGGAAACATTAGGGAAGATTAACACTCTAACACTCATTGACATTACCTGGGGGCTCTTCAAGTACTTCTTTCTGTCTTGAATCACAGCTTCTGCCTTTAACCATGCAGAAAAGAAACAAGTGGTGACCTAATTACTATGAATTCTTCCAGAATGGCTCTGCTAGTGTACCAAACCTTGGAAAGAAGGTATTACGTTTCTCATCCTACCCCTTTACTTGCTCCACTTGGTGATCTCTGAAGTGCTCATTTCTGAAAATTACTATAGTTTATTGTGGTGGGTAATAGGCATTATACTAGCATTTAATAGATGCCCTTTGAAGTTGCCATCTGATTTATAGTCTAGAAAAGTTCTGTGGAAGTTTCCTTCCTCATGCCCCTATGGAAACTGAGCTACCTTTGCAGCCTATGTTGGTCTAGAATCCTCTGTGTATACACATCCATATATATACACCAAAAAGTATTTCCCACCACAAGCCTTATTTTCTCAGCAGATGGCCAGAAACCTTACATAAGGAGTAGGACTCGAACTTCATGCTTGACCTATGCTATTTCTATATTGCTATTTCTCAGTTTTGTATTTCCCTAGTAACTGTTTGTTATGCAAATAGGAGATTAGAATACACCATACAGAAGAAACAGAAAAATGGTATCTCGGGCAACATCTCATTGCTTCATTTTTCATTTAACTTTCCTCTGAACAGCCTGAATACTGTATTGGTTTTGTCTGGCAAGGTTTTGGTAGCAGGGGGGGGGGGGGGGGGGGTACAGGGGTGGCTTCTGTAAGAAGCTGCTGGAAGCTTCCCCTGTGTTCGAGAGAGAGCGAGCCCATATTAGCCGGCTCTAAGACGGACCCGCCGCTGGCCAAGGCCGAGCCAATCAGTGATAGTGGTAACGCTTCTGTGTTAACATTTTTAAGAAGGAAAAAAAAGTTGGGATGGGGAGAAAAACAGCCGCTGGAGAGAGGAGTGAGAACATGTAAGAGAAACAAGCCTGCGGACACCAAGGTCAGTGCAGAAGGAGGAGGAGGAGATGCCCCAGGCGCCGGAGCGAAGATTCCCCTGCAGCCCGTGGTGAAGACCCTGGTGAGGCAGGCTGTCCCCCTGCAGCCCAGGGAGGTGCACGGTGGAGCAGATCTCCACCTGTAGCCCGTGGAGGACCCCACGCCGGAGCAGGTGGGTTCCCGAAGGAGGCTGTGACCCCGTGGGAACCCCGCGCTGGAGCAGGCTCCTGGCAGGACCTGCGGATCTGTGGAGAGAGGAGCCCACGGAGCAGGCTTTCTGGCAGGACTTGTGACCCCGTGGGGGACCCGCGCTGGAGCAGTGTGCTCCTGAAGGACTGCACACCGTGGAATGGACCCATGCTGGAGCAGTTCGTGAAGAACTGCAGCCCGTGGGAATGGCCCACGTTGGAGGAGTTCGTGGAGGACTGTCTCCCGTGGGTGGGACCCCACGCTGGAGCAGGGGAAGAGTGTGATCAGCCCTCGTCCTGAAGAGGTGAAGCGGCAGAAAATAACGTGTGATGACCATAAACCCCATCCCTGTCCCCCTGTGCCGCTGGGGGGGCTTGGTGGTGAAATCCGGGAGGGTAGTTGTGCCCGGGAAGAAGGGAGGGGTGGTGGGAAGGTGTTCTGAGATTTCATTTTACTTCTCATTACCTTGCTCTGGTTGATTTGTAATAAATTGAGTTAATTTTGCAAATTGCGTCTGTTTTGCCCGTGACGGTAATAGTGAATGATCTCTCCTGTCCTTATCTCGACCCGCGAGCCTTTTGTTATATTTTCTCTCCCCTGTCCAGCTGAGGATGGGGGAGTGATTGAACGGCTTTGGTGGGCACCTGGTGTTCAGCCAGGGTTAACCCATCACAAATACTTTGCCTTATTTCTTTGGATGCAGTAGTAGAGAAACAGTTCACTAACATCTAGGCCAACATTTA
The DNA here is from genome assembly GCF_929443795.1 of Astur gentilis. Classification (NCBI taxonomy): domain Eukaryota; kingdom Metazoa; phylum Chordata; class Aves; order Accipitriformes; family Accipitridae; genus Astur; species Astur gentilis. The sequence goes on from NC_064896.1 coordinate 17,169,950, forward strand.
CCTATAGAACTAATGCAAACGGTGTTTGATCCTTGGAAGAAGGTCGCACCCAAATCCTCCCCCATTCCTGCAGGTCTGGAATGGAGTAAAACCTCTGCAAAGCAAACTGGTTTCTTCCACTCTTCTCCAAGCAATGCCAAGATGAGATGACCCTTGGTCAGATAATGACTGCACCTTTAAAACTCGACAGTAACTTCACTCTTAGCGGCAGGTTAATGCACTACTGTGTGTTCCTACGTGTAGGAATGGGTTCTGTTACAGACACTGATTCTGGGTTTCCCCAAAAATTCTAATCAGAAGTTCACCTCAAATCCAAGATTTGTAGCTTGACCAAACATTTTAATGAGGGTAGAGGGATGAAGTAAAGAGGAACAGTTAAGGAAAGCATATAAAGTGTTCAAATTTGTGTCTCTTACATGCCAAAAGCTTCTATCTTTTCAACTTCCATAAACAGGCAAGCAGCTCCCCAAAACTACTTTTCCAGAGATAGATACTAAAATGATACATGTGTAAATATATCAAACTTATTACTGTGCATCTTTCTCTAATTTTTTTTTACAATAAAATCAGCTTAAATATCCTGTCCTCCTTAAAAACATGCTGTGAAACAAGAAATATAAAGGTTGAGTAAGAAGGAAACTGGCTCCTGGTTTGGTTTCTTTTTTTTTTTTTCTTTTTTTTTTTTTAAGAACAAGGTCACATCTCAGCAACTGAAAAGTAGCAGAGCTCCTTTCATCAAGTTTTTAACTAGAAAAATAGTATGCCCATTTCTTTGTAATACACCTCTGGGCTTTTTTATTATGACTTCATTTCCCCTTGTAATATTGGAACGTCTCTATAATTGTAAAAGTGTAATAGAATCTAATAGAATTTCATTTGGAACTCTGAATGGTCTATGCCATCTCTGCTCATTTTGAGTAAAATAATGATTTTTAATGTCCACACATGGCTTCCCATGACCTTATTCAATCTTTGGGTTGATCAGGAAATATATTGATTCAATTACATACTGATGACAAATGAACTAAAAGAAAGAGGAAAAAAAGGTCAGCATATATTTGAAAATGTAAATCTTAGCAATGTCTTTTGGGCTTGCCCAAAAAAAAAAAAAGTCATTTCAAAATGCCATTTGTGGCTAATAGTGTGGAGTTCCAGTTCCTATCTGTGAGCAGCAAAGAAATCATTAAAGTGTAAGAAGCGTACTCTCCCCTCCTTTTATCGTTACAAAATCCTCTTTCCTTTAGAGGTTTGCATAGAATGACCTCTTTGGCTAAAAGACCCTTTTCCCCCTCACTTTATGGAAAGGAGTCTTGAGTTCATAAATACACCACCCATTACGCTAATTTTTCTTTCTTCCTTCTCCCCCCTTTTCAAGTTTGTTTTCTTCATAAAACAATTACCAGTGCAAACATTTAATCATCGCCACTTCCCTACCCCCACTGCTTTTGTTACTATCACACCTTTATCCCCTCATCTTCAATCTCAGCCATATAAAATGCCAAATGGGATGGTGTGCATCAGTGGAGTTGTTTCCAGTTTAATAAGCTGTAAGTATCCATTTGTAGTGTTGCAGTACTTGATGGCACATCACAGAAAAAACCTTTTTAATCTAGGCTGAAACTTCACCTCTGATCTGTGAAGCTGGGCTCTGAACCTTAGAAACAAAACATTTAATTGCTAAGAAGCAGTAAGACATGAATAGAAATAAAGAGCAGTCCATAGCTGAAGCAGTCACTGTGTCATTAGCTTATCTGGTAACATGGATTTCACGAGGTACTGACACACACATCCCTGGCTTTGGATTAGCTGTATGGCTGCTTTCATTACCTTGTTTGTTTTTTTAATTTTAAGAATGAACTATGGGTCTATGAAAAAGCATCCAGCTGACAGCTACTGAGTCTGACTTCCCAATATTCACCAAAGCAGGCGCACCTGACAGGCCTGTTTTTCCCACCATGAAAAGCCATTCTGCCCCAAACAGGTCTGAACAGGAGGATGCGATCAAGCCCATGAGCCAACTCTGTGCTTCCCCTCCACATCTGACAATAACTTCACAGGGCTTCAAGATTTTTGCTACGAAAAAAAGGTATTCACTGGGAATGGCAATACGACCACCACCTATCTTTGTGCATTTCACTGAGGAGCTTTTTGGGGGAAACCTGCAGTAGCTTTCATGCTATCCTGAGACCAGCACAAGGCTATGCCCCTCACATCTTATGTGAGCCCCCTATGATCAGCCTCAAGCCTTTAAAGAAGGGAATGGCAGAATCAGGAATTGACCCGTCATCTCATCCATAGAGGCATTAGCCACACTATCTCTTTCTGCAGACAGATCTTGGTTTTTTAAATATTCAAGTCTATCATCAGGATACACGTGAATGCTTTCAGACACAAAAGCACATAGCTGATCATCTAAAAAAAAACAGTGTATGGGCACTCCACTAAAATGGCAACATCAGAAACAAGATTTTGTCGAAAGCAGTGTATTTTGTTAATGCAAATTTTGTAGAAAACTGTGTGAACTGGAAAAGATCAATCAGGTATTGATTTTGCAAAGGAAAACACGTACATGGGGAAAAGTAGCTGCTTTCTAGAGATTAGTGTTGCAAAATAAATTCAAATGCGTCATAACAAGATTTCTCAGCAATTTTTTTCAGACTTAGTCCAAGACAAAAACAGATACAGTTTTCAGGATCTAATCAGCTTGAGAACCGATTAGCACCACATAACATAACATAAATTTAACTTTAGAAGTTTAAAACACAAATATTAATTTTTTTTCACAACAGCTTTTATTTGCGTACTCAAAGGGAGAAAGGTTAAAACAAAAAATTAGTTGTTTTCTAATCTTTGCTCATTTAGGGCAAAAATACCATGGGAAACATTTAGATGGGTAGCCTGCTTTGCTGTTACTATTCAGTGGAAAATACGGTTCATTCACAATAATCTCTTGAAAACACAGGCATGCAATAACACCTTCAATCTGCAGCATTTTTTGACTGAATGAAACATTGTTGGAGGATTAGTTTGTCTGCAGTGGAGTGCTGCTTTACGTTACTAGCCTTTGGAGTGCTGACTTTGGAGTACTAAAGTCCCTACAGGCTTTTAGGGCAAAATTGTCAGTCTCCTGGGAAATGAACATAAATTATGTATCTTATTTTCTGCAAGGAACAAGGGTGGCATAGTACAAAGAAAAAATTACCATTTGCTTCAGTGTCGTGTAGTGATACATTGGATAGTTCTATGAAAGGACTGAAAAATATAGTTAAGCATCTAATCCCAGACCTCCAAGTTGAGTAAAATTCAGGATGAGTCCATCATTCTGGGCTTGGTATGGCAGTAAAATATGGTATGGCATGAGACATCACTGAATATGGTGAAATTCCTTCAGCACTCTGTGAAATTAGGAGAAGCAAACACAGCGTACTTAGGTATGCTTTTCTTCTTTTTGTCCACTTACTCTTTTGTTTCCCAAAACAATTTAAATATTACTACTAATCTAACCATAATATTCCACAAAACCTTTAAACATTCAAATCATGACAAAGAAAAGCCAGATTTAAACATTTTGTACATAACTTTATAGTATTCAACATGAGACAGCAAATACCCAGTTACATTAGAAGTCTGGCAGAATAATGCAGATTCCTAGTAGACTAACCAGACTTCTCAACAAGTCAGCCACCGTAAAGAACTGTGCCCTGTCCTACTTCTCAGCAAACATTTAATGGCAGAGTGTGGTAGTGAGGTCTCATATTACCACAGCCTCATTAATTTCACAAAATATACTGCAGAACACTTGCTAGCATACTCTGAAGTATTATTGTAAATTATTTAAGCTAAACTACACTTGTCAAACAAATGACTAAGTTACATCTGGTTATGCAGAATCCTAGATTTTTCACTTTGGTAGTGTTCCCCAGCTTCCTAATTGCCCAAAGTAAAAATTAGTCTGGACTGCTTTTACACCTACCACGCTGAGAGCAGCACAGCCCTGAGCTGATGCCTGGTTGCTCTGTAGTAGCCTTGTATATACCACAAGGCCAGTTGAAAACTGCATCAACGCACGGGTTGTTCAGCTCAGCTAATGCTTGTCCTGATGTATGGAGAAGTCCAGTCAGATGTATGGAGAAGGTCAGCATTCCACAGGTGAGGAGGCCCTTTGAGCTCTCAGTAGTGACCGCTGGGGTCAGCACTGAGAGAGAACAAGGAGCTCCTTTTCCTGCGATACCAATACATCTAATAGAAATATTAATATTTACACAACATATCTTGGTTTCCTCAGTGAACCTCCAGCGCTGTGCCTCACCAGCTCTTCGAGATCAGTCTGCTGTGACATTAAAGGAAAGGCCATGCCGTCCCTTCCTTGCAAAAGTGATGGAGGCCTGCAGTAAGCAGTTTCACCACAGCACCCTCGTGTTGCGTAAAGCCTGCTCCACAATGCTTTGTTATTGTGGTGCTAAAACATAACCACAACTGACAAGCAAGGTAACTGGAGCTGCCAGCATCGTAGTTTCTAGAAGTTCACCATAGCCAAAGCACTCACCCTTCACCGTTGCCACATTCTTACCTGCCGTATTAAATTGTAACAAAAATATTTACAGTAAGCTCCACTGGTCTTGAACTGTCTTTAATAACTTGATCATTCAGTTGAGGCACACAGCAACCCACTCATACACTATAGATATAACTTAGTAATGAAGGGTGAATGAAAGAACTTGTTTGCTATGTCACTCAGGGCACAGATTGAAAATGTCTTAAATTAACATCATTTAGAAGAACTGTGGCTATAGGTTATTAAATATCAAGTTTGTGCCAGCAGAACTAAAGATACTAATTTATTTTATAATACTTTGAAATATTATATGGCATTTTATTTCTTGATAACCTTTCAATGTCTAACCCCATTTAATTTACATACATAGTTAGCAGCTCATTAACAGCTCATTAGAAACACCAGGAAAAACACGGGACAATAACAAATTCAGTGCAGCAGAGGGGACCAAAATTCTATTTGGGAAATTATACAGAAATCTCTGCTTCTAAATGACAAATCTATGGTGTTTTGCCAGCACTAGGCCTGCGGGGCTCACAGTTATTACATGGAAATAGTAAAAATAACTCAGTTTCTACAGCTGACTCTTCTTGTATTTATTTAGACAATACTAGAGGGCAATGCGCTGAGAGATGATCGCATGGCACAAGGCAGGGAAGATGCATCTTAATATAAATATTGCCACAGGTAAGTGCTGCATTAAACACTGTGACCTAGTAGTGCATTTAGGATGATATACAGTTCCCTGAAATTATGCTTTTCTGAAGTGTTATTCCTTTTTAATTTTTAAATCATCTGCTTTATCGTAAAAAGCAAACGTACATAATCAAAAGCCACAGAAGTCACAAAAAATGGATGTGCCAGGTCAGATCACTGCCTACACAGCCCAGCAAGCTGCCTTCATCAGTGAAGAGGAGCAGGCTTTTAAAATTGAGTGAAGATAGTATTGACATCTTTCCTTAGGTGTACCTTCTGGCAAATACCATGTCAGACAACTTCCAGGCGGGATTACTGTACATCCAGACTGTCATGCTGAATAGTGACTAAATAGGCCTATCTTTCATGAGTCTCTTTCATTCTTGGCACAGAGAGTCTGTTTATACAGTGAGACTAAGGATGCTTACTACTGTCACAAGCACTATTAGATACATGAAGGAAAACTCTTGAAACATTGTCATCACCTTCTCATAGGATGTTGGAGGGATCATAGAAATGAGTACTGCCAGGAAACGTAGTGCACATTGGAACTGGAATATGGCAGCACAGCACAAATCTCATCAATAAATCTCAGATAAAATACTGAACTAGTTACACCCAAAGAGTTGATTTAAGGGAAACTGAAGGCAAATGGGTCACGGAGCCCACTTGAGAAAGTTTCCACATTAGAAAATAAAATACATTTCCAACACAGATCTCAATTTCCAAATGCCAAACTCTGTCAGGTTCTCTGGGCTCTCTACAATTCACGTGCTAGCGTACTCTGATAAGGATGGAGTATACTTTAAATTTGAGGGTGGCCCCCTCCAGTTCTTCCTGCCCCTCTTCCAGTTCTCCTGAAAGGGATCTCAGCTGTCTCTTGGTCCTTTCCTCATTCTTGGCATAATCCTTCAACTTTCCTTTCCACATAATCTCCAGGCTTTCCTTTCTGTTATACCAAAGTATTTACTATATTCTGTAAAGTTTTGTTCCTGCCTTCCAGCCCTCTTCCTCCCACTGCTCCCAAGTCTTGGAAGAGAAAACAGTTTTTACTCACCTATTTCGTCATTCCTGAATCTTTTTTTTCTACACTATTTTAGATTCAAACCCTCATTTCCTCAAATTGAGATTGCCCAAAATGCTATTGATAAGGTACTTGAGGATAGTCTCACTCGCATGCCTTCCCCTTCCTTAGTATCATTTCTCCAATCTCCACTTGATTATATTTAAAGTTTAAAAAAACTTCTTGCTATCACTACCTTCCTCTGGTGGGCATCCAACCATAATGCCCTCTTACACTTTGCCAAATAACACATCTCTCATTTCTTTCCCCTCCTTCCTGGTATCTCTGTTCTACTCTACCAGTTTGGCTTGTTCCTCTGTTCTCAAGTATATTTTCCAAGTTAATTCAAGCTATTTCTACAACCCAAATCCAGCAGACTCACCTATAGAAAATGAATACATATCCACTTTATAGGAAAGTCACGGCACCAGGATATTTAGATGCCTGAACTGAGTTACCACAACCGTACGCAAGCGTAGATGGGTGCACGTGTGTGATTATTTGTAACTTACGTGCAACTTCCATCTTCCCATGCTCAAGTCAACTTGCCATCTCCCACAGAGGTTTATTTTTGGTGATTTTTTTTCTTCTTCTTCTTTCAATCACCTACCAACTCAGTAGCTGCTTTAGCTGTAAGCAGCGCCTTAGGCCGCCTGATTTACATACTCCTAAGTTGCTGAGCCATCGATACACTTTCTCGCTTCCCTCCCTTTCCTGCGTCACGGGCTTTCCGCCCGAACGAGACAGCTCGAACCACCCTCAGCAGCGGCATCTCTCCGAGGCGCACGTCCACGCTGAAACTTCAGCCCCGGGCCTGGGCTCCTTCCCATCGTTCCACGCCGGGCGCCTGCAGGCGAGGTGCCCGGTCCCTACCTGCGGGGCAGGCCGCCGCCGCCGCCGCTCGCCGCTTCCCCATCCCCGGTGCGGTGCTGCCACCTGCTGCCGCGCCGCCGCCGGCCCCTCCCGGCCGCCAGCCGGCCCCGGCCCCGGCCCCGGCCCCGGGGGGCCGCTCCGAGCGCCCCTGCACGTCGGACCTCCCGCCGGGGCCCACGCGTTTCGGCGGCGTAACGCTGCGGCGGGCGGGGGGCAGGCTCTTGGTCCGCGAGTGTAGTTCAAGAGGAATTTCAGCCGCGGATTTCAGGCTGGTCCTTCAAGCTCCCCCCCACCCCCACCCCGGGCAGGCAGAGTGCGTGGGACCCGTCCCCGGTGGAGCCTGGACGCGGCCCGGCAGCTGACTCGCTCAGCAAAGGACGTGGAGGGCCAGCCTCAAAAATACACACTGCAAGGCAGCAGCGATCGGGATTTGTTGCACGCTAACGTGCAGTAATTCAAGTGCTGAACTACAACAGCGACTGTAGAATAACGATGAAAATAAAAAGAGTTAATAAATCTTCGCTGAGATTACTTGCCAAATGGATAGTGTTAGCTTAAAAGTACTGAAAGTAAGTTTCAGAGGAAAATATAGTTAAACCTACAGAATGTAGGGGGTTTTTCAATCCTTATAACCCACGGATTAATTCTTCTTCCAGAGCATCAGAAAGTATCCCTGGCCAATAAAATCACATTTATTAAGTGCAGCTGTTCATTCATTGATGACTCCCAATTTCAAATTAGTCTAAAAGTCTACACATACATTTAAAATGATGGCGGTTCCAAGCTTAAATCTGCAATAAGACTTCTCAGGGGAGCAGGAGGGGGTTTTAATTTTAGGTCACTTGCTTTTAAGCAGTAGAGAACAAATTAAAGTAGACGATAACCACCTCCCTGTGAATTCTCCCCCTACCTTAGCAATTAAGGAGATGCTTCTTACAAATTTGTGTAATTAAGTGGCATCTTAACCAAGTTGTAAATGCTGAAAGCTGAAGTTTTAACAGAAACTATGCTTTGTTATCAAACCAACTGCTACACAACTGCTTATTGTTTACCACTCTAAATCCTCCTCTTCTACACGTTAAGAGGCTTCTCATCCTAAAAACCTAATAGTATCTAAGTGTAACTGCTTTTTTAATGAGCTCCCAGTGGATCATACACAATGCCTTTATGACATCTCTACTCCTCTTTAGCTCTAGTCTGTCAAATGATGAAATATTTTTTATAAATCTGACAAACAGCTGTAAGTTTTCTGCTTCCATCTTACACTGATGGCATTTCTTTCTTACAGCAGAAAAAAAGAGCTGCTTCCATGGCCAATATGTGAAAGAGAAGTTTCAGGTTCTGGCAAATAGAATAAATCTATGCTGTAGCAGAAGACGACAATTTGTTGGGATAAAGGGAAAGGAACTGTATTAACAGAGAAGTTAAGCACATGCTATAATATAATAAAGCAAATTGATGACTACAATGACCTTGCAGTTCCTGAACAGTGGAAATCATGAGTGCGTGGAAGTGTCTAAGACACCCCTGCGTGTTGCATTTCACTGCAGTATGCTCACACACAGTACTTTGTGCATCCGTGACTAAGCACACTGTGGGCAAATGTAACGCTTGGTATGCAAGTTTCGTCCACAATTTTGCGTAGTTAACCTTATCTATGCACTTCAATATACTTGATACTTTTGGAAGCCCCTAAACATCACAATTTTAGCCAAGAATACAGAGGCTTTGGTCCATTTATTCCATCAACCCATATTTTCCTTCAATTTCAGCAACTGCGTTGGTTTGAGCATTTACATCAGGAGTTTAAGTGAAGCACCTTCTCAGCTAGCAAGCAAGACACTTCTGACACCTTGAAACATAACATCAGGGAGAAGTCTAAGCTCACCACAGTTCTTTCCTTGGATCAGAATGGTCCCTAACTATTACCGTGGAGCTTTTCTAGACTTGCACCAACTTACATCACACCTGAACTCAAGACAGACTGGAAGAAAAGCTAGTCACAGTGAGTTACATCTACAAAATTATAGTGTACCCAGAGTCAGAATGTGACTGTTCTCTAGGTAAATTTAGGATCATTTCTACTGCATGTCACCTTAAAGTACAATGTAATGCGGGGGGCGGGGGGGGGGTGGGGAGCGAGAGTGATTTCAGCCATAATACAGAGGGGAATAATTTAGACTGGTCTGAGCATAGATCCCTGCTTACTGTGTGCCCATCAGAAGTGACGTTGGATGCCTGCACTCCCATTACAAAATATATGGAGTGACCATTGCTTACTGGCATCCAGCAAAAAGGAGCTAAAAACATGCCATGCCAGAGGAGAAAATACAGCACAAAAGCGGCTGGGATAAGATGTCAAGAATCCTGAGGAATAGAGAGATTTAGCACAACAGAGATAAGAAAGGACTAAACTAGTCATCTAGGCATATGAGATCATCGTAATTTTAATCTTCTGTACAAAAGCACTTGAAAATATGAAGTATGCAGATGTCAGTGCTTGGAAAATAAAAGCCTCCCTTTTAAAATCATCGATCTGAAGTGCATACAGAAATAAGATATACAATGGGGATCAGATATGTACCGATTTTGGTCCTTGTTCCCCGTTGCATATTTGTTAAGAGATTTCTTTTTATTACTTTTTAATTCATTATTGTAAGTGTAATCTCAGTCAAGTCAAATCACTTCATTAATTAAAAGGGATTGAAAAGGTCCTTAGCTACCGGATTCCACAAAGGCCCAAAAGCTCAGGCCTGTTTACAGGAGGTCGTATTTCATTTGCTGCCTATGTCAAACCAGTACCCGTCAGGCCTTTGCCAGGCCCCAGAGACGAGCCAATCAATGTCTGTTCACTAAAGCCCCTCGCATGAATCCATTTAAGCAATGTGGATGCTTCCTGTCGAAAAAAAGAAATGGTCTCTTGGTATCTCTGATAGAAATTAGCCATGAATTAAGAGAAGCACAGTTGTTTTGGAGGAAAGCCAGAACCAGAATTAATAGGCCATCTGAGCCTCTTGAGTGTTGAATCCCATTTGTTAGCAATTCTTTATGAAAGGTTTCCCCTCCCTACACCAGTTCTGACCAAACCCTGTACACTGTCTCCTGAAACTAAAATCATTCAGTTAAATTTTAACCAGCTGGGAAAGACATAAAAAATACTGTCTTTTGCCAAGCATAATTTTAGAAACTTGATTCATATTTGTACTACAATAACCCATTTGCCCTCTGTTTCCTTTGAAATACACATTTCCTCATGACTTATCATCTCTCTGTGCTTAGATGTAGCAGGACCGCTGACACAGATGGAGTTGCACTAGGCATGAGTTTGGCTCAATAGAATTTCAGAAATTTTGGCAGAATCTTGTAAAGGCTTTCACTGTACATTTAATTACCATTATCCTGCGTGAATGGAATAATATCTCTTGTTGCCAACCCTCCTAGCCTCAAAAGCTTTGCATATAAGTTTAGTGGCAATGAAATTAAAGAGCTTTTAGAGGCCTCATCTTAAAATGCTCTAAACTGCCATTTTTACAATAGACAATTTGGTTCAAGTCTGGTTTTCCAAAGTTACTTGAATTTTCTCCCATTTTTGGTGTCTAAGCATAGGAATTAGGTTGGGGGTGCAGGGGAGGCTTGCTTGTTTGTTTTCTTTCAAAAACTTGACATGAAATTCCAGTCTAATTACTAAAACCTGTAGGTTTCCCAGAAAATGAGTACCCATTTTTCTCAGAAAAGCTTGTGAGGACTTCTTGAGCAGGACATGTCAAAAATCCACTACTGACAGCTAGGCTGCTCAATCCCTAAATGAAGCTGTATGATCTGGAAGCACGCCGTGATGTACCAGGTGGACCTCAGTATCTAATCACACACAGAAAAAAACCCCAACAACACAGACCAAACACAACAACCCATCTGTATTCTCTTCAGCCTCCTTGTTTCTCTCAGAGTTTTGCTATACTTAACTGAGATATCATACTTCTCTTTTCAATCTGTAATATTTACTATACTCTGCCTTTTTCATTCTATTCGTATAATCCCTGGAATAGTAAAACATTAATCCAGGTTGATGCTTTGTATGCTCAGGCTATGCAAATCAATAATTTGTTAATAATATTTATAAGCATATAATTGGGAATATGATTAGTTTTAGAATCATCAGCTAGCTCAAAGGGTGTTGCTTGGTGATAGCTTAGAACAGTAAATGGGGTTTCTTTAATCATTCATTCAGAACATGTTGATTTTGGTTATAGGGAAGGTTAAACATGACATTTATCGGCTTCTCTCCTGCAGACAAGTAGGCACTTTTACAGCTTTTTCTCTCTTGCAGATGCATACACCCCATGAACTTGCAGAACAGAGGACATAATTTGTGTAATTTAATTTTTAATTGTGACTGGGAAGAACTTTCTGGTTTCTTTAAACAAAAGCAGCCAAGTAATTATTTGGCTACTTCCTGACTTCTCATTTTTTCTCATTATTTTCAAAGGCCCTTTTTTAATTGATTATGTTTTGAAGAACAAATAGCAGAATTTTAACAAACATCTCTGCCAGTTTTAATTCTAATTGCAGTATCATTTCATCATTTAGAAAGTCTTGGCAAAATACCCCACACATTAGAGCACACAAAAGAATCTTGTAAACAACTAGTCTGCCAGGCATCAACTCTAATTCATTTTTACCTGATTTGCATTGTCTGATTTCGTTAACGATCAGAAGATACCCATTTCTAAACAGTCCACCATATAAATGTTCTTCTCTTTCTCTGAAGGAGACCTTACTATTTAATCATCTATGATCTGTTCATGTATTTGTCACAAAAAGAAGAGCACATGACAATTTACTAACCACTTAAGGAGAAGGAAAAAAATAATATGTATTGTCCGTCTTCTTTTTTTTTTTTTTTTTAAGCTATTTCAAAGCTTTAACTGTGACGGTAGAACAAGGCAATGGACACAATCCCATGGAAAGCTTCAAGTAGGAATCATCATTTCAAAGCATCTTTTCCAGTGGAGATGGAGCATCCTGAAGACAACTGTCTCACACACCCTTAGCTAATGAAATAGACTAACGTGTCTTCATTACATAGCCAAAGTGTCAAACATTTAGAAAGTCCTAAATTTTGCCTTAACTGCCTGACTTAATTTTATACCACATGAGGTGTAAACAAACCCCAGCCTTCTTAAAATCTCTTCTTCAGGTCACAGAAGTTTCTCCAAAGTGCACTGACTACTCTTAATTTGAGGAGAGAGGACTGGGCCCAAGTTTATAAACATCAGATTGAGACAGGATAGGCAACGAACACAGGTAGAGGCAGGAGGAGAGTACCACAGCAACAGGACTCCCACCAAGTATTGCACCAGCTCAGTCAAATGCCTGTTCTCATCTTCACTCAGAAAAGAAGGAAAGGAAAAATACATTCAGTCCAGCTGTAGCCAGTATTGGCAGACAGGTGCAAGAAGGAATTCTTAGAGATAAATGGAGGCACCAGCTTACAGCGGGATAAAAGTGGTTTAATCTCAGTTATTTCCCAGAGCTCACCTAAAGGCAAATAAAAAACCCTACAGCAGAACAAAGTGAACCATGAAGACTTCACAACAATTATTCCAATGCAAGGCCAAGGAACAAAAAAAGCAGAAATAAAGATTTGCCTGGTTACAAGTTACAAGGAATCTAGAAGCCAGATCAGCCATTAGGATTCCCAAATGCCATCTCTCCTGCATGTTTGTCTCCATTGCAATGCCTCATGGCCCCCCTCATCTCTACAGCTTGGTGAGACAACAGTTCACAGAGCACATGCATGCATAATCTCTATAAAACACCTTGTTCTGGCCAACAGCTTTGGTTTGCTTCTATGAACCCTGTGCCAGGTCACGAGAAACCACCTATTCTCTCTGCTAAATATACACTCACAATCCCAGCTTCTGCACCATAAGCACCATGTTCCAGCCTGACAACTCTCTATAGACTGCAAAATACTGTACGTTTGTACTTGCCTAGTACAGTTTGTCAGGTTTCTCTTTTAATTTATCTTATGGTCTCAAGCTAATTCTTTTCAAAGGGCTATTTTGGGGTTTGCTGTTCTTCCCCTCCTTCTTCTCTCCCCTCAAAAGAATTCAAAGGGATTAATTTATTTGAAAAGGTGTTGATGCTATTAATGTGGCTATTATTTCTAGTGTGGCTCTGACAATAGCACAGATCATTGTTGCAGAAATAAGTATGAACCAAGCAACACTGTTTTAAAGACATCAAAAGTACCGAAGTGGCTTAGAAGCCCCACTCCTAGTCCTGCCTTCCAGAAGTGTTTACAGAACAGTTACTACATTCTTCTACAGTAAAAGTAAAGCAGGAGGCATGCCAGAAACAAATGTCACTTGTCAGTAGTCAAAAGTGTTACACAAAGTAAAGATCTTTCATGACACAAGCCAGCAGAAACAACAGTCTGCCTTCATATGGCTATAATCCTCTGGAAGGTAAGTAGCACACAAGATGCATGCAGCAAGTTACTGAGATGGAGTATTTAAAGTATTTTGATTTTAAGCCACTTATTTCAGCCAAATACAAAAGAAGTCTGAAAGCAAATAAGAGGCTAAGCCAGTAAATGGACTGAAGAATACTCCTGAAGTCTATAGGGACTCCTTAGATTTCAGTTTTGTATCTTTTACAGATACAAAGGGTAGAAATATTTTATCTCATCTTTTTCAGAAGTAGAATTCAGGTAGATACAGAGCAGTCTCCACTTCCTTAGCCAAATCAAAGGCACCCCCAGAAAAGGCTTTTTGGCTTTTTGTGCTTTCCTTTCAACAAAGCTGAAACATCAGAGCCTTCACTTGGATCCCATCTTTCCTGACAATTTATGGTATGCTGAGGAAGAAGAGCAGCCCCTTGTGCAACCAAATTTTTGCATGCATACTTTATAGCCTACAAGTTTTGCTATTAGTCAAATCCTTCTTGTACCGTAAGGGCAGGCAGAACTTTAGAACTTTTATTACCATGAGGCAAAGGTACAGTATGATAGCAAACATCATAAATACAGCTATGAAGGACCTTTATAACACTGGGAAGTCAGAAAATTAATTTATTCTACCTGCAATAAGCAGCACAACACTTCCCCTGCCTCCAGACAAGCAGTTCGGGAAGCAGGAGGTCAAATAAAGTTCCCAAATGCTTGTATCCTGCGCAGCTAGCAGATCATGAGCCAAACAAATTTCTCCTATGGTTCATAAGGACTCTTGGCTACAAGGACTCTTTAGCGTGTGGTGAGAGTTGCACAGCAGCATGTGTATATGTTAGGGCACTATCAATGTCTGATTTCATGAAATATCTAATAACTTAATATTTTGAGACCACCGTGCTGGTGATCCTAACCATTTAATTCAAAATTTATTGGCAGGAGACAGAATATGAGAGGACAGGTGCATAGAAAAGGCCATATCTACACAGAGGAAAAAAATCACAGGGATTGCTTCTCTAGGAAAAAGAGAATGGCAGTGGGGCTGCCACCCATGTCCTGCTAAGTGACTTTCTGAACTTCTCAGCTTTACATCTTTAAGAGGTGTGACACACACCTTGGCATCTTTCTTATAATTGGAGTTTAGCACATTGACTTCAACAGAGTCTTTCAGCCCCAATCAGAATGGCAAAAGCACCATCAGTTGCAAACAAGAGAGGAACTCTTCAGAGGCAGAGTCACTATCTGCTATTCCAAGTGACATAGTGAAAGCAATAGCAGATGAAGGTAGACCCAAGCAGGACTCTTAAATTTCCTTTGAATGTCTCTCGTCTCTGGGTAACTGCACTCTATGCTGCCCTATGCTAAAAAAAACCCTATACAAACAACTACCTATTGTTTGATTGTCACTTAAGAAGAAATTCTTGTACCATGTGGCATTTACAGCCACTTCAAGGTCCCTTTATATTTCCAGGGCAGTTAAACAGACATTTATGTACGTACGAAACGTGAACCCTTCATTAATAAGGGACCATGGTCCATGGCAGTTCAAGTCTAAGACCCATGATTTGTTTTCTGCAGTTTTACTACTGGAGCCAGACTAAGGTCCCAATTCAGCAAGACACTGGGAATGTACAAAAACTCCATTCTATCACTGCTCAGCAAAGCACTTAAACTAGCTCTTTGCATCCAACCCTACAGAGTCCCCAGACTGTGAATGTTTCCTACTCAGGTGCCAAAAATGCTAACTTCCCCACATTATCACCTAAGATGCTGTTCAGGTTCACAGGGAAACCAAAATAGTTCCAATGAACAGCTAAAAAGCAATTTTTCCTCTCATTAGGTTCCTCCCCCCTCCCCCTTCTCCTTATGTTTCTTTGTTTCTTTCTCCTTCATGCTATAGCAAACTTTGGCAGCACTGCAGAATGCTGATGAGACACACGCTTACTGGGTGAAATCCCAACAGCTATTTTTGGCCAATACCTGGCAGGAACTGCCTCCTCTTTGAGGACTAAGGGAGTTTGCTTATCAGGCTGTCTTGAAAAGTTTAATGCTTCATTATGACTTGTGAAAAGGCTTGCAAGTTATACAAAACTAACATCATATTAATGACAAACTCCAGCAACCCTTTAAGCATTCCTAGCAGTAAAGCACTGAGGTGGCTTTTCCTCTGAGAATACAAAAAAACACAATAAAAGCATTTTTATTCTGTCTCTAAAAACAAGATCAACACTGTATATGCAAAGTCCTTGTTCATTTACTTTGTCACTGTTTTCTTTTTTGAAAAGTGTTGGTCAAGTGTAAGGTTATCACAAAAGGCAATTATACAGTCTTCACAACATAGTATTTCCCACATCTGTCAATCCTGACTTGTCACAGTCTGCAGACCGCCTGCACAATCCCTATCCACACTCTACTTGTCTTTTTTTTTTCCTGCAATAATGACAGAAATGGAAGGCCTGTCACTCATCATCTCCTGCCCACTGTGAGAAGATATCCATCAGCACCCAAACTGAAGGCCTGGAGTATATTTCGTAGAATCATTTAGGTTGGAAAAGACCCTTAAGATCATAGAGTCCAACCATAAATGCATGCTGATCTCTGGTTGCAAAGGACTAATTCCGTGATATTTGAGGCCTCGTTATGCCTGAAGATTTACAAACCACTCTTCCAAACCCCTCCTGCTACTTCTGAACATCAAGACTCAAAGCAAAAGACATTTTATTCCATCATATGCCTAAATAGATGATTCAGGAAGTATTTGAGTTAAGTTTAGCAGTGATCGCATGTCTATGCTGCCCAATCTCTAATTTTTATTTGAAAGAGGAAAAATCTGGAATGACTGGCAAATAAAGTTTGCTAGAAGTACCATTTTCCATATGAAGTTGAAGGTCGGAGTGTGGGAAAACTGGCAGCTCCTATCTAACCTTTTCTGATCACTAACCTGCCCATTCTAAACAGGACTTCAGAAAGAAAAAGAACTGAGGAACAATTTGAAGGTGATTTCCAGAGACAGAGGAAGAAGTCAGACTCTATTCACTCATCTAAAAAGAGGCTTCTAACCCTTTCCTCCCAGCCTTGAAAGCTTCTTGATATCCCATTTGCTTCTTTGACATCTGAACCACATCCCAGGCTACTCCTGCCACTGGAAAGGGTCTCACTGCTGTGAGCTCGGATCAGGTTGGTTTCTCTGTTTTGCTTTGTTAACCTGATGAAACACAGTGGTTTAACAGAGGGAACTGTCAGCAGGGGAATGTGCTTCATCCTCCAGTCACCCCATTTTATGAAGTTCAGTCAGCAGCTACATCAGAGCCATTTTAATTAAATAGGTCACTAAAGGATCTTCTTTTTACCTTGAAAAAGATGTGGTCAGGACTTTACCTGAGCTGAAAGGTTTGAATTTCATTAGGGCTTTAAAGTGTCCGTCTCTCCCCCCCCATCCAAATACACCTAGCACCCTTTGTTCAACACATCAATACAGCTATTTGCATAAAGTATTGATTAGAAGTCATTATAATCACAAAATGTTAATTACACCAATTAATTCCCAGTCTGTTTGTACCTTAAGCTTGTTTGCTTTCAGCACAGAAGGTTAAAGCAAGAGTGAATCAGTCTTGGCTTTCTCTCTGGGGACAACTTTTTATACCTTGAGGACTCATCCTGTAAATAGCAATTTTTCTGTATGACCAGGCTTTTTCCCCAACATTGTTTTGTAACTCCCCAAACTATTTTCAAGTATCACACAGGGATACCAAACCCTCAGTCTCCTCATCACTAAGCAGCTTCCTCACAGTCATCTTAATTAATCTGTGGGTTTGTAAATAATGGAGAACAAGAAACTCTTCTAATGTGCTCCAACTACCAGATGGAGGAAGTGATTCTGTGGGACGGTACAAACTCAGAGAGCTGAGCAGCTCTGAACAGTCAGATCCTGCACTGTTACTGATCTGATTCTGTTCCCCACTTTCCCTTCTACAGAAAATTTCATTTAATCAATTTGCGGAGACACCTTGATTCGTGAAACATCATAGCTTCTGCTCCCAAGGATGGCTGTATCATGTTCACTCTAAATATTTCAACCCAATCCCATCTTGTCATTTTTTAAGGGTGTTAGCAGCCCTCTTCCTCTTATTTCCCCAAGGGGGGGGGTGGGTGGGGTGGGGGGAAGACTGTCGTGTCCCTATTTTTACCTGTGCCTCTTCATCTTTCTCTGACTGTCCAAGCAATTTGGCTTCCCTCTTAACCATTTAAAAAACTCTAAAACCAAAACAAACAAAAAAAAACCACAAAGAAAAAAAAAAAAACAAACAAAAAAATCGCCTTTCTCTATTCACTGACACATATGCTTCATTAAAGTTGCCTTTGGCTTGAGATTTTTTAAGTGAAAGAGAATATAAGCTGTCTGTATATAACCTAGCCATTACTTGCAGTTGACCATACTGACAAGAACAAGCGGGAAGAGGAAAGTTTGCATTTTATTTGCACTGTTAGGTACAAAGAAGGTAGCATTAATTTAATAATGTCAGATCCACAAAGTACATGGAAAGAAGGAAATTATATATAAAAAACCTATTCAATCCCTAGGAAAAAAAATTACTTTGCACTATACGGACCTATCTAGGAGCAGCATGCAAAGAATGTCCATTCACTGGAAGCAGATTTTAAGTTACAATAGTACTTCTAACATGAAAGTTGGTGCCATGTCGGCACAGACAATGAGTCCACTTTCCCATCCCTTTTCTTAAGCTGCTAGTAAAGAATGATTACCTTTTTACAAACTATTTCTTGGATCAGAATACTTGGTGTGCAATATTTAAGGAAGTATTATAAATCTCTGTTTAAAGTGATGTTATTGCCTCAAATTAAAACAAAGGCTGATTCCTGAATCATTCAGTCCTGATTGCTGCAGTGCTTGGTTTGGAATGGTGATATGTCCAGGTCTTAAAAGACTTTACCGCTACCTGAATAGAAAAATCACTTTAATGTAGTGTGGCAGCCACCTATAAGCCCTGTTATCAAATGCATCCAGAGATCAGTTCAAGGAGAATAACTTCCCTGCATCAGGATTGCAGAATTCAAAATACAAAAATTTATAGTTTCACCGAGCACACTTTCTCCACCAAAAACTAAGATAGCATTTGTCAGCTCCATGTAGCATATCCACTGTTTTAGCAAGACTTATTGCTGATCCTTCAAGCATTTTTCACATTTACCCTAGACATTAGATGCCTGCACAGGTAAGTCTCCTCTATTGGCCGGTATAAGAAGCTACAAAGTTCAGAGAAAGCCACTGAAATTAAAGGCAGCCACTGAAGATATTCTCAGGCAGAGAGGTAATTTACCTAAACTCAGACTGAGCTCCTCTGATTTCCCACATATTGGTCAAATAAAGAAAATGCCAAGGTGAGAGACGGTTCTGGAGCTTAATACACCCTCCCAAGAATATCAGAGCATTAACTCTATTGAGGAATAGTTCGGACTTTGTGCTTGCATAACTCAAAGAAGCCATAGATCAAATATCTGACAAAGTTATGTAATAACAGAATACATGTAAAAGTTCATGCAACAAAGAAAGATTTAGAATGAAATAGCTAAGAAGACATCATTAGAACACCCTCTAGTTAATATGGTTGATACAATAGGAAAAAACAGTTTCTATAGGTTTCAGGTTCAAAGAGTTTTTGGGGTTTGTTTTTAAACCCAGAAACAGATTAACAATGTATTTTGTATAAAATCACAGGGTTCTGTGCTAAGCTTTGGAAAGCTGGCTCTGCTAAGCTAACCAGCATTTCCTACTCACAGTAAAGGCCAGTAAAAAACAGGGCATGCAAACTGCATAGTACTAGAACTCAGAACTTCCTGACAGTTTTAGCTTTTTTAGTAGACAACTGTATTTCAACAGCTAGAAAGGTAAAGATATAATTTATTTATTTTTGTTTTAAGGTAAAATCTCTTTGGAGACCACTTCATTATAATTACAGATATAAGGCAATGATCTTTGATATTAAAAGGCATTTAATTAAAAAAAAAAAAAAAAAAAAAAAAAACAAACAACCAAAAAACCCACCACACCCACCTTTCTCTCCATCCCTTTGGAAAGGATTTTGTGGTTCACGGAAACCATCTAGCTAAAAGTAATTGAATGCATAATCATTTTCACTTGCATCCATGCCCTTCCAGCACCATTTCTTTAAAGATGAAAGTCTGGGGATCTGGCTGTAGGCCCAGTCAAAAGGGGAAAAGCAAGTGAATAGAGCTGACAACCACACAGCCTAAGCCTGAGGCTGTATTAACTACTCCGTACTGCCTTTTATATTTCCTTGAAGAGCAATGGCAGCAGCTGACGAGAACCTCAGAGCCACAACTCCAACGGCATTGGAGAAGAACAGTGAGAACTCAGGCTTGAATTACACATCCCTGGCCTTCCACAGATCCCCAGGGAATGGAAGATTTGGGCAGGAATCAAACCTGTTCACTGAAGGGTTTTGTCTTGTTACACTCCCTTGTTTCTGTGGGAAGAGATTATCTGCATGAGGAACACCCAAAGTACTAGACTTAATATCTTCTCAGCACTGGAAATCATGACCATCCATCAGAGGATTACCAAAGACTGGTTTATGAATGAGTCAGACTACAGACCTAGTATCATTTATGAGATAGGGCAGACATGGATATTTCATGCAGGTCAGACAAAAAGAGCATACGATTTTCTGTCATGATCATTTATGAGGTCCTGACCGTAATGTAACCTCTCTTCACAGTGCCTATGACTTGTTTTCTTTGGTAATTCCCATGAATTAGCTTTTTTGCTTAGCTGTCTAAACTAATTTTTATCACATGTAAAAGCCTTTTCATGAAGCAACAGAACAGCTTTGCTTCTTACCTTTAAAAATCTCTTTTTTTCTGTGTATTGATACAATTTCATAGGGAGGACAATTTTACATAAACTATTTTCCACTCCACTGAATGTTATGTCGCTCTACATGAATATATTTCTTGGTTGATGCTAAGGCAAAATATTGCTTTAAATGCTGTATTTTCATAAATGCTATTCTTTGACTTTATAATAGGTTCATTCCATGCATACTATCAATACCAAGTCTTACTGATGGACCTGTATTAAGCTGCCAGCATAATATCCTCTGTTGTCCCCAGAGCCTTCACCTATGAGTCAAAGGGAGAAAAAGATCACTAGCTCTTCTGTATTTCAAGGCAACAAAGTGATCAAGATGGAGGGAGAAGCTCCAGTGATGTGAAAAACTCCAGTCAGTAACACAGAAACAGAGAAAGGGAATCTGAGACTTAAAATTAGTAAGTGGGAAACAGGGGTTCGGGAGGTTTTTTGGTCTGTTTTAAAAAAAATAACACCACCACAGAATGGCCAGATTCAGAGCCAGCT
Source organism: Astur gentilis (assembly GCF_929443795.1). Taxonomy (NCBI): domain Eukaryota; kingdom Metazoa; phylum Chordata; class Aves; order Accipitriformes; family Accipitridae; genus Astur; species Astur gentilis. The sequence continues at coordinate 17,190,984 of NC_064896.1, forward strand.
GTAGATATGGGTAAGTTAAATAGTGATAAATTAATGCCAGGTCCAGCAAAAATATAGCAGCTGTAATTTTCTGATAGCATATAGCATACGAGAAATCCTTACGATCGTAATGCTAATAATGCAGGAGATGAAAGACAGCATGACTTTACCAAATTTAGACTCCTTTTAAGTATCATTTGGCTCACATTGGGACACACATTTTGTTCTCTTCCACATTAGTTTAAATCTAAGTTTTGAGAAATTGACTCCAGGGTTATATTCTTCTAAAGGAGACTAAAGATCAGTGCTGCCTAGACTTGTTTCTGGAAAAGGCCCAAGAATACTAGCAATAGCTACATATTTTATTCTAGCTTTTCAGCATGTTGGGAGCAATTAAACAAAGTGCATTAAATCCAAATGCACTGACTTTGATTCTTCCTTAACATATCTAAACCCAATTTTTCCTCGGCTTTTTAGAATTTGTGATAACTGATACATTTTTGTTTGACTTTGTCCATTTTGTAACTGGCTACTTATATACCTTATGAGTACACCCTCTATGCTTTATCAGTCCCCTCAGCCTTTTTAGGGTTTCTGAAACATTATACAAAGTTCTTCCTATTTTTATAAAGACATCTATTATTACAGAGACTGGATTTCTGAGATGCAAGTTTTGACACTTTCTGGAAATAACAAACCCATAAAACTGTATTTTCAAGCTATGCAATATTTGTTATGAGCCACCGCCAAATATGAAATAGCAAACAACACATTCACCTTTAATCATCTAGCTTGAATGAATATATAATAAAATAACACAAACTGAGGATAGGTTCAGAGGCAGTTCTGTCCAACTTCCCAGTTACCCATGAAAATTGTCACATTTTAAAAGCAGTACCAAAGTGGTTCTGCTAATACAACCTCATAGCAGGAACAAAGACCTTGGGAAAAGATTTTGGCCAATTCCTGTTCCGTTTTCCTAGGAAGATATACCTGATAATTTAGTTCAGGACAAGAAGGGTGTAAGGTATGTCTGCTTGCAGGAGAGTTCCACAACAAGACTTCATATCCACAGAGACTACAAAGGCAATAGACTCCTGCATTCTTAATTGAGTCACTATTAAAGTCAAATGTCACAAGAGGCATGGGCTAAATATCAAGGAGCTCAGGTCTCCAGCTGCTTTTAGTCTGTGTTGCTCAATGGTTTTTACAGGCCAACTGGAAACATGGCCCTCTGTGGGGATGGAAGCCTATCATATATAGACAGGGAGGGAGAAAGATGAAGTTGCCACAAAACAGTCCAAATGCACCCAATCACACCTATTCCTGAACTTGCAGTCTTCTGCAGTTTATTTTTTGCAGTTCATCACTGCAGAAAAGACACATGACCTTCCAGGAAAGTCTTTAGCCTCCATCTTTAAAGACCTTTCAAGACATGGGGTACAGGTGACAAGTTACAGTAAAAACAGCAGTCAGTCAGGGTGTGAAACATTTCATAAGAACCAGTAAGTATCTTACTAATGCCTCCTACACATGTGAAGTTTGGGGCACAGCTGTTTATCATCCTCATTTTGCTTTTTAAAGCTGAGGGCTTCACCTCACAAAAAAAACAAGGGAAACACATTCACAAGAAGCATCCGCTTCACCATTGGAAGAGCAACCAGGAAATCCTTAGGAGCGGATGCAGCTTGGAGGACTGGCTATAGAGGATTAAGTCAATTTGCATAACATTACCTATAATATTGTGTTATCTTATTTCTTAAGCAAGTTTTCATTCCTTCATTTATGAAACAGATGGTTCAGAGGTGTTTGCTGATGGGATATTCAGTTTGAAAGTTCCTTCACAGTGTTGAGGGACCAGTATGGCTGCTGAATAGGCCTGAAATGGAGAAGGGGAGTCATTAGCAGTAACTATGCATACTAATTAGGTAGTTACTGGCACAGAGGCAATGTATCATCAACTTGACTTAGTGCACAGAAAATTTCACCTTTTACAGTTGTCCTCGTTTCAGCTGGGGTAGAGTTAATTTTCTTCCTATAACTCTAGGAAGTTATATTAAGTATATTAATGGTATATTATTAAGTACATTGTTTTCTTCCTAGTAACTATCCCAGCCAAAACCAGGACAGTTTAAGGTCTCCACCATCTCACTTCACATTACCTAGTGCTGAAATCTTTACCGGTAATTAATAGTGGAGCTGCAGAGAATCTGAACAACCTGCTCCCCAGTGAGCATATTTTTATGTCACTATTAAAGTTATTAATATGGAAACAGTGTGTGGATGTACAGGCTGTGGGCTTCTCTGCTGTGGGGCACAAATTGTGACTAGGGCTTCAGAGTCATTGTCAATAGTCAGCTGAGTATGGATCCTAAACAATGTTGTTGCCAAAGGGCTAATCTGATCCTCAAATGCTTGAAAAAAGAAAATAGCAAGATGGAATTAAGAAGTTTTATTTCCCTTAGTTCAGCATTAGGGTAATTAGTATTGGAATACAGACTTTAATTTTAATATCCACAGTCCAGAAACACGATTAATTAGAGATGAGAAAAGCCTCAACAATAATGAAAATTTGGAACATACTCCACCATCACTAATGTACAGCTGAATCTGCACCTGAACAAGAGAACATTAAGATGTAAATTGTGATCGCAGTCTGTAAGTACATAAATAAGGAACAAATTTTAGTAACAAATGTCTTCAAAGGCAAAAGTCCTAGTGTGGAGAAGCCAAAATTAAACATAGGTAGACAAATACTAGAAATTAATCCTATTTGAGAGCTACTTTTTATTTTAATAATATTACTAATAACCAGATATTGGACCTGACCAGCATCTTTGGGGGTTTCTTCCTCACTAGCCATTTTTAAAAACCTTTTCTAACAGTTTTCCTGCACAGTAGGGTTCTAGATGAGTTCAAACCTGTACCTTGCATACAAACATCTTTGAATCTTTTTATTGTTCTATTCACGTAATGCCTGCTGGCATCCATTTGCCTTAGTTGTACTGTAGCCATATAGTGGGCTGATGTTTTTAAGGCTTTTTTTTTTTTTTTTTTTTTTTTTTGTTTTAAAAAACATCTTAAATCTTTTTCTAGACAGGACTGCTGCAAAACTGCTCTAATACATATTCCCAGCTTTGGTTTATCGCTCCTAAACATTTTTCCCTCAGATGTTTTTAATACATTGAATATGTTTACACAGGTAAACACGTTTACTTTAAATTCTATTTTGCATTGAGTAGTCTCTTTGCTGAGAAGTGACCAAGCTCAGCATTTTCCTCCTTCTCCCTCACATCACTATTTCGTGGTTCTTCAACATTGGTACCTCCAGCAAAACTGAGATGCTTTGTCGAAGTAATTGTTAGCACGCACTTTAACTTGCTACTATACTATTATATATCACAAATAGAAAATTACTTCAGAATGAGAGTGCTAGGTTTTCAAACACTGGCTTTCATTTTTTGCACATGCAATTATTTGCTTGCACAATCTATCACCCACAGATGGCTAAATATATGATTGTACCTCACTGTAATTTACAGAAGCACATTAAAGGTTAGGCTTAAATTGTAGTCTTAAAGGTCTAGCCTGAGCCTCAAAAACCCCAGGATATTTAGAAATAGTATACTTATTTTGGCATATTATGACTAAGTAGCATGAGACAAACAATATGCAATATTACCAGAGTTCATCATTCTCAAGCTCACAAAAGGATGCATTACTGATATAATGTCAGTCTCATTGCAGAGCATTCTTTATCCAGACTTCCTCATTTTCCCTGTTTGATGCTCTTGACTATTAAAAAGCCTGATAAGTTAGGAGTCCTCAGTTAATCAGTGGAAAAAGATCAGGATATAAGTTTGCTTGTTCATTCTCTGCCCATACCATGCCACACCCTGCCCCCCCCCCCCCCTCCCCCCACCTTGGTGATACAAAGAAACAACACTACTGTTGGGGTTTTTGTGTTTTCCTCCAGTTTGCTTATTTTATTTGATTCCTCTCAATTTTTGCACTGAGAGAAACAGATAGAGAAGACTCATAAAGGAGATCTTTACAATCTAATCATTGTTATGAGATTCTCTCACCATCTTCCCTTTTAATTATTAACCAAATAAACAGGGTCAAACTATAGCAACTTGGAATTGATTAAGCACAAAACACCTCCAACCTTCCTTAGCCGGAATGGAGACTGTCTTTTCATGCAGCTGTATGTGGGGCAAAAGGGTACTCCTAGAGCCCGGGTTTAGCACTTGGCGTTTCTACACTGAAAAAATACAACTTAAATATTATGGGCACATGCAAACAACTATCCTTACCACACCTGCCCTAAGTAATATTACCTACAGTATTTATCTGCTTTGTAAGGAAGTCTGCATTGTAAGTAATCATAAAGCAAGCTGGAAATATGACCCCCATCAATCTACAGTACATGCAAATGTTTAATTTAATTTTTCCATCAATTTCCAAATGAATGAGGCTCAGTGTATTGAAAAATAAAAAGAGCTTGGCCTTTGACTTCGTTTGAGATTACTTGTCCACATTAACGTCCTCAACAGTGTTTCTTGCAGGCTTTGGAAGAATTAGACAAAAAGCATTCAGACGATACACAAATGATATCCATTTGATCTTTACATATTTCCACCCACACTTAAGGCCAACAAGGCAAAGAAGCATTTAAAGTAAATACACATTCAAACATCAGCACAATACATGTCAAGGAGAACTGAAGGCATTGGTGATAACACCTTACTAAGATGTATTGTCAAACAAAAAGAAGAATATATACGAAGATCAGAACCTCACTTCCAGCATGCACAACCTACATAATAAATTGGAAGCCTTGTCTCTTCTGCTAAGAAGTTTTTCATATTTAGTGTTCCTGAAGAGAACAATTTAATTAAACACAGAGATTGAGAGAGGCTGTTCACTACAATCTGAATTTCATTTTATTTTGCATCCATTGTCAATGAACATAAATTGTAGAGCTATTAAAGATAGAACTCAGTCAAAGTTTCACACTGCTTAAGCAAAGCAAAAGGGAGTTTAACTACACACATATTGACATTGCAATCAGCCAGGATATATGACAGGAGTGTACAGTCATATGTGCTAGGCTTAGTCAAGCTAATTTAATCAACAGAAGGGAAGACACAGAACAGGCTTAATGCAAGCTTAGGGTAACAGTAAGCGAGCAGGGTACCCAGTAAGCCTGTACAGCCCATGTTTCTGCCATCCATGCTTCTCGTGCGTACTGGTTGTCAGAGAGATGGTTGCAACTCCTCAGGGAGCATTTGTGCCCTACATAGACAGTTGTGGGGGGCAGGAAGGAAGAGGGTTAATTGATACCAGCTGGCAAGATGTGTTTGCTGATCAGGTTGGGAAGACAGTGTCCAACACTCACCTGCTAACATATGCCTTACATCAGAGCAAAAAGGAGGTGATGCAAGAGTCAGGTGTTTGGCTCAGTGTTAGAGCTTCTCACCCTGGGAATATACACCTAGCCAGGCGACAGATTTAATTCCTTTGTGTTCATCAGATTGTGCAAAGCATGTCATTACATTCAATTTTTATTCCATGCAGACAAAGTGCACCACATTTACTTGAGAGACAGGAGAAAGAAGCCCTCATGTTAAAGGACTGATAAATGGAATGGATGCATCTTTGACAATGCCAGCATCTGAAAGCATTACTATTTTAATACTCACTTTAGACAAAGTGTTTTATTTTAAAAAAAGTAATTCTTTCTCACCTCTATAAAAAAGCAACATGATGTAGCAAATCATTTTTACAGATTCACTGCTAAGCATGTATTTCAGAATAGTAAATGACACTCAGAAATGAGCCTGGCCCCAGTGGTGGTCAACAGCAGACGGGAGGGTAACAGATTCTACCTACAATGTCACAACATAAAATGGGAAAGTGAATACATGTGAAAAACAAGAAGGTAGCAGTGATAGCATCCAGAGCCTTCCATCACTGCCATGTTGTGAAAGAAATATTACGGGCCACAAATCTCTTGAAGTTTCAGTTCCAAAGTTAAACTCAAAGTTTGGCCAACACTTTAGAAAGCCTAGTTTAAATCTTTCTTCTCTTGGGAAGTGAACCAAATTCCAACACAAGGAAACCAAAAAAAAGTCAGCTTTCCCAAATGAATGCGTCTTGCTTGGCCTAAGTAATTTGGCAGGCAAAGCCTCAGGTATAGTGAATTTATGCAGCTCTAACTTTTTACACATTAGCAGACTCTTATTCTCCTTCATTGCCCATGATTTTTGTTTTAACTTCAGTAACACCATTAAAATAACTTACAGAAAGCACTAAACTGAGGATAATGTCTATGGCCAATGTCTTTCTAAGCTTTCCAGGACACATTAGGCAGCTGTGTGGTAAGTTGCAAGCACAGGGACTAAAAACCAAAAAGGATTCCACAAAGCCTTTCCATCAAAATTATTTCTTTAAGGGCACAAGCAGAGCTAGGAACTGCCTCAGATTTCATCAAGAAATACAGTTATTTCCCAGCATTTTTTAAAGCAAAAAAAGAGAGCGCTTTCATTTCTTTTTTGCATAAGTCATTCAGTTTTATTTGCCTGCCTAGCTCCAAGCAAAACTATCCCATTCTGTATATTCTTGAGTTGCATATAAGCCTGCATAGCTTTACCCATTTTTGCTACTCAGACTCTTTCCTCCACTGTTTCCCACTGTCCTCAAAATTTCACTTCATGCTGGGTGGTACAACCTTAGCCGGCATCAATGCAGGATAGCATGGTTTTCACCAAACAGTGACAGTCATACTGTGAAACGTCTTATTTGAATCTCAAACAGCACCAGGATGAAAACAAGTTTCCTTTCAATTCAATTTTGATTAAATAAGACTTAGGGCATTCAAAATACAAAAGCTTAAAAAATCCTTTTAGCAATCCCTCTGCCTTGCTGGTCTCTAGCTGCTCTGTATCTGCCCTAGTTTAAGAAGATGCCCAAGTGAGTCTTCCTCAATTTGCTGGCTACAATTGGCTGCTTTGCTGTAGTCATAGTTAACCAGTTTGTCTCTCAGTGCTGTTCTCACTGCTTCCAGCAAAAGGTTTTCAGATCTAGAAAGCACAGCTTCTGCTTACCAGACCGTCCCAGTCTCCCACCCTCACCGTTTCCTTTTTCCTCTGCAAAGGAAAAGCACATTTCAGAAAAAAGAATACCCTGTAACTAAGAACTTAGGAAACACCCTACAAAAAACAGTTCAGTGTTAGAAAACAGACAAAGAAAATAGAAACAGCTGCCACTTCCACCAGCACAAGGTATTAATGACTTTCAGAGCAGCTCAACATCAGAACAGAGAGTGGCTCTTGTTTGAAGACCTGGGACATTATATACTGTCAAAGGACCTCAGATCTGTGCAATTCATTGCAGCAGAATACTAATAAGAGTTTATCACACTTTGAAGACTACTACACAGGAATCAAAGCCAGGCTGCCTGTGGCCATTTTAAACAGTTGAGCTAGCCACTATCCAGTATCAATTCGGATACTTAGGATAAAAACTGATAGCATGTTTATAATATACCAACAAATCAAGCACATTGTAGGTAGTAAAGACTGAGTTGCTGTTTCCAAAACAGATGGGGTTTTTTTCTTCTACAGATAAGAGGAAGGAAACATGATAACATTCTCTTTGCACTAGTGACAGGTATTACTACACATGAGAAGGAGAGAAGTCAAGATTATAACATATTTTTTGGTTCAGAAATCTTCCCAGTGACAGCATACCCCAATGTTTTAGAATCCAACACTGGACACAAGTGATAGTAGCTGCTATAAATGCACTGAAAGGATACCAGGATGCAATTTCTTTTATTAACAGTATGAGTTAATAACCAATATCAGGATGACCAACAAGAAACCTGACAGGCCTTGCAGCATGAAGGTGATTGATCCTTAATTTTCACTATTCTGCTCCACTGGCAATGACACAACACTAAATACAAGATAGTAACAAGGCAGGTGGAGATGAGTTACAACTTTACCAAAAATATTCTTCCATCTTTGCTTAATGTAGCCTCTTATTACATTAAGATATCACCTATCCTTAATAAGAATAATTGTATGTTGTCTCAAAAAACTTGTTTTCAAGTTACACGCAAACTTTTGTGTGTAGAGAGAGATAACTACTCCATGACCCAGGCTCCTTTCTCTCTCCCAGGAAATAAAAAGCCCTAAAACATATTTCTGTTCCCAAGAGATGGAGAATATCCTGCAACATCCTCTGTCTTTTTATTTAAAGCATCTCCCAGACAACTTCCAAGTACAATCTCTTTTCTGCACTGGCACCAATTGGTCTTCTCATGACAGAGTTTTTGGAATAAAATTGTTCCATAAAAAAAAATAATAAAAAAATCAGTAGTGCGTGCTGCAAAGGTGTTCTCCACCATTTTGCTAAAAATAGCAATTGGTTTTTTTCACCAAAAACTGCAAAATTCAACACTTAGAAGTGTAAAGCAGAAAGGACAAAGCCCTGAGTCAAATCAAATGTTTCAAATATTTTTCTTCCTAAGATTTAATGAGACTGAATTTATAACATCATTTTACAACACACAATTCATTTCTTAATTAGGCAAACTGAATAGTCCTAGTTTAGAAGCACCCATGAGTGTACACAGTTAATCTCAACCCTATTTGCTTTTATTTAGTCTCTTTTATCTGTACCTTCACTTTGGCTAGGTAAACTGAAAAGGTTTTATACCAGGTTTTTTCCCCTCATTTTTTCACTCCCACTAAAGTAAAAGATGACAGGTAATAATGTGTCGTAGAAGGAGAAATGCTGACAGACATTGTGTTACTCTGCTTCAATTAGGCTCTAATTACTTCTTCTTTTCAATTAGAAAAATCACATGAACCAATTATGCCAGATAATGTGTGCTTATCCTATTCAAACTCCACAATGGGTAAGGTCTATTCACATTGATTATCTTCAATTTATGCTTTTAGCCTTTTTTTCCCCTTCTGTCTGCATGGCCCATTACAGTTTTAAAGTGGAAGCTCTTAAGCAGTTCACAGTATTATGATATCATTCATAACAATTGTTATGTTTTGATGGAAGAATAATTTTGATGCCTTGAATGCAGAGGGGAAAAAATCTCTTTGGATTGAATGTATTCCAATTTTGCTACTTTGGTTAACAATATTCCCATGGTTTTTTAAATAAATATGACACAATGTGGTCTACTGTTAATGGACAGAGCTGAGTGAAACAGTTGGTTCTATGGGAACAAAGAGATTTCAAAACCAAACACAGGGTATTGAACACAAGAACTGCTCACTCATTGTCAGCACAGAGATATCAGTCCTAAAAGCCCCATTCATGAATGATCTGCAGAGTGGAAGGCAAATCAGCAAAAGCAAAATGACAAGCATAAAACCTTAAAGTGGAGAAACCATAAGAATGTTTTCCTGCAAAATAAAGGGGGGAAAACCACAATGTAAATCCTCACCAGTCACAAAACAGTTCAATGGATCTGGATGAGCAGAAAATGCTGACAAACAACACTGAATACTAGAGGGAACTTAAAGAATTTCACCTCTTCTTTTATAAGGATTTAAGGGATTCTGCTGATAAATGCTTTTATCTATCCTTGTGCTCAAGGGATTAAATACAGAATACACCCTTTGCTGTCCAGCAATCTCCAGAGATAGCTAAACACCAGGTAAGGTAGCTTCAGCTGATTCCATATGACATCTCAGTCAATGGGAATCTTTCTTGCTTAAAACACAAACTCCATTCACACTGGCTTGCTTGAATAGAATTTATATGCAAAGAAGAGAAATCTATTTCCCGAGGAACAAAGTAGATACAAAGAGACAACAAAAACCAAACAAAACCAATGAGAGGTTCTCAAAACTGATATTTTCCTTTCTTTCTCCAGCAAGGAAGGGGGAAAGGGGAAAAAAAAAAAAAAGAAAAAAAAAAAAAAGTTATGACCCTTGAGTGCTCAGACATTCCAGCAAAGACTTCCAGACACTACTAAAAGCATGGTGATCCCTCCACAAAACAAGACAAACCAATCCTTCTCCTGAAGGAAGAAAATCATCTCAGAGCCTACTATTTTAAGTGCGAAATGGATTATTTTCCCCTATGTACCTCATCTGCTATATATCACATGCCATTTCATTGCCCAGTCAGTCTTATAAGGTCTTACTCAATTCCTTGTACTCAGCTCTTGCCCATACCACTCTGAACAGCTTTGTGTCATCTGCATACATTCCTCTTCGTAATGTTTGGAGCACACATCAGTTTAAGGTCTTTTTTAGTTTACCTCATTCTATTTTGAAGTTCACCATAACTTACAATATTTTCTATTTTCTTCATTTGGACTCAACTTCAATTTTTAAAAGGACATTTTTTTGCTACTAGCAACCTTTCTTGTCCTAATGTTTAGCTACCATAAGCACTTTTCATCCTTTCTCAAGCCTTTCCACACAGACGCTATGCATCAGCCATGTGCTTCCAGTAATACATTGAGTGGCATCCAGGCTACACGCAAGGATTTCTTTCTTTTAGATGTCCCTTTTAGCTTCTTTTAGATGTCCCTTTTAGCTTCTTTTAGAATAGACTATCTCAGTTGGAAGGGACCTACAATGATCATCTAGTCCAACTGCCTGACCAATTCAGGGTGGATCAAAAGTTAAAGCACGTTATTAAGGGCATTGTCCAAATGCTTCTTAAACACTGACAGGCTTGGCACTTTGACCACCTCTCTAGGAACACTATTCCAGTGATTGACTATCTTCTCAGTAAAGAAATGCTTCCTAATGTCCAGTCTAAACCTCCCCTGGCACAGCTTTGAACTATTCCCATGCATACTATCACTGGATACCAGGAAGAAGAGCTCACCACCTCCATCTCCACATCCCCCCCCCTCAGAAAGCTGTAGAGAACAACGAGGTCGCCCCTCAGCCTCCCTCCCTCCAAACTAGACAAACCCAAAGCCCTCAGCCACTCCTCATAGGACATGCCTTCCAGCCCTTTCACCAGCTTTGTTGCCCTCCTCTGGACACATTCAAGTCCCTTAGCATCTTTCTTAAATTGTGGGGCCCAGAACTACACACAGTTCTATTCTAGGCTAATAACATAAGCATCATCTTTCAGTGAGCACAGGCAGAGAATCAGTAGGGGTAAGGTTTCTAAGGTAAGTGGGACAAATCCAGAAGCATTTTTTGATATTCACAGTGAGAACCCAGGAGGGTAGCTTAGCCTTGGCACTTAACTTCTTGATGGGTATATTAAATGAGATTAATTCAATTCTAAAAGTTTTGATATGTTAAAAATAAATTGGGAATTAAAGACCCAAAAACTTTATTAAACTGACTTGGGATGACACAGCCATTGAGATTTTTTTTTTTTCTTCTAACTTTCAGTCAAGTACATAAGCAATTAAGGCTCTGATCTGTAAACATGACAAATATAAACACACAGAAGGTACAAAAATCACACTCTTTTTACATGTGGCATACATACATTCCCTAAAAAGAAGGCTGCCCAAGAACAGTAAAATCATAATGCATAGTGAAATAAATAGAGCAGAAGCTAAAGAGTTAAACAAAAGCAAGTTATTTTCTAGTGTTATGAACATGAAATGTGTATTTGTCAAAATATAGTTACAAATAACTCTCTATATTACATGATATAATGAACGCCATAATGAGTGTTCAAACATCACAGGGAAAATAGTTACCTATGACAGGCAGAATCATTTTTCATTAAATTATAATGAAGATGTAAACAACTGAAGTATTTGTAAGACCCCAATATTCTGAGAAGTTACTACAGAATACTATACGGTTTTGGTAAGACAATCCTGTATCAAAAACATCCGGCTTGGCTAACAAGATTTTTGTGATCAAAATGCCCTGGCAAACTTAGCTTTGAAATTTCCCCTCCCTCCATCCCACATGTTTTTGAAGTCCAGATCTAGGTCCCACTAAAGTCAAGGTCTCTCAATCACTTGCTTTCTCTGACAGCAGAAGGGAAAGCAGCCATGTGAGAGAAGAGTTTTCTCGCAAAATTTTTAGTGGCAGAAAATTAAAAAATTAAAAAATCAGAGAAATTAAAATATCTGCCAAGACTCTTCCAGTCCACCTGCAAGATCAACAACTGAAACGAGTTTAAATGAGGACCTAAGCTTCGGAAGCTTGGTGTGAGCAGTATTTCTCTTCAGAATCTTCCTGCCACCACTCAAAATTCAGTAAAATTCATAAAGTTTCTCTGAAGTTCAAGAACACTTATCTAACATTTTTGAGCTATGAAAGTGACAAAGAAATAGTAGTTAAATTTTTTAAGATGCTTTTTGCACTCAAAAAAATTGAACAGATTTGTTTTTGAAGACTAGACTTTCATTTCTCGATGGCTCACACCTCTTCATTTGATGGACATTAAATATGGCAGCTCTTGCCAACTTGATTGGAGTGACTACAAAACCTTCAGAACTGTTTGCACAGACTCAAACTGAATCAATACAATTGCCCCATCTCTTTTTAATAAAAAGAGAATTTCTGTGAATCATCTTAAAAAGAGTTAGCTGGACAATCCGATTGGTTTTGTCTGAGCTTGGACACTTTGGCTGGTAGACAGGTAAGGAAGATAATTATTTGTTTTAAATATGAAGGATGCTAAGACCACATAGAACTGGTAAACTTGTTTCTCTCATCTAATAAAAGTAAACTACTAACAGTAACAACTTACAGTTTCTGTCATTATACTGGCTTCTATCCAGAAGCAGAAATAGCAGTACCAACAGTTCTACGAGGAGGTTACTTTATTGCTAAGGAAAAATAAATCCTTCTTTCTAATCCAAAGGGCTGCATTAGTGGAGGGGTCATACAAAAAGGGCTTCTATTGAGTTCAGGCATGCTCTTACCTTAATAGAACTGAAACTTCTCTTTATGTCTCTTCAGCAGTATTATGTGCTTTCCAACTGGTAAGAATAAGGAGGAATAAAATTAGACCTTGCCTATACTTGCAATTATTTGGGGGCAGGTATGTTACAGCAATAAAAACAAGGCCAGAGACATGAGGTAGCAATTCAGCAAGGAAGAAGTTCCTATGCACACAAAAAAGGAAAGAAAATCCAGGTTTTAAAATGTATGTGTGCAAATTCATTGTCTCTTGGATATTCATAACAGTTTAGAAGTGAAATGTAGTTTATGAGCATGAAGTATTCTCATGGTTGGCTTAAACTATTGTAAATCGCACTGCATTTAGCCCTTATAAATACTACTTAAAAACAATTATGACCTAAGGAAATGCTTTTACTTGAAATGTTACTTTTTATAGCAGGCACTATACCTTTATCATTCACCTCAAAGTTTCAGAAATAGATTACGAGTAAGGCAGAACTGAAATATTTTGCCCATGAAAAGAATTCAAGTATGTAAGTGTCTTCCCAGGTACTACCTGTTCTTGATAATGGTACAAGAACTTTTGCATACAAATGGAAACAGTCACACAGAAGTCAACAGGGATCAAGCAGCACAGCAGGGAAGCAGACACCCAGAAGAAGCAGAAGACAAGATCTGAAAGTTTTATAGCATGCATGTTTCCTAGTTTTAGATATGAAAAATAATTTGAAAGACTTGGGGTTTAAAATTACAATTTAACTGAAAACTTAGTTATGCTAAGAAGTCAGCTTTGAAATGGATTACTAGAAATTAGTTTTAGCACTGAAAGGAAAACAGGTTGATGCAACTCTGGGAGAAAAATAGAATTTTTCTAGGTAGACAAACTCTGCAGTGATCATTCAGTCTAATAAAGTAGTAGACTTGGTTTGGGGGACTTATGTTTAACAATTGTAATTATGGGACTGTATCAGTGATGAATACTCTGTGTTGTGAATACAATAGCATTGTATTTTTAAACTACTGTATAATTCCTGGGCATACTTTGATGATTTTTCTGGCTCCTCACCTATTTTATAAATCAGCAGGAGGCTTGACAAGAGAAAAAAAGGCTTCCTCCTCCCTGGATTTATATATGCTCAGTTACATTCATTGTTAGTGCTGTTCTGAACAACTTACTCATTGATTTATGGTATGTGCTCCGTAAAACACTTTTAAATGTTTTTATGTGCCCTACATGCATCTCTTGCTTTAAAAAAAATAAAAAATTGAAGAACCGTTTCAGAAATTAGGTTCAGCCCCCCAAAAGTCATATAAATTGTGTCCTTTTTTTCATAAATTTAACACACCTACATATTCCTTATTCCTCACTCTCAGGCAGGTAAAGGAAATGTCACTGCCTTACAGCACAGGTCAACAAAACAAAAGCGACAAAAAAAGTTTAGAAAAAGCAAGTGAGAAAGTGACTCATGCCTTTGGCAGGACAAAAATTTTCAGTACCTCTTATAATTCTGCATATTTCCCCTCAGTCTCTCTCAGTGAAGACACCTCAGGTTGTCCGTTATATCTGCTCTCACAGAGAAAAAGGAGGCAATGAAAAAGGAGGCATGCACATCACTTGGTCAAACAGGCTTTGGGTACTAAGCCAAATTAAATATATATTCACATGCTCTAAGACTGTTTGGATCTCTGCCTTTCAATTGCTGGAAAGCTTAAAGACTTCCCCCTCTTCTAGCCCCATTGTCAGAAAAGGGGACACTGGAAATAAGCCAGTATAATCATCCCTCTCTCCGAGGACTGCGTCTGATTTTTCCCTCTTCCCCAACAGTGAGGCAGAGGGAACAGAATCTAAAGGCCCTACTGGTGGTACCTTCCTTCCTTTCCATGCCCCTCTCAACAACAGATGGGCTGCTCAGCTGGGATACTGCCCTTTGTCTCAATTATTTTCCTTTCTTACCCCTGAAAAGCAGCTGAAAGTTAAGTATAGGGAAGAAGAAATGCACTCTTGGTAAAAGTTGAAAGGAAATAACACACACTTTCTTTCATAATTATACCCACTCTAATGGATTAAAGCAGGTGCCACTGCAATATACCACTCATTCCCCTGTAGGGCTTCCATCTAAAGTATTATCAGTGCCTTTTAAAAAAAAGAAAAAAAAGATACACTTAATTCCTTAAATAACTTTTTTCAATTTCTGGGCATTTAGCCCAACCAGTCCTTAGTGCTATTGTAATGCAAGTAATAAATAATTATTCCCTCTCCACTGACTAAGAAAATGATTGTTCCCATTTCAGAGTTGAAAAAAAATAAATGACTTCCCAGATTCCCCAGAAAGTCTCCTTGAGCCTGTCAAATGCCACTGCCACAAGATCTCTTTACTTCTTTTTAAGGCACCGGGTAACTTTCCCAATTCCTTCAGAAATAGGGCATGCTACAGAAGAAAGCCACTGGAGAAAAAAGGGCAAGTTTCTGGAAGATACTGTTCCTAGGTGCTCAGCTGGGCTGGCAAGCATAAGGAGGGCATGTTCGCACATCTGATACCTGGAGCAGGGATGCCTCATAGCAGAAGGCCAGAATATCTCTTGTAGTGCTCCATGACTTGGAATCTGAAAGACATGGGAATAGGAGCACTGAGGAATACTCCGTAATACACAAAGTAACACTACATGTCCAAGGTTCTTTGCTGTAATAGTGGAGGCAGGTTTGGAGCATCCCAAACCTTCTTCCCTGTAAAAGTGCATCTAACCTCAACAGCTAACTCGAATTCAAAAGTACTGTGGGTATCATAGCAGCTGGGAGACAGCTTGAGGGAGCAGGTAAGCCACAGCCAGAAGATAATGCTGAAAAGCAGCTGTTAGTCTGGAAGGAGGGTTAAAATACTCTTAAATAACACCTTTCAAAGGCACTTAGTATACAGAAACTCAAAGTGAGGTTGCAAAACATTTAAATGCATCAGATCTAGCACATAACTTGTGGGTTTCCCGGTGTTTTTTTGTTTTGGGTTTTTGGTGGGGGTTTTTCTGAAGTACGTTTTGGGTCCACCTCCTCAGTGGTAAACGAGAGACAATACTGCCAACGTGACATATCCCACAGCGACAGAAAAAACATGCTGGGAACAGCTTGTCTCAGCACACAGTGTACAGTGGACAAGGTAATATCATACACCACGTCCACGGCTTTGGCCACGTCCCCAGGAACCAGCACACTCCACAGGCTGTGTACTTCTCTTCCACATTTTGGCATTCACCATCCCTTACCTATTTCAACTTGGCACCTGCAATGCAAGCAACAACACAGTGTCTCATTGAAACACTGCTGCCAAGCTCGGGATGGCAGAAAGCAACAGCACCCTCCCAACCTGCTCCCACCCACTCATGCCCACTGCATTAAGTGTCCCAATGCAGTGTCCCAGCACCATCACCAAACCTGGCAAGCAAAAAAGCACACTCCACCACAACCCTGACCTGCTTGCTCACCTCCCTCACAAGCCAGAGCAGAGGAATACAGAATTATAGACACAGAGTATTTTGAGAAACAGCTTAATGGAAGTTACCAAGGGATGTGAAGCCGACTTTATAAGAGACATGTACCAATTTGAGTTCGAGTCCAATTCCCAGAATGACATTATCTGTGTAGTGTTAATTCTTTATTATTCAAAAGATTGCTAACTGTTCATATCTGCACAAATGTGTTCATGCTTCATTCATTCCAAGTCAATAATATTGGATTCTTACTATTGATTATACATGAGCCTTTTTGTCCCATCATAATGAAATTTTAATGTTGATGGTCCCCAAACTATTATTTCAACCTAATAACAGTGAGACTTGACAATTACCTCGCTCTGCGAATTGCAGATAGAACTAATAAGGTCATCCTTAATAACTTTTTGTTTACCTGACATTTGGTAATTTTATAGTTATTATGTATTATTTCAAAGTCAGGAGGAGTGTTTTGCAAAGAAATGTCTCCCTGTGGAATAAAATACAGTTCTGCCAGGAGGAAGCCTTTCCCTTGCCTGCTCCCTGACCTGTGGTGCAGCACTTTCTGCCTTACTTGAGTTCCTCAGCCCAGGGGGAGAGAAGCACAGCTCCATGGCTGCAGCTCAAAAACATAATTACCAAAGGAAAAATAAAGGGGGGGGGGGGGGGGGGGGGGCGAGAATCTTTAAATCTTTAAAAAAAATCTGTAAGAGAAAACTTAATTTAGGAATCAGCGAGGATAGGGTAAGTAGCAACATGGTATTAGCCTGGATTGGTGAACTGGAGTGTTTTCATCTTGCTGTGCATACAGCGCTGTTGTGGGACCGTCCTCAGGAGGTTTCTCTCCTTTCTGGCCATCAGCAGCCCCGCGGTCCTGGGATAACTGAGCACCCCACAACCTCCATCACCAGACCATAGCCAGGGAGCAGTGGGGTTTGTTCCCAAACGAATCTCTGCCCATTACCCGGTGCTGCTCCCTGCCCGGCCTGTCACCTCGCTCCGTTCCCGCCATGTTAGCAGTCAGCCTCTGCTACTGCAGTCCGCTGCCATGAGATCCCCTCTTACAGCAGTGGGAGGGCCCCAAGAACAAGCCTCCACTTAAGCAAAAAGCACACTTTTCCCTCAAAACCTGGGCTGTTGCCAGCACTTTTGATCCTTTTTTGAAGGGCTGCAGAAGCACTGTCAGTCACAGGCTATAAGCGATGTGCTCTCCACTGAGGCACCAACAGGCCGTGCCTCTCCACAGAACCTTCCAGAGCCAGCAGTGGCCAGGGCAGGCTCCCCTCAGGCAGCTGAGGAAACAACCGCTCGGGCCCCAAAACTGGGCTTCCCCAAAAAAAAGCAAAGAGTGAAAAACAGTGGCCTTGGGGGTACACATGGTGAGAGAAGAAGGTTTAAACTGAGAGAAACCAGCAGCAAGGAGACCACCCCAAGGTTTCAGTAGCAACTCCAAGCTGGCCAAATGGCCACCAGCCTCTGGGGGAGAGAGCAGGAGGAGAAGCAGCAGCTGCAGGAAGACTCACAGTTTGGCCAAGCATGTAAGTGTGGAGCAAGCAAACAAATGGGATTTGAACTGATGTTATTAGAGTAAATATGTGTGTAAGCACTCAATGTTATTAGGTTAGCTACACGTATAAGCACTGTGACAATCTGAGCTTAAGTACCTTCCCAGGAATGGGTTTCCACACACCACCCTGCCACTCAGACATGTCTGTGACGTGGACTTGCTACAAAAGAAACACTGGTGGGTATGAACCTGAGTATGCAGCAAAGGAAAACGAAGTCCTTAAGGGTCTTTCAATTTAGAAAAGAAGATTTATATGGAAAACACTTTTCCACTTGTTCTGGTCCCTGTGCTGGTGGCAGGTTGGCTAAATTGAGGAATGCGGCTGTAAAATATTTCAGGAATGACAGGGGGTCCTGGTGAGAAAGCTGGCAAGCCTTGCAAGGTACTTGTGTGGGATTCCCCGATTCCAGATGTTTCCCAAGCAGATGGCCACACCTTCTTGGAGGAGACAGCCACACCTGCTATCTTCATCATGGCACTGGCACAATTGTCTGGCATTACCCTATTACTCAGGGTTGATGGGGCAGAAGGAATCATTAACAAATGCTTTTAATAAAGAGCATTTCTGGAGCAGGAGACAGAAGAAAAGAATAATCTATAGTAATCATCAGAAAGATATCCCAGGGTTAAGACCACTTTTTGCCATCCAGTTTCATGCACACCTAGTTTCTTGGTTAACTAGCTTTCTTTAGTACTATGAAGATCCCAAATATGGCAGGGATACAAATGCTGGGAAAAGGTATTTTCAATTTTTACAATCTGCTTCAATGACTACATTCCCCAGACATACTGAAATAGTCAGGGTTTGATTTAAGATCACATTCAGTCCAAGGTAGGCAATATTACATGGTTAAAGAATGCATCTCAGAAGGGGAAAAACAAATACTGAGTCTGTACCTGGGCTTACTGAGCAGTAGCATCCATGTCCACTGCTTCAATATATGGCACTGATTATGCAAGTGGCAAGGCAGGGTTTACATTTCCCTAATTCTGTTTTTTCATTGCTTTATTTTCCAACTCCTTTTGCACACTATTTCTTTCATTACACTGTTTGAAACCTAGGCAGTAACCCATGTGACAAAACTGTACCCATTCATTATACTCTGAAATCTCTACCAAAGTTTTAGGCTCCTCAGCTAAAAAGTTAGCAGGAACTACTTAGAGAAAGAACATCCACCCATATCAATACCTCTAGTGGAAATCTACTTTTTCTGCTAATTAAAATGTTATTGTCCTCCAAAAATAATTCTTCCCTACTCACCAGACAACCAAAAAAAAAAAAAAAAAAAGTGTTTAGCTTTTGACAACAGAAACTTGAAAGCTTTTCCAGAACAACCCTGATCAGCCTTGATTTTGTGACAAGCCCCAGTCCTGCATTAACAGTTGTGAAGTTGCAGCTATTCAAGTACTGGCACTTGCCTTGCTGAGAAGGCAGCACGGAACATTTGCACCCGATTTTTCAGGCATACCAAGGGAAGATAAGATCACACAGGTACCTTCCCAGGACAGAAATCCACATACATCTTACAAATAAAGGATTGGAAAGGAAACTTTGCTTAAATTTCAAATCTTTCCTTTATTTTCTAACTCACAGGAAGCTGTACAAAGCTCTTATTTTCAGGCTTGCTAGAGGCTAATTTTTTTTCTGTTTGTTTACAAACTTGCCAACAGCTCTAGCATTCCTAAGACCGCTGACAAGAATTTAAAAGCACTATGGTAGGATACGATACTGCTCAAAATCTTTTGAGTTGTCTCAAAAATAAGGTGAAGGCTCTTGAAGACAAGAGACATAGTCTTTACATTCCAGTCTCCGATGTTGCTGCTGCAGATCAGTACATGGAAGGTGAAATAAGCTTCCTAGGTATGGAAATTAGTATTATATTTCTGATTTTTCCCACCTAACTCATATCTTCCCATGCTGTGCACAGCACAGGCTTTGCCAGTGCTGCTCATGCTTCACTCCAAGCAAGAAGGAAGAGGAAGCAAAAGTATCCCCCAAATGAACACAAATTCCCCTGGTTTCCAAAGATAAGAACATGAGCTTTTTTGTTTATAAAAAAAAAACAACACGAAACAAATGCATGCCCCCCCCCCCCAAAAAAAAAAAAAAAACAAAGAAAAAACCCCAAAATAAACAAAGAAAACACTCACACCATGCAGCAGAAATGTTAAATGTGTTATAAAGCAGCAAATCAATGTTTCCCATACAGGGAATACTTCAGTTTTCATGAAACAAGTTTCTTTCTCATGTATTACATGGAGAACATTGGATTAAAAGACTGGAAGCAAGGGGTCTCAGTATTGAAACTCCCAATTAGAAACTTGCAAATTATTTTGCACTTAACCTGGGGGAGTGTATAGGATAAAAGAAGAGTTAGGAGCTGAAAAAACAGCATCAAAAAGGGAAAAAAACAAATGAAGACAAAGACTGTTTCAACTTCCTCAAGAAAAATTAGGGGGGTTGAGCTCAAAAGAAAGTATCTGGATAGAGGTTTTCCAAAGTCTTCCTAAAATTAAAATCAAAGTTAATTTACAACCAAAAGCCTCAAACAAACAAAAAATATTGAAAAGACAATAAGCTAGTTTTCTAGCATATTTTCCCTTATCTCAAAAATATCAACAAAATTAACAAAACGAGTTTGCTCAACCCTACCCTCACTGCAATCTGTGAAAGCTATAATGTACACAAGTCATAGCCAGGCCTCTATATTTTTTTGACATCACAGATAAAAGAATTACAAAAATCCCTGTAGTCATATATTGGTGTCCAGATTTCTGAACCCTTTTTTCCTAAATAATTTTAGAACGTTTGTGCTGCAAGGTTCTTTTTTTGTTTTTAAAAGCTATTTGGGATAAATAGAGCTACAGGGAATGTCATTTCATGCAAAATTACATATACTGAGACCCCATTTACAATACTCGAGTGATCAATATATTAATAAAAGTGAAAGCAGAGAGCTGGTTAATTATTACCATTAACAGAGCAAATGGAGATGAGAAGGAAATGCCACCATTCAAACAATACCAATGCCATATAAGACAGAAAATCAGTTCCAACAGCAACCATTAAATATCCAGTGGACAAAACACACATGCATAGTACACCGCTTCTAGAAACCAGAGCACACCACACCAAATCTACTCCAGCTGTAATGTAAAGTGCCTCAGAAGCAATCTAATCAATAGCTCTGTTTTTCTACAACCACACACTCTGCTAAAGCAGACTTCTTTGTAATGAATAGATGCTTAATGCATTGCATTAAGGGTAAATACAACCACCTTAATAAACACACTTACTACCTCTTTGAAGGTAAAATGCAATAATAAAAAAATGCACACATCTAAAATTCAGGAGAACAAGTTTCCACCACAGCAGTTACACAAGGGGAAGTCCGCTGCTGCTCTTATTAGACGGTCTCTAATTAAAGGCTCACACATCCCTGCATCAAATTAATGAGCTACATTTGGTTCTCCTAAAGAAGCCCAAAGTTTTAGCTAAGTGAAAAATTTTTACATTACTGATTACACAGGTTTGCAAAAGTTACAAAGTTATCTTACACTTTGTGTATTGAGTTTGTGTGGCAAAGTTTTGGTAGCAGGGGGGTTACAGGGATGGCTTCTGTGAGAAGCTGCTGGAAACTTCCCCTACAACGAACAGAGCCAATGCCAGCTGGCTCCAAAATGGATGCACTGCTGGCCAAGTTCGAGCCCATCAGTGACGGTGGTAGTGCCTCTGGGATAACAGATTTAAGAAGGGGGAAAAAACCTGTGCAACAGTAACTTCAACTGGAGAGAGGAGTGAGAACATGTGAGAAAGAGCTCTGCAGACCCCCAGGTCAGTGAAGAAGGAGGGAGAGGAGGTGCTCCAGGAACCAGAGCAGAGATTCCCCTGCAGCCCGTGGTGAAGACCACGGTGAGGCAAGCTGTCCCCCTGCAGCCCAGGGAGGTCCACAGTGGAGCAGATCTCCACCCGCAGCCCGGGGAGGACCCCACGCCAGAGCAGGTGGGTGCCCGAAGGAAGCTGTGACCCCGTGGGAAGCCCGCGCTGGAGCAGGCTCCTGGCAGGACCCATGGAGAGGGGAGCCCAGGCTGGAGCAGGTTTTCTGGCAGGACTTGTGACCCCACGGGGGACCCACACTGGAGCAGTCTGTGCCTGAAGGACTGCACCCTGTGGAAGGGACCTGTGCCAGAGCAGTTCATGAAGAACTGTAGCCCATGGGAAGCACGTCGGAGAAGTTTGTGAAGCACTGTTTCCCATGGGAGGGACCCCACGCTGGAGCAGGGGAACAACCTGTGATGAACTGACCACAACCCCCGTTCCCCATCCCCCTGTGCTGCTGGGGTGAGGAGGTAGAGAAAATCTGGAGTAAAGTAAACCTGGGAAGAAGGGAGGGGGTGAGGGAAAGGTGGTTTAAGATTTGGTTTTATTTCTTATTATCCTACTCTGATTTGATTGGTAATAAATTAAACTAATTTCCCCAAGCTGACTCTGTTTTGCCTATGAGTAATTGGTGAGTGATCGCTCCCTGTCCTTATTGCTGTCCAGCTGAGGGTGGAGTGATAGAACAGCTTTGATGGGCAACTATCATCCAATCAGGGTCAACCCACCACACTTTGATAGAAGTCCAATCTGCCAGAGATGTACACCACCCACTGCCTGCCCTGTGTCTGCTCACACTGCATACTCTCACTGCTTTGCAACATCTGCACTAAGCTCCAAACACTGGGAGAACTTCATTTGCATTTGAACATCCACATTCACAGCTCCTATAAAGAAGCAAAACTGATGCCACCTCCTGCTTTTTTAGGGAAATGTACATGCTCATATGCCTCTTATGAACCCAATTACTTGTACCTAGTTTTAAAATTCCCCTACAACATCTGGAGGTCCCAGCACCACTTGTTGCTGGTAAGTTTGAGAAATGGGTTTGGGTGCCTCAGAGTTTCTGGACATTTCTTTGTACTGCTGACCTTTCACGACACCTCTTCCTCCAATTTTCCATCTGCAGGAAGTCAGCTCTAATAATTCTTCTGTGCCCTTCCAAAACACTGTGCTATCTTATAACAGCCCCCTCCCATGTCTTATCAACAACTATAGCATTATTGACACCTCTCAGGAGGAACAGCCTCACCGCCATTATAAAAAATATCACTACTATGATATATCATAAATCCTGAGTTCCACAAAAGCACTATTTGTGCACAACAATTCTCCTTCCAACTGCACTTGAGAACACCTCTCCTTGACCTTGAAATCAGAAGCACAAACAGTTCCACATCAAACTGTTCCTGCATAGATATTTCTTGGACCAGTACTTGCCTCTTGCAGCAGAACAAGCTTTTTGATCTCCTCTGGCATGTTCATATGGTATGCCAGCAACTATAGCAAAACAATTATTTTTTCCTGTAATTTGTTCTATTCTCTGCATTTTCAATTTTTAGCCAGATGAAAAAAAAATATATTAGTGCTTTCCAATAGATTTGTCAGTTGTTATAAACACCAAAACCAAAGGAAAACTGCTGGTTTGGGAAAATTAGTTTGTAAGATATTATATTGAATTCAAAGAGCTAAACTCTCTACCCCCCCCCCCCCCCCATCCTTAATCATTTGAGCTCAAATTTGTGCTGCAATTGCATATTATATTTCTTGATGTGCCAAAGATCTTTTAGAACCTGTCACATACATCATGTTGCCCAATTGCTTCATTTTGGTTACTTTTGCTCTGAAAGAAGTAGCTCCAACCACACTACACTGACCTCTGAAGCACAACAGAAATGCTAAAAATTCCCATCAATTATTGAAATCCTTACTTCACCTGCTGGCCTACAGGAACATACCATCTGTAGGACTCCCATCCAAAGCTGCCTTGATGGCGGGCTTAGAGACAAATCTGGTCAGCCCTTGGCAAGAGTTAAGCCAACCACTTCACAGTAATAGCCTGTTAAAAGTAATGCACTTGCTTATGACTGTTGATTCAAGAGCTTGAAATGGGATCAAAGTGACTTCGTTCCATATCCAGTTCAACTGTAGCTTCCTCGAACAACTGTTTTCTTAAGTACCTGAAATGATAGTCACTCAAAACCCTCTTGGATTTGGTTGTCAGCATCCCTAGGGCTTGGTTTTCTTTTTAGGAGTACGTCAAGACAAGCCTTTTGTGTTGCAATCTAAGTAACTACTGCACCTGCTTTCTATCAGATCTTCTAATTATCCTCCGTGATAGAGAACAAGTAAAAAAATGACAATATTAGGGATTAACAACACAAATTCTGATAGTAGTGGTGCTAAGAGAAAACGGTGCTCAACTTTCAGCTAGCCTTCTGCAGCATAGTTCTAGGGCACCCCAGGTTTTGGCCTCACAGCAATGTTGTCCACTGGTTTACTTTACAGTTGGCCCATTACACTATACTTTACTTATTTATATATAGCACTTTTAAGCAAAGTATTGGTAAAGGATAACAGAAGGACACAGCAATAAACCAAAGTATAACAATTAGCAATGACAAAAACTGTGAGCCAACAACTGGTAGCCCCAAGGGAGGACAAAATATTAAGCTGACATGAAAAGGCATCAAATCTATGGATGAAATGCTTTTAAGAAGTTGGGATAAAACAGTCATTAAAGCAAGACATGAAGGTGCAAAGAGCAACAGATTAACAAAAGAGGAAAATCCAAACTATTGGGTTGAAAAGAAAAAGTACAGTGGGAAATTTATAAGTAGCATTTAGAGGGATTTGAAAAAATGAAAGAATAAAAGAAAGGACCTCACAGGGAAAATAAGAAAGAATCTGTTTCAGTCTGGGGAGTTGATTAGATAAACAAGTCAGAATTTGTCATTAAGGTATAAAGATTAAAATGAAAGAATGTCTCAGGGCTGACACAATGGACTGGGATGTTCAATTTCTAGATCTGCCACAGACCTGCATGACCTTGGTCGAATCACACTCTAACATTCAGCTCCTGTCTTGCAAAATGGAGATGCTAACACTTCCTTTCTAATTTACATTTAAATCATAAGACAGCTGTTGATGTACATCCACATACTATCACAGCAGCAGCTATTGCACAGGCCTCATTTTAAGTGGGACATTTTTGGAGCAAATGCTTAGTGACTATATAGACAGTGAGAAGAGATTTGACACATGCCCAGGTAGAGAGAACACTAGATACATAGCCTAGTTTAAAGGGGGGGGGGGGGGGGGGGGGAAGGAGGGCAGGAGCATTTGAATAACACAATGGAAATAATGTCAATTTAACAGAAAAAACAAACAGGCACTGACCTCCCAAAAGCAAGCAACAGACCCATGTACCAGCTAATAAAGAGACTTGTTATATGACATTCCCCCCAAGTAAACTTCAACCAGACTTCTGTTTCCTTGGAAGCTACTTTTAGATGAGGCAAGGGTTGACACTTGACTGCGGTGTTTTATTTATACTGAGATATAACCTTAACAGGAACTGACAGGTAGTGGAGATGCACATCTTCATCCCTTTACACCTGTCTAAGCACCAGCTCCACTAGCCTCCACAGTTTAAGGTTACTCCTTCCCCTCTCACGTGTATATCCCTCTATTCAGCAAAGCAGGTTTGCTGTTTTAATACATTTTATGAACTTGCTAAAGCACATTCTTTAATCTGGACAAATCCACCTCCACTCAGCACACCATTAGCGTAGCCCTGCTTGCTGTAAAGCCTTGCTAGCTATTAAAGAAGATGCTAAGAAAAAGAAATCACTAAGGTGGCTCAAGAAGAACGGGTATCAAGCTGCCTGTATTACTCCCAAACTGGCTGACAGTGTTATTTGCCAGCACAAATTATCTCTGAGCAGTTCTGCACATCTGCAATTTTTAGTATGCACTTCTTCCCCCGCCCCTGTCATCCTTATTCCCATTAGGAATAGCCCAGATTCTTTAATTGACAAGAGACTGCCCACAGTTCGACATTTTTATGTTAAACTAACAGTCACATTACTTTTTCATTTTTAAAAGGTACTATTCTTGATCAGCGCCAACACACATATTATTGAGTGCCTTTCAAAGATGGCATTTAAATATTGCTAATGGAATTTCTTTGTAATCAGTCCCAGAGAGTTTAACTCTATCACACAGCAAAGCCTTCCTAGCATCTGCCATCGACTCAAATAACAGAAGATTCATAACTAACTCTCACTTCAGTTTTTGTAAACATGATAAAACAAGAAAGTGACTTTTCAAAAGAAAGCTTGTGAGTGGTACACTGGTAAATCTCATCTGGAGATGAGCAGTGTTTGGGGAACCTCTGAAGCCTTTTCTGAACATGGCAATTAAATAACAATCATGCAAGGAACTCAAACCCATTTGGATTTCTTCTCTGTTGTCAGGCTCTTTCCTTTGTCGACAGAGATAACTCTATTATTAACCGTGCAACAGATGCATACTGCAGCACTAACAAAAGTGGTTTTCAGGCTTATATTCTTTTTCTCCTACTTTTCAAAAATAATCTTCTTATTACCCACTACTGAAGTGAACATGTTATTTCAATAAATTCTGGACAAGGACAGGTTGGTGGGGTTTATTGTAGAAAACAGCAACCAGCTTCTTTTAATCTGCTTTTACTCAAGAACAGATGAATGTTTTTTTAACACTTCAAGAATCTGTTGGCCTAGTTTGCATAATATAGGGAACCATTGGCTTCATTTGAGGTAACATTAGAGGGTCACAGACCAGTGTAACACAGTTGGCTGTACCCTCTGCAAGGCAGGGACTTCAGCATTTACCTAGTTACTTCTTTCATACATTTCTCAGCCTAGCACAACTACCTTGATTAACACTGATTAATTGGACCCTCTCTCCACCTGTGCAACAGATAATAAATCTGGTATCAGTGCAAAATGCAAGTTTTAAATCCAGGGCCAATTAATACATTGATTTTTTTCAATAATTTTGTTTGAAAGTCGAACTGCCTTACAAAGAAGTTCCCATGCTGAAGCTACTAGAACTATCCTCTTGTAACTGAAAGCTGAACCTCACCCTGCATAGAGCATGTCCTGACAAAACAGATGAGCTATCCCTGTCCATGGCCTACACTAACTACTCTAGTGAAAGGAGAGAAAACTCCTTTTTACCTATTAGGAAATTTTCTTGCAATGCCTTGCAAGCTGTGCTGGCCTGACAACATCCAGCCCTCAGGGAAAGGTATCCCATTCAACCCAAGTGTGGATTTTTTTTCATCTATACTGATGACTAATCTACTTTTTTCTTATTTAACATCATGGACTCAGTAGTATGCTATGCCAATGGGGTCCACAGGCCAAAACATCCTTTAAAAAATGTATTGCTTCTTGGCTTCATCAAAAGTGATAATTCAAAGAATGATTTAGGTCAGGAGGGACTTTAGAAGATCATCTGGTCCAAATCCCCCCACTTCCCAAAACAAAACCAAATTTGATATTCATTCAAGGATCACTATAAATGTAAATAAGTGTTCCTAATTTTCTATACCCTTCTCATGACACCTTAAGGAAACTAAGTAATCTGTTTTCTGTTTCATGTGATTAAAATATTTATCCTCTATGCTTTTTTCATGCCTCTGAATACTTTCACTTTCTGACTTATCCGATACTTAGAGCGGGAACTGAACACTAGGAATAATCTCTTCCTAAACACACATGACAGCATGCAGCACCTGATGACCCAGAGTGCCTCTGTGATGCTTTACAGCTATCATTTTTTTCCTCATCACTACAGCCACATCTCACTGCTTTCAATATTGTCCTGTTTTGTTCTACGGGATCCTCCAGGTTATGCTTTACAAAGATAACATGAGCCAGTGGCAACACTGCCCATGATCTCCTTGTACATGACAGTAGCGCTTATCAAGTTGCAATCCCAGACAGCCAAACAGGTCAGACTCCACAGGCAGCAGGAGGCAGGCAGCTAGCAGATACATAACACCTGATTTCAAAAACGCTGTTTTACCTCTGTATCACATGCACTTTGAATCCTCTGCAGTTCTGTTCTCATGTATCAGTGACTCAGTCCACTGACCATGTCTTCTAAAGATTTCACAAGCACCAAGCAAAGTCAGCCTTTTCCTTTAGCCAGTGGCTTTTGGTGTTACAT
This sequence comes from Astur gentilis, assembly GCF_929443795.1. Lineage (NCBI taxonomy): Eukaryota > Metazoa > Chordata > Aves > Accipitriformes > Accipitridae > Astur > Astur gentilis. The sequence continues at coordinate 17,218,987 of NC_064896.1, forward strand.
GTCCCCGATAAGAAAGTTTGCAGGACTAGCTATGAAATGAACCATTAGTCATCACAAACCTCTTCTCCAGAGGAACATAGTCCTCTCCAGGATCGTCTCACACTGGAAGCATCCACACTTCCTAAGACTTAAAGGACATCTTCCAAATTTCACTGAAGTGTTCTGTCCTAAACCAAGTCTCTTTTATAGTAATTTTTCCTGTTTTGTTTCATTTTTATTCTGCATGTCCCTCTACAGAAGTGGGTTTGCAGCAAAGTAAGAGTTATGCAAAACGACAAAAAATGAAAGAACATTTAAGTAATTAAGTAGGAACCAGGATTAGAGCTTTGATATACCAGTTTATCTAAAAATTCAGTAGCAGAGGGAACACACAACCAACTCCTGAGAAAGAGGCAAAGCAATTCAGAGAATGCAGGGAGCTGACAAACGGTTTTCTGATACACATCAAGTTACAGATGGTTGAAAATTATACAGTAAATTTAAAAAAAAAACAAAAAAAAAACCAAAAAAACCCCACCAACCAAAAAAAACCCCAACAGTTAAATTGTTTTCCACCATAAATGATCATTTTCAAGTTCTTAAAGTTTCCCTAACACTAGCTATATGATTTTGAATAATCAGAAATTCTGATTCTTATAAGTGTTCCTACTCAATGGTTTATCCATCAGGTTATTCCTCAAGTACAAATAAATTTGTTTTATGGCATTTCAAACACATCTGAATATTTTGGGTCAGCTGAAAACACAACCACTATTAGCTCTACATGCCACCCGAGGGAGAACAAGGAATTAATGAACAACAAAAATCACAACTCGGATGCACACAATTGCACCCATTGCGAAAATACAGGCATGGCATTTCTTTTGCCACATGGAATTACGTCAACTGCAAGAAGGACAAAAAATTTTCCCAATAGCCAGAAGATAGACCTTGACTGAAAGCCCACAGAACCCCTAGTGACCACAGAAGTGTTAAGGACCTATAGCTAAACTGCTCCCTGGCTAGCACTGTCATATTAGTTCAAGAAACACTGCCAATATTGTGTCATTCCCACAGGAAAACTAATGGAAAGCTATTCAAAATGAGAATCCTTCCTGCAGGTGGGAAGGTATTTCTTCAATCTCAGGGTTAATTGTGTTTCAGCTGTGACCTGGAGCACCCTTGTTATTTAAGTCTACAGCCTCCCAGGAGCATAGAAATCATGCTAAGTTATGGTGCATTTATACTGTGGAAAATGACTGCTAGATGCTGGCTTGAAACTATTGCACTCTTATTTGTGACATAAGGAGCACTTGAAAACAGGTTTCTCTCTTTTCCAAGCACAAAAAGCTTGCTCACTTACTCACTTCAGCCCTTTTCCTCCCCTCACAATTTTCCCCGAGTTACATGGCATTTCAACCACTTAGAACAAGAAGTCGTGATTTCCTGCTTTTAACAATAATTTAAAAGAATAGCTCCTAGAGCTAGGGGCCACATCCTGCTCTCAGTTACATCCAGAGATCACTGAAATTGTGCCAAGTCTCTTCAGCTGCACTTGCAAAACTGAGTGCAGAATCTATACTTGGAGGGACTAAGCCCACTCAGTATAATGTGCTGCCCGTGCTTTAATTATTATTAATAATTCTTTATTGATTCTCTTACTGATATTAGCTGTCGGCAGGGACATCACACCATGAATGGAGAAGGGGAAAAGTAATGGAAATTAAATGATAGCCTGCAAGCAGACAGAGAGACCTGTGCTGACATTATACTTTTGAGTCCATGAAAGCTTGTGGCCAAAGACATGAAATGGCTTTCAAATTACACGATACATAACTTAATGAAAAAAACCCAAAGGTGATACTTTTGCCTTCTTTGTTTCTATTGCAGTAACCATCCTCCACTTTTCATAGCTTACAGGTCTGAATCCACAACCTAAGCTCAGGTATTTCCTCACTTATATTCAGACAGCTTACTGTATTCTTCAGCATTTTAATATTTAGTTTCAAAAATGTTTCTAGCCCATCTGATTGCAAAGCTAGCCTCACATCTTTAAATCAATACCCTACCGTCTCACCAAGTCTGCTGGCAGAGCCAGGAAAACAATCACATCTAGCAAGTTGCCCCGCTCTCCCAGTTGGCCTGACGCAGGGTGGGATGTTAATGTCAAAACCTAATTGCAACCACTTACAGCAGCCACCACTGAAAAGCACGGAGTCTCCTGCAGGTACTGCCGAGTCAGCGGGTTCCTGCTGTGCCAAACAACACACTGAAATGGACCTTCCCTGCCGTGCTCGCAGTACACGGGGCCTGTAGGAACGAGCCCCGCACTCCGCAATGATATCTACTTTATATGCTAATACTGTCAAAACAGCAGATTGGGAGAGAAACTGCACTCTGGGTTCTAACTCCAGCTACCCTCTAGAAAGACAATTTAAGCAAAACCAAAAAGACACGATACTGTAAACCTTGCTGGTTGCCAGCTCGGTGAACCAAAGCAAATCTATGTCATAGTAATTATATTTACACTGTAAACCTAGGCAATAGCTCTTCAGGTGGTATAAATTGGCATTAGCTCATTACAATCAAGGAAGCCTTATTGATTTACATGAGCTAAGGCTCTTACATGAATTTTCTATCAGTTACCAGCCTAAAACTACCTCCAGACCTGAATCGACCCATAAACAGTACACTTCTGGAATGTCTATAATTTCTCTTCACTATGTAATTTTTATTACTAATTGCTCAAAGTTTGGCCCATAGCATTCAATTTCTGATGACTTAAATCTATGCTAGGAACAGGTGGCCATAACTTCAGGTCTCTTCACAACACCAGCCTTAATTCTAACAGCAAATTACATGATTACAGGCAAGGCTGTATCAATGCTTCTGATTTAAATGTTGAATTTTCAGGAATGTGAAACACATCCATAAGTTTTCCTTGACAGTGGAGCTTTGTTTACAAGCCCAAAGCTGGCATTTTTCTTACTTGTTTAGAGAAAACAATGGCTTTCACATGCTCCCACCCAAGCAGGCAGAAACTTTTTTTTTTTTTTTCTCCTCTGTAAATTAAGAACAGCTGAGACCTGGAAAAAAGTCATATGGACATTGGGTATTCCATACTCCAAATCTGAACTGGAACTGAAAACATGCCAACAGCATCTGAACAATAAGTCTTCTCAGTCAAAATTTCACCAGGCTAAGCTCATGAGCCAGAGGTAGTTTTCCAATGCTTCAAGTAGCATGTTAGATATGAAACTTTCCCGGGTAGCTCATTTACTGCATACACAGAACTTTTGCATGTATCAACAGATTATTTTTTCTCCTAAAAATACATCCTGAAATATTCATTTTAAATACATACACTACCAGACTGTGTACATGTACCCAGGGCAGAAGACATCTTTCTACTTTAGTGTACCCTGCTAATCATATACCATCTGGTAATATATTATGTATTCAAAGATACACATAATATATCAAAACACATACTGTAGGCATATTATGGTGTGAGGAAAGAAGGAATATATCAGATGTATTCACACAAGTGTAAATAACTTCTCATCCAAGAGAGCAGAACAGCTTTAAAGTACAATGACATTTTGAAAGATCTGCATTATATCTAGAAATGAGAATTTTTTAAATGAGTCTGAGCACTCAGTGATGCATTAATTAAAGACTTCATCTGATACCCATAAAAGTAATTGGAAAGACCTGCTGACTTCACCCATCTCTGAATCAGGCCCAGCAGCACATTAATTGAGGGCGAGTTTACATCTGCAGCAAGCCGAAATTAGTTCTCAGGACAGTAAATCATGGTTTCATGCATTAAATACTGATGTGCAGTTAATTTTACCTCTTGAAAGATCTCAGTTAAAAAGCATGCATTTCAAAGCTACTCAATACTTAATGTTTTAACACTTAGAAACAGAAAAGCTTTATTATATTGGTAGATTTCAACTACATGCACAAGCAGGCAGTGGTCTCTTGACAGACAAATGTACATGTTAAATTATTTCTGTCCATAGCTAAAAAATGAAAAGCAGTATCAGTTGCTCCATTTCTCTTAAAAACAAACAAACATTAAAATAATAATAATAATAATAAACAAACAAAAAAACAACAGCTGGGATTTCTTAAAATCTGTGGCATTTAAACCTTTTTCTATATGAAATGCATTTAACTCCCATCTCCTCTGAGATTTTTACAGTGAGGTTGGACAGACACATTCAAACACTTCTCTTCCACCACTGTACCTTCTGCTGATCCCATCAGATCTTCATTAATATGCAAAGGACAGTATTTATTCAGCTGTGTAGGATTTTGTTTTCTATTGCATCTTCATTGCCACTTCTTTCATCTCTTATTCAAAAAGAATATTTCATGCTTACATATAAACACAGTATAACAACTTACAAAAGTCACATAGGATTCTATTAGCATAAAGCAGAAAGGAAGCTATTTCAAGGTCTTCTTAAGAGAAGTAGAGCAACTGATACTGGGATGAGCAACTCCAGGAGCATCTACAGGACAAGAAGTAATGGGCAATTTCCCACTGAAATCTCAGACTTTAGGTTTGCTTTTCCTCTGACACTGCAGACTGCTCTGGATTTCATTGCCACAGATAATAACAAAACAAGATCCCCAAAGAAACCACATTTACTTTTTGTAAGGGAGACAGAAATATTGGCAAGGACAGAGACAAGCGTCAGCAAATTCCAGCCACAGAAATCAGTATGAAAGAAAATATGTACAGCACACTGGAAAACTTTATTTCCCAGGCATTCACTTTTAACTGTCTTGCTGGGAGACAGTGTTTTCAGAACAAGCCAGCTGCCATTTGCAGATGGGGTTACTGATGCCTAATCTAATTTTTAAGTGACCTCCTTGGGACAGTGTTGAGAGGGCTGATTTTTACAGTATCTGAGCAGTCCCCAGATCTCAGTCGCTTTTCAGGTTTCTCACGCTGGGCTTGAAGCACCTTAAATCACTGTCACTTCAAGCAATATATGCCTATTCCTTTTACATTGCAGCTTATTACTTATAGCAGAGTTAACCTATTTCATCTTCACACCAACAATCCATGCAAATTCTGTCTGTAATTCCAGTATCAAGGGTTAGAGATCATTGATTAAACCAGCACAATATTGTAAAGGAGATGGGGGAAGAACAGAGGAGATCAAAGAGCACAGCCACACTGCTTTATTTGGGTGACATAGTGGACTGATCCAACTGCATCCATTTATACCTGGACTATTCCTTTTCATGGGTTCAGTTTTAGATAAAATTTGGGTTAGAGAGATGCAGTTTCATTAACAGGTGAACCTTTGAAGGGACATAACTAGTGTGTATTAGAGCTTCAAGGAAGGCAATGTCATGGTGTTCATTTCCTTCTTCTCCCCCTTCCTCACCCCATCTGCCTGTCTACCATCTGCAGATTCAATTGTTCAGAGATCAAATTTTGATTCCTATATATGCCAGATTTCAGCATCTCTAACTACAAGCAAGACACTTCTACAATCTGCAGGTTGCTGGCTTTCTCAGTAATTACTGTTCCATCATTGTCCCTAAGGGGGGGGGGGGGGGGGGGGGGGGGATCTGCTGTTGCCCCATTACCAGCTGTCTTCCAATATTACTGTAACTCCCATATCCCTCAAGGTATTCTCGCTACTGTTGATCCTGTATTTTCTGATATAATTTGTGATCTTTTTCATATCAAAAAGATCAGACATGTATTTGTACATACAGCTCCCTCATCTCTAACCCAGGTCTCTAACTTGTGTTCAGGCTGCCAGAGTCTGAAGTCTGCTTCTAATCTCCAGACTCCTCTATATGCTGCATTTCTTCCATAAATCTTTGCTAAAATAATTTTTCTGCAACTTTAACCTTATTGTCACAGCTTAAAGTCTTGAATGCAATGAGCTCAGAGCATGCAACATCCTCCCTGGAGCACAGGGGAACTCAGATTCTCTTTTAATTCTGTTTCTTCCCTCAGCTCCATTCCCAATTCTCCACCCTTGGAAAAAAAACGTTTGCTACCTTTGATCTGAGGTAAGAAATACAATCCATTTCTTTTTCATTTAAAAGTGCTGTTTCCTTACTTCCAGTTTTCTATTATCCCCACAGCTCATTCTTACAAGATTGCCACGATGCTAGGGATGGGGGAGTCTGAAACATGAAAATGGGCGTCTTGGTAGCACTGCAAGACAGCAAGCATCAGTGTAGGCATGCCAATCATGCAGGTTATTTTACATAGGGGGCTTCATAAAAGCCTAGATTTTTTTTTTTTTTTCGTGTTTTCTACTTGTGGAACAGATCAGACACAGGTATATTCAGTATTCTAAATGAAATCTACCCTTAGCTAAGGTCAAAGAGTCTTCACTCTCATCTCTATACTGAGAATCAACACAGGCATCAAGTCCAACTTAAACCTTCTGCATCAATGAACTTCAGTACTGTGCAAGCCCTCAGCACAAAGGCAAGTTTTTATCATTAACAAAGTTAGAACATTGCATTAATTATTTCAAGAGATCATTTTTCTCTGGATTATCCTGGTGCATAAACTTTAATGATCCTGGCTTGTGCTAATTATCTCTAGTCTTCTCTCATGTGCCTCATCTGGATACTATTTTTTTTCTTTTTCCCACAATCGCAGTCTTTCAAACTGTGCCTGCTGAGGTACAGAAGTGAAGAAAAAGGGAAGGGAATGAAATAAGGTTGTCTTTCACTAAGCACATTGCACCAGGCGCTTCATCTCACCTTGTCATCTCTTCATATTGCAGGCATATTGTAGCATATTGTGCTATGCATTTTATACATATATATGAGAATGTCTCTTCTAAGCACGATCCAGCAGGAAGTCTGTTGACTGGCTGAAAGGCCCTGTTTATTTTACCATTACTTCTACTGATGGACACAAAATGCAGAATCTCAATTAACCTTGCATTTAGGTCAATAGATATTATAATGCATTAAATGTGTTATGAAACATATTATTTACTACTACAAGGGGCTGGGAGTATAGCTAAGAATTAAGAGGGGAATGCAGTGGTTTCTCTTCAAGCTCATTTACCCTTACTTTTCTGGAGGCAATTTATTCTTTGTGATTATTTAAACTTCCAGCCTCTGAAAATGAAGCATTTCTCTCAGTCACGTGCAGTTCATAAGCATGTGGTTTGGTCACCTATGCTGAACAGAATTGTTCTTGTCTCTTTTTTGACAGAGTTGAACATTTTAAGCAGACTGTTACAAAAATTATTTAAGACTGGGTTTTCAAATGGGTTTGGATGGAATAGAGCCAGGTACCAACTGACCTCCAACAAAAAGTAGTATCAATTTTCTTGTCCCTTTGGAAACACAAGTGAGCTAAGCCATACTAAGCTGATGGACTAACATTCACAGAACCCTTCTGTTTCCAAGCATTTATTGAGCAGCTTTGCTCTACTATTCACAAGTAATACAGAGCTCCCAAATCTTACTGGGCAATACAGTACTTTTATTCATGAGTATATTCTAAAATACATTATTTATAACTCATCCAGATCCTACAGAGATGACGAATTGCATGCAGTGGTGTAAGACTGATTAGAGATAGCAGCCCAACTCATAAATAGGCCAGTATTCAAAACAGCTCAAATAAGAGATTTACACTAGAGGGTTGTTTCAAGACTGAAGGTAAATATACTGTAGGCATGAAGCTAAACAAGTGTTACTAAAAACTGAAAAGAACAAAGCTGGTGAAGGTCCTGGCTGTGGAAGCGTCTTCAAACACCTCTTCATATGAGAAAAGGAAGCAACTTGCCCGTCACACAGAGAGGTAACAGCGCCTATGTCTGCTGGCCAATACTGCGTGACACCAGGAAATTGGCTGTCTGTATGTTTATGTGAAATGTCTTGCATGGTTGAAACCCCGAACTTGACCACCGCCTCTAGGTGCTGCTAAGATAATGGCCAATACCTCTGAAAGGATTAGCAGCAGCCTCATGATTTCTTCAATATAAAGAAAATGCAGCATCCTATTCTAAGCTATGCAGCCTTATTTCCTACACATGCTTTATATAATACTACTTCAAAAGCTAGAAATATTTCCCAACTACAAGCTCCACTTTCTAAGAGCTAATTAAACTGCTCCCAGACTGCAGAATGTCTAATACCAGAAAACAGGGAAGTGGCAACCATAGTGTATCATGCCGAATGCTGATGTAGTAAGATTCATACATAAGGTTACTCAATTTTTCAGCTGCAATACACAATCACTGCATATAAATTCTTCACTCAGTGCAGGCAGTATGCATTTAGTCCAGTTCCTTGAGAACTCAGACCCTTATCTGTATGCAGACTGCTTTTGTTCTGAGCCTTTCTTCATGTTCTCCCTCTCTTCTTAATTAACAGAAAACAGTTATGAATATTAAAGAAGAAATTAACAACAGTGTAAATAATTTCTGGGTGTTTGTAGATTCCAAATTTAGTTTTTAATTAACCCCCACTGGTTTCAAAAAGCTGTTTAAGGAAAAGATATCCTTTCAAAATTTCCCTTGTGTTTAAAAAAAAGGAAAAAAAAGGAAAAAGCAGTAAGGTAAGACTGTAAAATGGCAGTTTGTCATTGCAGACACCAGCATCACATGAGGATGTTATTCTGACATTATTTCTCCTCCACTTAGCTTGATTTAGGACCTGGTTTCAACAGAACAGTTCACATACTGCCTCCTTCATTTAACAAACAAAATGCAGTGGATCTGGCCAAACACTATGTAACTAGGATAACACAAGTCCATCTTCTACAGAGTTAAAAGCATCCAACTCTTTGACTCCTATCGGATAAAACCAGAACATTGGAACCGGTCAAGTTCAGAGGTCAGCTGAACCCCATGTTGTAATCACTGACCACAGCTAATACCAGAAGCTTTTGAGGAAAACGCTAAAAAAAAATGATGTAGCCATTACAGAATTTACCTTTTTATGTGTTCGTCTCTTTGTCACCCAATTCCTATGGCCTTGGAGATTTTGTTTTGGTTTGTATAATTCTTCTCACAGTAAATCTGTATGTCCTTGCTAGCCATTTAAACATCCAGTCTTTACAGCTAATCTGACCAATCTATCCTCCTTCAACTCCTGTCAGCAATCAAGGTCACAGAGTAGGTTCTTCTGGATTGAAGGAAAGGAAATTCCTTACCAATTTTTTAATGGGCTTATTTTTCCAGTGTTTTGGCATTCATGTAACATGCATGCCTTGAAGTGAATTACTACCACGTACACAGGCAAGCACCTGTATATCATACCAATAAGAGCAATTTACCTCTGTCTGGTTTACACCTCTTGAAAAGATACAGGGGAGACATCCCCTACCATCAATCTGTGTGCAGCAAGCCCTGTTGAGTCAGTGGGAGTTCTGCATGTGAGACAACTCAAAGACAGACGCTCCAAGAAATCTAATTTAAAGATGCCTCAGGAAAGCTTTAAATTGCACTTCCCAGTGCATGCAATGGGGTAGATCATCCTCTCCCTTGTGCATAACACCCATTAGTGTTAATCTGAGTTATCCATGTTCACTGGGAGGAGAACACAGCCTGGTGCTGCTAAAGGAATTCCTCTGTTTCTCACCAACACCACTTATCCCCTCTGCTTCCTCACACAGCCAGTGTGCAAACTAGTGCACTCTAGTACTAAAGAAATATTCCACGTTCTGCACTCAGCCTGAAAAGCTGCCTAACAGGCAGAAATTTCTAATATGGCAACCAAAAAGGTACCCTCAGACTGACTGACAGATACTGATGGATCTTGTTGCCTCTGCAACAGCTGAGTGACAGTATACTCACATAAAGAAGACGTATAGAAAAAGATACTGCATTTGAAATACTATTATTAGGTACAAATGTTGAGGTCTTGTTTGGAAAAATTGTTTTAGAGGAAAAAAACCCAACCAAACGGCACAACACTGCTGAGTCTCATCAAGCAGTTCCTCTATCAGGAGTCATCAAACAAACACACTCTTTGACCCACAATTAATACAGTTTATAAAAGAAAGAAAAGACATTTGTTTTACCCCATCTCTTGCTTTTAACCTCTTTTTATTTTTGAGATTCCATTTTATCCTAAGAGGGTAGTTATATAGCAATATCAAAACAGCATGCACTTCAATAAGAAAGTGGATTAACTGCACAACTGCCAAAACAGCAGCACAAATCAACGGAAACTACTGCTAAAAAGGAGGGTGGCAGGGGTCATTCATGCAGCTAGGATACATACAGGCGCTCTGCCTCCACACCAGGAGAAGCAAAACACTTTAGGTGAGAAAGCAGCCAGGAACTGAAGAGGTAGTGCCCTGTGCACAGCTGAGCACACTGGGGAGGTTCTCCAAAGAAGGAAGCAGGAGCAGAGCAAGCGCCCAGGAGCACATTTGGGGAAGAAATACAATCAAGACTAAATCCCTATAAAGGCAGAGTCCATTGAGCGATACAAAACACCATGCCAAGTGTTCCCAGAGAATTGCCACCCACACCGAATCTCACTTGCTGCTTGTGTGAGGCAATGCTGCGAGCCCCTTTCCTCACACCCAAACCGGAGAAGGGAACTGGCTCCCACGGGAATCCGCCTCCACCCAATGCACCAGAGGGGACCCCAGCGACCCCACCACAACGGAGGAGAGCGCTGAGAGCTCGGGCCCGGCCTGGAAGAGGACATCCTCCTACCTCCATCCACCATGATGTTTACCACCCCGCCAGATGCCCTCTATCAACACAAGAACACACCTTCTCTCGCACTGAAAAGCCTCAGCACAGCAGAAGCACGGAGCCGGCGGGTGCAAATCTTTGTCATTTTCGTTGGGATTCACTGACTGACAGCAGCTACAGGTTTGGTGCAGGAGAGTAGCACAAGCTCTTTTGTGCCAGCACCAGCAGCTCGAGAAGAGAGAGATGAGGAGGGCAGTTAGTTCTACACGTCGATCTGGCCTCATACACACATTGCACCACCGGTGGCACAACTCTGCCCCTGCCTTGGATCTGGCTGATCCTGTGGCAGACCTCATGCCCGCTCAGGAGTTGGACAGGCGGTGAGAATTTGGTGGCAGGTGCTCAGCATAACAAACCTAGCAATGGCCAGATAACAGATGCGAGTACAGTAAATCACCTTCCTGCACAAGCTGGTTTATTCATGCTAGCTAGGCCGTTAGCAATCCTCAATCCCTACACATTAGAAGTTAATCCTGCCTCAGGCAGCATTAACTTACACATTAGCTCTTTAATGTAACATTCGCAGTGCTGGAAAAGAGTCATCTGGTACAAATATTTTCCCACATGACTCCACTCACTTCCCCCATTACTACATTCCCTACTCTCTTTTGAAGAGATCTTTTATACGCAGCTTTACCTTGTGAGGCTGGAATTATCATGGCAATATCCCACAAAGGTGTTTTTATCCTGTGCGTGGTAACTTTGAGCCTGGTTTTGTGGTATCTCCAACAACACTCACTTGGTGGTGCACAGGGAGAGAGTAATGTGGCATACAGCCGAGGCTGCTGCCAACCAAACAGCAAAAACTTGGAATACTCTTATGAAAACCTCTCCACGCAGTTTGCCGTTAGCAGTGGGGTCATTGTAAAGGTGCTATGTATTTGTGAAAACATGCACAGATCAAAGCATCCTGAATTTCAGGACAAGTGATGATTTATTAAAAAATGCATACTAAATTACTAATTTATAAACTATTTATAACCCAGCAAAGGAGCAGAAGCTGTACTGTTGTCGTGGTTTAACCGCCAAAACCAGGACAACTCTTTTACTTAGAGATTCTCCATGCAAAAACTACAAAACAAGTATTTTAAGAACAAGCTGGATTGATTTCCAACTTGTGTAAGTCAAGCTAAGTTTACTGGCTCTAGTTTTATATGCACAAATTATTCTGTGTTTATGAATAATAAATACTTTTTTCCCCAGATAATCAGAATGAGATTACATATCTTTTGCTATCCTAAAAAAAATAATTTTAATAAAACTATTTTGTAAAGGTACTATCTTAAGACAGTTAAGCCAACAGTTCTTTAAATTGCATGTTTAGATAACACTTAGAGAAATATCACAAGAAAAAAAAGCATTTATACAAATTAATGCAAGAAAGTCACTAGAATAAGAAAAACAGAATTGTTGTAAATAGGCTTCTGAAACTGTTTCACACGCAAGTCACTAAGGAAATTCTTGGAGATACTAGGCAATCTTTAGTTCAACAATTCAACTTCAGGTTTCTGGGGTTTGGGGTTGGGGGGGGGGGGGGGGGTGGTTTTTTTTCTTTTCACATTTTCAGATGTTCCCCAAGGTACCTATGCTCTGAAAATACCTTTATGGTAAGACGAGTTCAAACACAACTTAAAAGAAAACTTGTTTTACGTCATTTTGTTAGGGTGAGGTTGTCACCTTATTGTTCAGCAACATCCCTGGCAGATCAACTCTTAAAGAACCAAGCAGGTGTTAAGCTGAAACAAAGCTATCTCAGTCAAGGCAATAAAACCTCTTTTGGTTAAAGCACCAGTTCCTTCTTTTTCAGTAAATGTCTCCTGACCTGGCCCTCCAGTTGCTGGAGGCTTGTAAAATCCTTCTTCCCTGCAACCTAATACCCAGCTAAACAGGATACCCCCATCTTAAGGCTTATTCCTATAAAAAACTTGGGTCCCCTCCCCCAAGGCTGTTTCATGGGCTGCTCCCCTTACCTCAAAGCAAACAAAACCCAAATTGGAGATACCAGAGGAGAATATGGACCACAGCACCAGGGCAAGAGCCTTCCCACCATTATGTGTCTAACTGCTCGGTCGGCATGGGTCCAAGTTACTTCATCAGCAGGACTGCCACCGCTCCCCTCAGCAGATCGTTGCACATCTTGATCAACCTAAAGGACATGATCTCCCCTACCCCTCTGTAATTTTTTTTTTTTAAACTGTCTTATTATGAGAAGATAGGTTGATATTTCAACAGAGAATAACAGAATTAAGCACCTAGCATAACTCTTAACTGTGATCTATGCACTACCAAAAGGTAACAGTATACCATAGCAGGACAAGTACAGTCCATCCATCGTACAAAGTGCTCATAGCTTCCATTATCACTGGGATAATCTACTGCGCTTTTAGTTTAAGAGCAATGTCATGTGTTGGTGCCTTACAATTTGATGGGATTTCCGTTCATTAGTAGTAATAAAAGAACCACTTTTTATTCATTAAATTATTCTAAGTGACAGAAAAAAACCCCTTTCTTAAGACAAGCATATGCACAACTGCATTTTTTCTCATGCAGTTGGGATCACTCCTCTCAGCACATTAATATTGTATTAGAGGATGTAGATCGCTTTTTCATTCTTAATTGGTACTTAAACATTTCTCTCTAGTGAAAATACTGATTGATTTGGTGTTTAAATGAACTTGTTCATTGCAACTGCAAATATCCTGAATACTAAGTAGTTTAAAGTAACTTGTCATAATAAAAAGATAGATTGACCATACCTAGAAAAAAGGGCTATTAAAATTAAAATTCTAAATTCACAGCTATTTTGTAGTATCACTGATTAAACAACATTATGAAGGAAAACTGGAATGAGCCTGCCATAATTGTGCTCCATTTTTGTGCACTCCCAGCTTTGAAGGGTCAAAAATTATGAAACTGCTAGAGAAAATGATCAGACTATTAATGATAATAAAGTCATACTGATTATATTTGCTTTTTCATTTCCGAGTTTTTTCAGATTTCATATTTGCAGTATTTTTGCTGCATCCACAAGACCTACTACTTTGGTTTTAAAAAAAAAAAAAAGTTTTCGTAAAAAGGAAAAGTGCAGGCAATTCTGACCTAATCACATTATCTAAGATAAAAAGAAAGAAAAAATTTTGGTAAGAGTTGAGAGTTAGTTGCATTTCTACTGGTTTTTTTTCCCTCAGCTGAGAGTATTTGTTCATCAGCCAGTACAAGTATGCATGGTGGGTACACCCAGGTGCTACAGCAGCAGGAGTTACGTGGACATGAAAGGTTCTAAACACTAGTGGGCATGCAGAGCAAGGTTTTCTCTCCCTCTTTAGTGTGCCCCAGCAGCCTTCAAAACAGAAAAGGGAGAGCACACCTCTATCAGAGACTGCTAACATTGCTACACCAAGTAACCTGCATGAAGCTTGACAGTGGTGCCAACATAGGAAAGCTGCAGAGAAACTGGAAAACCCCAGAGTCAGCACCAGGTTTGGACGAAGCATGCTGAGAAACAGCAATACGGACACCCTCAAAGGTGAGCATGAGAAGGAACATTCAACAACTACCCTTGGGCGAGCTCCCCTGGCTGGCAGGGCGCTGGGCGCCCAGCAGATGCGGGGACCCCCGGGCAGGTGGGGGCAGAGTTAAAGCTGCCCCCATGGAAGCGCGGGCACCTCCAGGGCTGTAGCCTGGGCTCCTGCTCCTCTTCTGGGCTCTTCCTCTTTCCTTGCCACAGCTGTGCTTAGCTCTGTTGACCAAACCCAGCCAAGGAGAAGGCCTAAGAAAGATAGGAGCCCCACTAACACCTCTTCATGGGCTGGGCAAGGAACCCGGGCCAGCCAGGGCAGGTCCCAGCACCCTCACCTGACAACAGGCTGTGGTGACAACTGGCCTCGGCTGGCTCCTGCACTCGGGCGCATTCGTTAGCATTTCACAGTGCTGTGCTATGGCGGGTGAAGCTGGGGTAATGCCTTGTCATCTAAATACCATATATTAGCATAAAAGACAAAGCTAATGGTTTAATGTAGGCTCTCCGAAGACCAGAGTGAAAAGGTAAAAACTAAGTTCATTAACGTACGGCAAGCTTATGGTCCTTACTATTTTTGTTCAATGTAATCTAATCCAATTTACCTTTTACATACAAATTTACTAAATAACTCATTTGCCCAACAGAAGAATATATGGTCTTTATTTAACAGCTCTTGAGGGTTTTTTTTAAATTTTGTGTATCTTATTCAAAGTCTACTAAAACAGAAAAAAATGTGTATAACAGTCTACATTTTCTACTCATTAAGGATTTCTTTTCTTCAATGTAAAGTGCCTTTAAAAAGTCTCTGACGTTCAGGCACTGCGGAGCCTGGAAAGCCAGCTTTTTAAGCGAGCACCCAAAACTGAAGATTCTACCTTTGAAAGCATAGGTTATATGTCAGTACTTCATTTTTATCTTCATTTTGCAGAAATAAATTTATTCTTAATGTGGCTCAATGTTACGCTTTGTTTTTTCATTCCCTATTCTGCTCAGCAGCATTGTTGATTGTTTCATCAGGAGTGGTCACAACTCAGGAGAAGAGGGTTTAGGCAAGTCAATTAACATTGCTGTAGAGCAGAGCCCAGGAGAGGAATGGGCATATGGCGTGCGATGATGTGCGATTTGCTATTTTTTAATTTCTTAGTAAATAGAGTGAGCTTGAGGACATTCTTGGTCACATTAAGATGAAAGACCAACTATAGAGCTTTACTAATCGGCCTCGCTTAAAATTCATAGATGTTTTACGTGTTAAGTAACCTAACCTCTTGAAAATATACAGGAATGAGATTTAAAAAAAAAGGGATTCTTTTGCTATACCAAATACTTGCTTTCATTATACGTTCGTTAGAGGCAGAAGTGCTGGAGGGCAGAATTTGGGCTAAGTGTTTAATGTTTATTAAAAAAATCCTTTGTTAGACACAAAAATGTCCTAATAGGTCATCAAATTCATATCATTGTGCCACTACAGCCTGACCCATGTTTATTTCCTCATATGCATCTAATCAATTTTTATAGCTGCTCTAGAGTAGTCAATTAAGAGTTCTATTAATAGTAATGAATCCACAGCTCCAGCAGGCAGGAACTATCTGCCAGGATTTCCTTGCTGAATTTTTTTTTTTCACTGTGAAAGAGATGTGCATTTGAAGGGAAGTGCACTCACAAACACAGGTTTTACAGGGCGCTGGCACAGGTCAGCATCCCGCTTTGCAAGCCAGCGTGCTGCCCTTCTGGCCATTCATGGTCTCCCATGGCCCCATCTTGCCATGAGGAGTCAAAATGAAGCACACAGACACTGACTAAGTCCTGGGTAGAAAAAACAGGATAAACTGTAGGAGCAGCCACCCTCTATTTGAACAGCTCTTTGTTTTATTTCAGTTACCAATAAAACCAGCATCCGGGAAGGGAACGAGTACAGACGAAGCCAAACGCACGCAGGTTCAGCTCAGAGCAATCTGAGGACCTTCCACCTTTTAACAAGCTGCAGTAAAAAGGTTTCCACAGCTTCCTTAGCAGGTGCACTCACTGAATGGAAGTACAGCGAAGAGCGAGCTGGGCTGGTACACAGTAGGTGTACTGCAGGTACCTGTAGCTATAAAGCAATGCTGTTGACAGTATGGAATATTTCTTTTCCGTTTTTCCACAGATGTAAACTCCCCTAACTTGAATTGCATTCATTCTACACAGTGCCTTTTTAAGTCCATATAGGCGGTATTGTGCTTTTCCTTCCGGTGAAGCTTTTTTAACCAGCCAGCCAATCTCACTGTTTACATATGCACTCTCTTCTACGCGGTTCTAACAAAGACAGGAAAAACCCAGGTGTTGACCTTCCTGGCTTTCTTATGCTCCCTTTCTCCTTATGAAATTGCCCCTTCTCAAGAGTTAGCAAGGAAGGCCACCCATTGATCAACAAGCCACAACAGCAAGATAGGATGTGACAGTGGTTCTGGCAGCTGGAATGAAAAATGAATCTGTCTGTCTCTAGCTGCCCAATTCAAAACCAGGTTAACAGTACCTGAAATTCATCACTATCTAATGTCTTTGTGAGATGAGACTGATGTCAGTTTAATTTAATAGGCCTGGCTGAAAAATGCGACAGTTCAATAATTGATTCATGAGTGGATTAGACATCACTGCCTCAGGGGTGGCAACATCCACCAAAGGGTGGGGGCGATGGCTGGGGCAGTAAGAGCATTAGCTGCCTCATTTTAGTCCAGCCTCTGAGTCTGCCAGACACCCCAGCCCGTACCCACACCGCTGCAGAAGTGGGCAGACAGGCCCATGACTGAACACACCTTGGAAATAAAAGTATACCCTACATTACCCGTTAGGAGAGCAAACAGGGGAAACTGGTGCTGTAGATGTCTGTACTGCATACCATGCTGGGAATAAACCAAGGACTACGAGGTACAGAGCTGTCAGCTAGGTGCTTTCTGCAAGGACTTAAACTGACGGAATAAATAAAGGGAGAAAAGGGAAATGAGACTCCTTTTAGCTCTTTCAGATTCGTTCTTGCTGACTTTCCTCGTTCCGGGTACGTGCAGTCTTCTTTCCTTATTGGGTACCCGTAACAGTAGTCACCCTTGTGCTGCTGTTCTCTCTTCCTGCTCTTTCACCCCACAGTCTCCTTTTCTTTGATGGTATGTAGTGATGCACCATCTTTTACAAAACATTTCCTAGTTAATGCTAGAAAGCCTCCAACAACTCCATAAAGCATTCTTCAACAGGCAGTCACACTTAGATTACGACTGCCCTATCTTTGTATCTTTATAGATAATTAGCAAACCACTTACTTATGGGAAGGGAGTAATTGTTTATTTAATCACCATCTTTTTATTTGCAGACTCTGAATTGGGATACAGTAATGTTTGCACAATACTTTTCTGGTTTTCATGCAAATTGTAAGCATAGGCATGATAAGCTGTGCTACACTTCTTCACGGTGTCAACATGAAAGATAAATTCACTTTTAGCACATATTTTAATTAAATCTTAATTCTACACTAAAGTCAAATTTTGCCAGAAAACAGTAGCTATTCAGATAAACACTGCGTCATTTATAGTGCTCCTCAATATGTTTAACTGGGACAGAAAAGCAAAGTAACTCCAACAGCTAACTCCTCACTGGACATAGGAGAGTAGCCCAAGCTGAGTGTTGTAGAGGTCTTAGCAATCTAGGAGTTACCACAACAAACTTCCACCTTCGGAAAACGGCTATTTTAGATGGAAAAGGGGCAGAAGCTTCAAGAATCTTACAGTCCTAGCTGGTTTTACAAAGTCCCTTCCCAGGCCTCAGTTAAACCTAATAGGAGACAAACCCAGGAAGAAGGCGCTACCTTGAACTCACGTCCAGCAAAGCCATACTCTCATGCAAACTCCAGTCCTCCTTCCAAGAAAGACCTTCCCGCCGCACTGGTTACTCCAGCACTCCTTACCAAACAGCAGCTGCTAGCACAGGTTTGGTCACAAGCGGCTGCCTTGTCCAGAGCACCTTGGAGCATCCTGTTGAGATGTCAAGGATCCCACCTTAACCTATCATTGCTATTGACATCAAAAGAAGTAAAATGCCATTTTTTTATTTAACCTTCAGAGGACGTAAACATTTCTTACACTATGAATATGAACCTAATATAAGTGGATGAGGGACAGAGAGCAGAAGCAGAAGAAATCCATGAGCTTATTCTGCTTTTTATTAAAGTAAGAGAACAAAAGTAATCAAACTTGGACTACCCCTGAAGCATACAGGTCCAATGTATTCAAAATAACATAAGTATAAAAATGATCCATAACCATTATAAAAAACCTAATCTCTTTTTAAATATGCCTGGGCATTATCTCAGTTGCTTTCTTCTTGGAAACAAAGCTGGGGTTAGAATCAAATATGGATTAAGCTTTAATACCCAGACAACATATAAACAGCAGTCGTTCATTAACCCCTCCAACTGTAATGAACCAGAGTGTACCACATATGGATTACTAAACAGAAACTTCTAAATATACAAACTCAGAATCCATGCTGGAAGCAATACAGAAACCACACAATAGGTGTAGCTGCAAAAAAATTAACTAGTTTGCTTCACAAACCAGGAGTTAAAGTGTTGCCTTTTTAATTTCCATCATACTATATTACAGACAATTAGGACATATGTACATGCCCATAAATGAAAAGCTGCTATATCTAGACTTGGATTTACTGCCATAATTGAGACACAGCATTTTAAAGCCATTGCTGGCCACCACAACTGTTACTATGATTTTGCTGACCTCAGGGCTTACATTACATCAGTGCCTTAGGCTCAAGCCAGCTCAGGTTGCAACAAGTGCTCTGTAAACTCTTAGAAAATGACAATTCCTGTTCCCCAGAGCACACAGTGTTAACGCTAGCTAGGCAACACCATAAATGTTTATGGCTTTTAGGCTCCAGTGATCTACTGTTCCTTTTAAACTTGCTGGCCGATGCCTTGATCCCCACCTCCTTTTTTTTTTTTTTTTTTTTAAATGCTTGAAGCACCTTTGGAGCACTTTTTTCCAGGAACATGTAAAGGTCTTCCTGCTGAACATATTGCTCAACGGAAACCAGTCTGTTGCCTAAAAAGTGCAAAAGCAAACAAACCCAGGACCTCTGGGTTTGGTTTGAGAACTGAACCCTTAAATTCATCTCATGTGATGATTCACCCTCTCTTTAAACCATAAGGGACAGATCTTCACCCCATGTAAACTGTCACCACTTCATTGGAGTCCTTGGTGTAAACTGTCAGCACATCAAGGTCAGGATTTGCCTTGAGTCTTCTTGTCTGTAAGATTAAAATATAAAATTAACACAGCTCAGGTAAAGGCATTTTTATACTTGTAATGGTAAATAAAAATATTTATGCTTTACAATACTCTGTCAAGAGCAATAAGAGATTACTCTGCCCTCTTATATGTACACACTGCTTATCTCCGAAAAAAGTAACTATCCAGCAATTGTTTACGGTTACAGAAGATCTCTAGTTTGAATAGTGCTGGGTAGAAAGCGCAGATTAAGAGACTTTCAAGGGTACTTCTCTCCCTCCTTCACAAATACACATATGCCACTCAGCACTGCTCAGGACTAAGAAAATCAAACACTCATAGAGACTTTTAAGTTTCAACTTACCTGCAAGGACGATTCTTTCTCATAATGACTAAGTACTTTATACATTCTAGTACATGACCAGAGGTCTACTCAAACAACAAGGACCTTTTTTGGTGCATATGATGTCACGCATCTCCACTTTCTCCATATGAATTTATACACTAGAATTAATTTCAGTAATACTGCTGACACTGACAATACAGGAAATACACTTCAGACAAGAAGAGAACTAAAAAATAAATCCAAATTAAAAACACTGCAGAAAAGTTAAAAAATTTGGAATTATTTTACAAAGCCAATGGAATAAAATATGGTGAGTATAATCACACAGCCACTCTGTAACAGAAATATTTCCTGGTGTCTTGGCCCCATGTCAATGGCCCCATCTTGTGTTCCAGTTATTTTTAAGGCAGGCTTTACACAGTAAATAAGGATGGAGATGAAGAAGAGAAGGGAAAAAAACCACCACCAGACTCCTCTTAGGAAAATAAGACTTAATTAAAAAGTCTGCCATTGCTCTGCACTTAATTAGGGCTAACACAGCTGTTAATAAGTTTCTGATTGATAGTAAACCTGATGTCAGCACAGAAAACTACTTACTTGGTTCAAAGATGCTGATAGTTTCATACAGAAAAAAGATTCTGTTTTGTAATTGTGCATAATGTTAATATTTGAAACATCCTTAAGGGTGATTGTACCTATTAAAATTTCATATGTGAAATGAGAAATAAATGAATTGGTGTTGCATTTTTAAAGGATCAGATTACTGTTGATTAAAGCTTTGTCTACACTTCAAATTTCCCAGTAGAACAGCTCTACTGGTGGTTGTAATAATAGGAGGACAAGCAGAGATAGGCTGCCAGCAACCGCTATTTAAATTACAATGTCATACAGACCTGATCTGTAATGGGTTATACAAGACTGTGGTTATAATGTAGCTGTAACATTTAATACTGCCAACATAGCTACTGTTACTGAGTGTGTAATAGAAAAAAAGGGAACACAAAGCCAGTACAGAGGCAGTCAGAAAGTTAGTGTTTGTCAGTAAAGCTGAGATACAGATCAGAGTATTTATCCACAACATGGTAATCTGAATGCTACCACGAATTTTCACCCTACCTGAGAAGTTAAATATCAAGCAACAGTAAGTGAAGGGGAAGACGAAGTGGAAGGACAGAGCAAGAGAGGGAAAGATGAGTAGAATGATTTGGAAGTAGAGGAAGGAAGCATTTAAGGATGGTAAACTTCATAGAAATAGGAGGGAAGAGAAACAGGCCTCTAGGGGAAAGGAGAAATAAGAAATTCCCATGCAATCTACTTCTAATTTTTCAATAGCCCTCCTCCATGTAGCAAATACAGTGAAAAGACTAAAGTAAGCTCTGAGGGTTGAAAGGGAAACACAGAGAAAAGCCACATCAAAAGGAGAAACAAGAAAGAGATTTGTGGAAAAAGAAATCTTTTGACAAATGAAAAAAAATCAACAGACAAAATGTAGGTATTGAAAAGGAGTGAAAAAAGGCATAAAGAAAAAAAGAGGATAAGGAAGAAAAAGGAAAAATGCATGGAGCTTATTGTAAGAGCTCTGTTTTGTTTAACAAGAGGTTTAACGCTAGGAGTCACAGACATAATGAAAGTTTCTTCTCCAGCCTTTGGGAAGATGATGTTCTACTCCTCTGCAATTCCAACACGAGCTCAACCACTTGGCACCTCCCAACCGATCCCATCCACAAATGGTCTGGCAACATCACCTTTGAGAATACATCCAGTCTGTATCCTAATTCCTCACCACCTTCTTTCCCTGACACAACTCAGCTTTGGGCAGGAGGCAGGTTACTAGCCATGGATCTGACAAGCTGCTGCCCTCTTTCATGTAAGCCCCACAGCCCTCCTCTGTACATCATCAAAATGCACTGGTATGTCAGGACAACACTGGACGTATGTGAGACTTACATGGGGCAACACAGGGCCTACATCTGGTCTGCAGCAAAAAGCATGAGGATTTGTGAAAACAGAAATATACCTAGGCAAAACAGAGCAACCTACAAAATAAATCCAGGAGTGCAGAGGAAAGGAGAACGAAGTCAGAACACGTGAGATCAAAGTCAAGCCTGTTGAGGAGCCAGCCACGAAAGGTGTGCTCTAACCACAATACCTTAAGATCAACAGAGCTGGGAAATTATTTAATACCTTAGGATAGGAGAATGCACCCATGACAAGTAAATAGATCACTCTCTGAAGGTGTTGCCTCTTGAGAGGCAAGGCGACCCGGTTCGGAGAAGACACGACGGCAAACGTACAGGCCGTTCGGGCTAGTCACGCACGAACACCAATGCGGTGGATGGCGAAAGGCGTTTATTTCCCGTTCTGCTTCCTTACATAGCCGCGGTGCGCTTGCCTCATCACTGAGCTGCTACTGGTTAACGTAACTGGAGGGGGCGGGGCCCTACCTTTCCGTACACCGCGAAATCTTCCGATCGGGTTACCTGTCTAACCACAAAAGGTAAATTATACTTACTGCGTTCTGCTAGTGCTGTAAAAATGACATAGCCCTTTGATGTGCAGTAGTGCATTTTGAAGCTTCCTTGGTTCAAAAGAGCAGGGGTGGTAGAAAATGTCAGCACGTCTGCGGGGCTTCTGAAAATTTTATCTGTGTTACAACAAAAGTGCATCTGATAACAGAACACCAGCACCCTCAATAACGTGCCCCGTCAGGGAAAGAAGTTTACCACTACGCAACCAGGGCGATCAGGTGGGACTGCCGTGAGGTTGGCTAATGATGCAGCCACCGTTTTAATAATCAGTCCAGACATGCCCTTCAAGTGACTGTCTCACTAAATGAAAAGAATGAGCAGTGTCAGCTAATAGCCGAGGAGATAGTTATTCAGACCACAATCTGACCTAACATTTTGGTGTCATGAGAACCAGAAAGCAGTCTGGACTTTGTAAAAGACTTGAACCACATCAAATAAAAACAGCGTGACTATTAGAGCTCATAGGTGAAGTAGACTTCGCTACTGTGTGAGTGCACAACAAAAAGAGAACGGACAACTTCCTGCTTAAAGTGAAATTCTTACTGAATTCGGTCAGAAAAGTATAGAAATCTGTGATTTTCTTACACTCGCTGCATTTTTTAGAACATATCTTTTGTGTCCAGCTCCTCAACAGACTTGACTTTGATCTGAAAAACGGAAACTAGAAGATTAATACTCCCCAAAAGGTACCTGATTATACAGACAGCTATGTTCTTCAGCAAGAATGAGTGATATATTACCATTTTAATATTATATGATGTCAAAAAGCTCTTACTCAGTTTACTGTAAATAAGATCTCTCCAAGTTTTCACATATGTGCAGAGAAAGATTTTGGCCCTGTAATAGAAATACTTCACACCTAAATAAAATCAAGGCTGTAATGACTGTAAGAAGAATTTCAAGATTATTGTGGAGATCAGAAGATATTTAAGTAGGTGGTGTCTCCTCAGACTGATATTCTCAGCAGAATTGCTTGAATAAGCCATGAGACAGAATGTACATATATTTACGGAAATGTTTTCAACCAGCCAAGGTTGGGTATATTTTGCTCACATCATCTACCACAATGCCAGTCTACTGGAAAGACCCATCCTTAGAGAATGGCTTTGTCTTTGGAACAGTAAATCACATTGTAATTTACACATATGTATAATAAACCTAAGCTTAATGGTAGCTCATCCTTTTGAAAATGAAGATTAATTAACTTGTAAAGACCATTACTCCAACACCTGTTTTATTTAAAGAATTTAATCAACACACCAGAAATTCAGTACTGAGAACCATAGCAATTCCACTGTACTTAAAAATACATTTCCTATTCTTCAAGCTTAAAATAAGTTCTGCTTAAAAATAAGCAATTGACAGCAACCTAAAATAGCAGTAACAAATTCCATAGACAGAAGCACTTGTGCTATAATGCCTCAAGCAAATTTATAAGCAATTTCCTAGAATATTCTCAGAATGTAAAGCATGCAGTTATCAGGAATCCCTATTACAGATTCTGGCCTCATTTTTTTTCCCCCTAAATATTTGTGACAAAAGTAAAGAAAGTAAATGCAAGTAAAACACAGCAAAATGGATTTGTGAAAGCAAACTGCCTGGCTGGCGTGATGCCTATTAGTATAGAGCAAATAAATTACATACATTTTAGACAATTCTATAATTTGTACTCTGACAAAAATACTATCAGTGGATGTCCTCTTACAGGTTAGGAGTTCACACTGCTGTTAGATTTTCTTCAGTGCTAAAGGAAAGCTAAAGCTTTCTGATTAAAGGGTTCAGGAGAGTAAAGAGGCAAACACTTCAGGATATATTTGTCCATCTTTATATAGTCTGCTCATTTTGGCACAAGTAATAGTTGTTTACTCTTAAGCTGTTCAGAGTTGATGGATGTACTATGATTACTTTTTGGTTCTGAGTGAGACGGCAGACTTCAGTAGGCTTTTATTTCCCAGTTCCTGGGTGGAAGGCACCAAGGACTTGTCCAATTCTCTTTTTCTTGGCAATCCTGATTCCACTTTGAATTTGATACTGGAGATACTGGGCCTACCTGCAGGGGACTACAATTAAAAAAAAAAAAAAAAAAAAGACTACAACTTTATAAACACACTAAAAAGGTGGGAAGAACACAGATATGAACAAAGTAGTGCAATACAGAACAGTGACAAAACACTACTCTAGTGTAACTCTACTGTACTATATATCACAAAATATGTAAAAATAAGATCATACAGAAAAAAAGAGCTGCATTATAATGATAATTATCTCCTACAGTACATAAAGACAAGCTTCTTACCTTTAAATTTTAAATCCAATCTTTCTGAAACAGAACTTTCTTGCTTTAACAACTGTATACGACTGTTTTCTTGATTTTAATCTTCGCTAACTAGGCTTCCAAATCAAAATCACAGACATTAATTCATCACAATATTCAATCACAATTTAAAATGGTATCTTCACATTATAAAAGTGAGAGATGAAGAATTGTATCTTCACCTCTCACAAAAAATGATGCTCTTTGCTCTCTCTTTCTCTAGTCTGTTTCACGGTTAAAATTCAGACAAGATAGGATCAATGGTCTCCACTGGATGAAGTCTAAATTTACTCTAAGATTCATCTCATCAGAAAACAAGACAAAGCTAGGAAAACAGCTGAATATTCCTTGGTACAGATCTTTAATTGATAGGAACCAGTGATTTTAGTAATACTCATTGTAATGATTTATACCTACTGAAAAACTAAGCCTTTTGCTTCAGTACAATGACAACAATTTATTGACTTTCAAAAATATCATTCTCTAAATGCTCCTGCTAACACAAATAATATTCACTACTAACAGATGAAGTAGTCTGATGTTTTTAAAGCTTAAAATCACACTCCTAAATATGCAGTTAGAACCCCAAGTGTCTAAACTCTGGTCATCTCAAAGGGAAATACTAGTGCCTCTGCATAGTGTTTCCTACCGGAATGCAAAATAGTATTTTACCAGGGAAATATGAAACAGCTGGTCTCTAATTACTTTATCGCTCCATTTAAACAAACTTTCAATAAAATGTTAGCAAGGGCACTTGATAAGGTACTCACAACACTGTAAGACTTGAGGGTTATATTCTTCTTTCCAAGTGTTGCATTTGGTACAACAGGCGTGCTACTTTTTTTCTTTCCAATCTGTGAAACAAGACTGAAGGGGCTGAAGCAATCAGCTGATACATTTTGGACACTTAAAAAAGCCCTAGAGAACTAGCATCAATGAAGTAATTCTGAACATGGCTCTATTTGGGGGAAAAGAGCAGTCCAGATAAGTGACAACATCTTCATCATCAGTAAAATTCTTACACAGCTAAACTCCTGGAAATGTTCTATGCACACATTTACCCTTGGGCAAAGCCGTATTTCTTTTCCTTTGCAGAACACAGAGAAACAGACTTCAGAAAAGAAGAAGAAAAAAAAGGAAAAAAGGGGGGGGGCGGGGAGAAGTAAAATGATACACTTAAGGAAAAATAATTCAAAGCAGGTCTATATGATGCTCAACTCAAACTGGCAGTTACAGTCACAATTCAGGAAAGTAACCTTGGAGCCATCACTGAGGGCTGTCTGGCATCAGTGGCTGGACAAGCAGTGGTATCCAGAAAGCCAAATACATTTGACCTTGCTGAGATGGTACTGAGACGATGACAATACATACCACTTTCCTAATATATAAAGTCTTGGTGCCTCTGCATCTTTAGCACTGTACACAGTTCTGGTCTCCACATCTCAAGAAGCACATAATGGAGTCAGAAAAGGTACAGAGAATGGCAATTGCAATAATCAAAGCGATAGAGCACCCACATAGGAGAAGAGATTAAAAAGTGTGGGACTTTCCAGTTTGGTGAGAAGGTGACTGAGGAGGGATATGACTGCGGTTTTAATTAATAATGAATGTGAGCTGTTTGCCACACCCTGTATTTCTAGAAATAAAGGCCACCTGACGAACCGATCAGTGTAAAACAGAAAAAAAAAAATATTTCTTTACTCGGTAAATTGTGCATTTCTGGATCTTGCAGCCATGGGGAGTTGCAGAGGCATATTCAAAAATCAATCAGACATATTCATTCACAACAGGTCCATAATGAGTACTAAAAGGATTATGTTGGGATGTATCTTCTAACAACCCGAAGGACAATTCTGGATGCCAGGGTACTACATGGGAGGAAATAGCCAGGTTTGTATATTCTCCCTAAATAGCATTTCCTGTTGTCACTATCAGAGTACTGAGCTAGATGATCTCGTGCAGTAAGTAATTTCTCACATTCTAGGGTTTTGTCTATTTTGCTATGACTTCCTATTTAGTTGATTTGGAAGGAAACAGGTCTCTTGGGGAGGCATCCCATAGAAGTCTGCTAGGCATGGTGATCAACGGCCAACTTAGTAGCAGGAGCAGTCATCTCCATACAGCAGTGTGCACTTTGGGTATGGAAAGGATGGGTTGTTTTTTTCCTCTACCACTATTTAAAATATTTGTGCCAAGTCCTATCTCTTAGCTTGTGTAGGAAAGGAGGAGGAGGAGAAGGGAAATATAAGCAAATTCCAACACAGGCACTACCACAAGTAATTTGTGCATACATGGTCCATACAGTGGAATCCAAAACGCAGCATTTGTCCTCTATCTGTGGAAGTGTTAGGGTTCTTTGAGTGACAGTGATGAATGATGTGAAAGGAGAAATGAAATTATAAGAAATTAAAGTCCTCCCTGAGAAAGGAACTGCCTGCAGGCAGCATGCTCAGAAAGAAGAGGAAACTGAAGTCTCCTGCAGCTTGTACTCCATGCCTA
Organism: Astur gentilis; assembly: GCF_929443795.1. NCBI lineage: Eukaryota > Metazoa > Chordata > Aves > Accipitriformes > Accipitridae > Astur > Astur gentilis. Next base: position 17,246,173 of record NC_064896.1, read on the forward strand.
GGCTAGCATAAAAAAATGCAGTAGCACTACCATCACCACCTCTACTTCCTCAGGCCCATTTATGAGAGAGAGCAGTTTTCAATATTTTTTATAAACCTATGATGCCCCAGGAACACTCCCCGACCTAGCTCTTCAAAAGGGCCTAGGCTGAAGACAAAGACCAGATATTTCTGGGCATGCTCAGCAGACAAAGTCCTTCATGCCCATGGAGCCTGGGACTAAGGATGGCAGTTTCCATATCTCCAGTTAGGGTGGCATGAAGCAGAATTTCTAGAACTTTGATTTTGGTATATAAGGTGTATTTAAATCCTTTTTTGCGTATCGACCCCTCACTTCTAATTCACAGAAGAATATTCAGCTGCAATAAATATGCATTGTTACTCCATATCAACAGCTCATTCTTTGCCAAGTAGCCTCTTTGAAAGCAGAAACCAGCCAGTATATTAATGATGCTTTCCAACTGCAGCACAGCAAGCTACCATGTGACTGATAAATCTGAGAGCCTTAGAGGTCACAGCTAATGCAAAATCCTTAGCATTTGCATTATGGTTTTTCCTTGCCTTCAGCTGAAGGATCAAGAGAGGCACTATGAAAGAAAGTCCAGTATCTTGGGCAATCATCTGAAGAAATCAAATTACTATCCTAAATGTTAAACTTTACACTTCAGTATTAATTGGGGGCTTATACATTACGTTTGTTGTTTATGAACAATTATTTCCCTTTTTTTTCTTTTTTTTTTTCACCTCTGGACATAGTGTCACAAGATGGCTACTTAACATTATTTAGAGAGTGTATGTACAATAAAATTGCCTGTCTTGTGAAAGATTCCTCTTCAATGCCCCTAAATATTGCTATCTTAAGATCCTACATTTTTCTGCCACCACCCTCCCATCTCACATGTACACATAACCTGTACACCTGAGGAGAATGAACAGGAGGCATGACCTGCTACGGACTTGGTATCTAAGTCAAAACAGTTTCTTACAGTACACAGTACTTACATGATAACTGTGTGGTGGAGAGTACACCTTCTATCCCAGTAAGCTCACCTTATATCCTAGTATTTATTTCTATTCTTACACTACATTAAAATGTTTCAACAGATATCAGCAATTTTTCTCTGCACTAGGTCACACTCAACATTTCCTAATTCACTCTCAATTCTTCTTATAATTTACTTTGCTGTATTTTACAACAAAGTAAACCTTACCTGTTTTGCTGGTGTGGAGTATTTGTTGCCCCATTCTCCATTTCAATTTCTGCACCAAGTTCTATGTTACCATTGTTACTGGTAGAGCTTTCTTGTGCTTCACTGGTTTCATCCTGTTGACACGTAGTAGCAGGGTTACTTGATTCTCCTTGTATATTGCATTCCTCACCAATGTCTAGATTATTATTCCATTCCTTCTTTAATTCCTTCAGTAAGACATGTTCTCTGGATAACATGTGTTTCACCCTAGATGTAACAGTAAATTTTATTAAAGTTTGACTTCAACAAATCTAGGAACTATTATTTAAAATAAACCACCAGAGTAACAGCCCTATTTATTTTAAGCCCTGCACTTTAATCCACAGCCAGATAAAAAAAAAAAAAAAAAAAAAAAGTTTTCCAAATGCTGGTCATCTCTTTTGCAAGCACAACCCTGCAAGCATTACTACTATTACTACTGTCATTAGAGGAGGGAAGCAGATGATCTTTTCCCCAGAACTCCTTCAACTATGGATCTCAAAAATTTGCAGAGGACTTTTAGCTCTTTCTACAAAAGTAACAAAAAGAAAACCCAAAGTGTTGGAGAATGGCTCTGAGATTTTCTACTGCCCCGTTCCTCCCTGTTTCTGTATCCATCAGTATTTCTTTATGTTACCGAGCCAATGAATGTGCCTAGACAACACTCCCATTTTACTTAGCCTAAACCGGAATGGGTAGTGCAGCCATCCAGAACGAACAATTTTCCTTAAACTGCTCAGGCTTCTGTCTTCTCAGCTCACACTGAATGATCCGACGTAATTTTGGTTTGACTCCTTTGGCCATTAAGTAAAGCTGGCAATTATGTATCTGAAAGTTTGAAGAGAAAGGCAAGTGCATAATATATGCAAAGTTTATCCACAACTCAGAAAACTGGAGTTGTCCTGTTATTTATTTTTAAGGGATAATATTATGCAGTAATACTACCAATCTTCTGATGCTCTTAGAGAACTTCACTAACAGCAGGGATACTTTTTTGTAATATTAATTAATGATATATAGTTACTAGGTAGGTTTTTATTTGCACTGTGCAGACTGGTAAACTGTAATACAGAAAATATAATTATAATGGCTTTTTCTGAGATCACACAGTGGATCCAACAGAGGAAAGAGATGATAGACGAGACGGTTTTTTAGAGCTCTTTCCCCCATCTTATTAGACTAGTAATTCTTATTTCAAACCCCTATTTGTTTTCTTTTACCTGAGGACTTGTATTTAGGAAGTATTTCCTATGTACATGTATGTGCTAAATGATCAAGGCATAAACTACTCATATCCATTAGAAAGGTAAGTTTCAATTTTAAAAAACCACCTCATCTGTTGCAGATGCAGATTTACATCTGCAATTATGACAACTGTGGGCATAACTGATGACACACACTTTAACTACCTCTTTTGCATGAACAATTATGTAGTTAAATATGTAGTGTGCAGTGAATTGCACCCACAAAATCAGAGGCTGAGTTTAGGCCTTTTTAAAAGATCTAGGCCTTACAGAGTGCCAGATAACTGTATACCATATAAAAGAGAAGAGGGAGTTTATTTCCTGACAGTTTTTAAGAAAATAGGACCATTCAAGTTAATTATCTGTGTTGGCTTATTTGAACACCTGTTGGGTTTAGTTCACTAGCACCTGGTGCCAACTGCGAGTAAAAGGAGTGGAGGTTTACTAACTGAAAGACCTTGTAGTTTCTTTTGTTTTCATTTCAACTTTTTTTTCTGCTCAGTTTTTAGGAAGCAAACTTTAGCAGGATTCAAGGCAAAAATGCAGAGATATCCAACTACTTATAGAAAATACAACAAAGTATTGTCTCCATGAACACATCTAACCCAAAGTTTCAAGCCTGATGAGCACCTTTACTCTGTGGCACATAAACCAATTCAAAAACACCAAGGAGAAGGACAGGTTGAACTGGTCATTTTCAAGAGCTGTTCAAAGCATTAGCCTGGAGTATTTTAGATTCAGATTTTAGGGCACAAAAAATCAGTTACCGTATGGAAGGTGGGGTGGGGTGGGGGTGGTGATTAGGTCATGCCAGAAAACTGAGAGCAGGAAACAGAATTGTTAAATTCTTGATTCATTTTGAGACATCCAGAATCCAACAAGCATTCCACTGAAACAATTAAAATGTTGTAGAGGCAAACAGAAGAACCTTCAAATTAGGTATGGTACAGAGTAAATGGAAGAAAAGGATGCCTGGAAATACTAAAAATGCTTCTGATACCACGGGGAAAGTTGACAGAACCAGGGAAAAGCCTTGATGCATACAGAAAGGTCTGTCTTAGAGTTTAAAAACGAAACCAATGTAACCACGGACAAGGCAAAAAGGAGCAACTGTCTTGCCTGGTTTCTTGATTTTTCTATACAGAAGAAAGCTAGAGACAATGTTTTTGATTTAGTTCAGAAAAATCTTGAGTACAACCATCAATTAAAAAAGGAGTGCTCTAAAAATCTGGTCTGGAAAACAGTTCGTGAGTCTGGTAAGCACACAATGCTCTCACAAAATAAACACTGGCCATATTTCAATGAATTCCACAAATGTAATAGTTTTGATCTTTTAAGTAGTATGCATTTTATGAAAAGCAAAATTGATGTTTAAAAATAAATTGACATAAATTATATTGTGAACTAATTTCATAGCATTTTAAGTAATATAATCTCTGCTGAATTAAAGCACTAGGTTGACAATGTATCAAGTTGTGGCAGAAATGAGATGTATCGTTGTGGCTTTTTTTCCTAGCAAAACAAGTATTGAGATGACTTCTGAAAGTTGATCCTGCTCACCAAATCACAGCTAATGAATTACTTGATAACCAGTGCAAAACAGTGAGTTTTGAGGAGGTATCATTTCTTCACCCTGTGTTCTACCTCTTACTTATTTGGTACATAAAGATGTTGTATTGCCTCAGTGAAACTCCGTAGGGTGGAAAATTTAAAAAAACCACAACCTAAGCAACAGAACACTTGTAGGGGCCTTATCCAAAGCTCCCAAATCCATTAACACATTTTGCCCTTCTGATAAGCCCGTTAACTAGGAGAAGCTTTACACTATGTTCCTTACCCAAACTGACTTTACCTGATTTGCCATATGTTTTGACATAATATGGAAGTATGGGTTCAAGTCAGGTTTAATTAATTCTCACAACATTGCTGTTACTATAATAAAAGTTCAGTTTTGTTTTGTTTTGTTTTTTTAAATTTAAAAACAGAATATTGAGCTACAGGGAAATCTGTCCATGCTGAAGGCAAGTGAATTGTAGTGCTGGAAATGGAACCTGTGAGCTCCCAGCTTCCTGGCTGGGCTGCAGACACCACTGTGAGAACACTGAACTTTCATCTGTCTGAGGAAACAGTTGCAGTATTTTGTAGTTGAAATTAAAGCAGAGGGACTTGTTATATATATCTGCTACTTAAAGATAACGCTGATGATAGCAAACCCTAATTTCTTTCGTAGCTGGCTTCAATGCCATGAAGAAAGAGAAATGCCTGTGAATCATTGAAAAATATTCTGGTATGTGGGAGGATAAATAGCTAGCTCTATTCAAAATGGACCACTGGTTTTGCCTCACATCTTCATCTACAGAAGAACCATTCTGGACTAGCATATATCTTTCTTCTTTCCTGCTAAGTAAGTAGAGCTGAACAAGAAGCTTCTTTTCAAAGTTTCAGTGCATTCTTGTGTGGGGAAGAATTGCCACAAGCAAACCTGTAACTCTACAATGGTCTGAAAATTGAGACAATTTTCATCCAGTTCTGCCCTGCCATACTGTAAGTACCGCACTGTCCTTGCTTCATGAAACTGAAGATATAAAAAACTACAATCTGTGTGATTTTATGACTTTTCACTATGCATATTTGTGAAGTTTGAGACTAAGTTCATATGATAACATAATTGCATGTAACAAGACCTTCTTATAGTTATAGTAAACCATTCCTTCTCTCCATGCTATACAACATTTCAGGCACAGTAGATTTTAATTTACAATGCTGTTCTTTATTTAAGAAGTAGGTAGACGACTGGTTATCTTAACTACAAAATATCTGCAAATTCATATTAGTTGTCTTCCATTTGCACTTTCACAGTAAATGTGCAACACCTTTAAGTTTCAATGCAGAACTGTATTTTAGGTTTTTTTCATCAAGTGTGAAAGTTTCTAAATGTTGAAAGATGGCCACCATAGACTAATGACAGAATTCCCTCATGCCAGAGAGCTCACTCTGAAGTCTGCTGTTATGTACAGCTTCTGCAGATGTTATTGGGTCAGAAATAAATACCATCAGAAATGAGCTCTGGAAATGCACTGAATCCACTTGTTCCTCCAGCTGATCTGCTCCTGGCAGTTTTAAGCTGCTTCCTAAGGGAAAACTTCCTGGATGAGACAGTGCTCCAGACGATGATCTTGCCTTCATGCTCCAACCTTTCCTGTATGTGACCAGCCAGTGTTTTCCATTATAGTAGAATTGCAAAGCGGCATGTTGGTCTCTTGAATACCTTTACGTTCGCATGAGCTGACTTTCAGCGCCTTTTTAAGGCTTGGGTTGCTGTGTCTCCAGTCCTGAAGGAGACTTTGGCAGCCACCTGCCTGTGAGCAGTAGCTCCAACACGAGATGCTTTGGATCTGCTGTGTGCGAACACGGTGTGCAACTGCTCTATTTGCAGACAGTACTTGGTTGAAATTGCTCCACGGGCTCAGTACTGTGCATGTGTGGTGCCCAGTGTCCTAGTGCGGTTCTGCTGAATTTCTTGAAAAATAGTTTCAACTAATATGCCTGTTTTCTTGACTAGTGATGGCCCTGCTTAGCACTTTTACTACTAAATACATCCCCATCTCTGTTCAGTACTGACACTTCCTAATTATTTATTTATTAACATTTTTGTTTCAAATGATTTATTTTGTATAAGGAGCGAAGAACACCAGAATGGTCATACAAGGTAACATCAAAGGTCTTTCTCACATCACCACCCGTGGCCAAGGATAGATGCTTAGAGAATAAGAACAGGAAAAGCATTCAGTACTGGAATACCGTACCAGCCTTCAGTCATTCGTTGCCTAGGGTTTCCTGAACCTAAAGAGAGTGGTGGTAATAAAGCTCAGTTGACTTTTTTCTACTAATTTGTCCAAATATTTTAAAACTCCTATAAAAATTTTCTTGTGGCAAAGAATTCCCCAGCTTCAGTAGGCAGACTGTGAAGGAGAGTCTCCCTTGTTGTTCTGTACCTTCTATCTTCCATCTGCATGTTCCAGCTGAAGGCCCCCTTGTCTTATTTGCATTCTCCTCTGCTGCTTATGGTTTACATATGTATTACGTATTGCAGTGTTTGAAGTGGTAGTTAAATGTTTTTCCATTTCTAGTAAAAACCTTAGGTTTTTAGAGGAGTATAAAGAGAAGAAACAGGGACTTAAAGTGATAAGTGACACTAGGCAGAATTCTTTAACAAATGCTCATTAAGATGTCCTAATAGGGCCTAGGGTTTGGAACTACTGAGCACCTGTGGCTCCCGTCTTACTGCAGCGGGAGTTGCAGATACTCAGTACCACCGAAAATCAGGACACCAGTTTCTACTTCATGCTTGTGCTTTCACAGTCTTTGTGATTTTACAATAGCCAGATGGGGAACACGAAAGTGCATTATCATGTAGAGAATTCTGCGTGTAAAAAAATTAACCCCTTGGTGCCATGTGACACTTGAGCTTCTGCATAGGATTAAATGCATTTGGCACCACAGTCTCCCACCAGGAAATCCCTACCATCTGTACCAAAAATTTATGAAGTCACAAGTCATTCTGTATGATTAAAAGTGGCATTTCAAACATAGGTGCAGCAATTTTATGTTCTGGAACAATACTTTAACAATAAAAATTTTCATTTAAAAGTTACCATGTACTTATAGCTAAACAAATGACCTCAAGCTCAATTCAAGTTAGTGGATACCTCTGGAGGTTTATGTGTTGTCAGTTTGAGACCGTACATAGTTTTGGCCGGGGGCTATGCAAAGGGGTGACAATTAATTATTTACCAGAAATACTAATTAATGCAGTTCTGCTACTAGTTTTGATTAGGCTGATCTTTATACCAGTTAAAACTTTTCCAGACACATTAACTTTTTACATCTGCTAAAAAGTAAGAGCAAACAAGATGACAGGATGGCAGAATATTTTTAAGTTTCTAAGAAACACAAAGATTATATTACCACTATGTGTTGTTTCTGCATAATCTGCAGGAGTATATTACTTATATACTGAGGATAATTTTCATGAAATAGAGGGTAAATCTTATTTTGCAATAAATATTTTTATGGATACACATATATTTGTTTGGTACTGTAATTTCCAATTACTTTAACCTAGATTTTTTAAAATATGCTCTATCCCATTTTTTCTTCTACCACATATTATATATTGTATGGATTGTGATATATGTTAACTATAAGAATACTCTACCTCATTTTCTTCACTTCCCACTAGGAGAATTTAATCTTTTCTTAGGTCTGATTTAACAGAAGGTGGTGTTTCCTTTCAGGTAGTGAGTTGTCGGGTTTGGGTTTTTTTCTTCTTTCCTCTCCTCTACTGATTTTTGGTTTTCTTGGAAGAGCTTTTGAGCACATTGAAGGTGAGCTCTGGTTTAGAATTCTGTGTTATTGCTGTGATTTTTGGTGAAATTTACAGGTACATGAATATGCTTGAAGAGTAAAAGCAAGAACCTAAATGTAAACTTTTATGCATACAGCGTGTGAGATTTGTTTCTTTTGGGGGCAGATTGACTTTTACAAGCAAACGAAATGCCAGAAGTCCAAATCCTCTCATGCCCGACTTAAACCCCAGTTCAGCAAAACACATCTATGTGCATTCCTGTTCTGCAAATTACTTAAGGGTGTTTCCATGTGAGGACTTGAAAAATTTGATCCAACGAAGGACTGAGAAGCCTAAGGATGCCTAATGATTCTGAGAAGAAATCTGCTTAGAGCTCTTGCTCTAACAGAAAGCAGCCTCTCACTTTGCCATCTTAAATTTTCTCAGATAACTGGAGTTGGATCTTTTTGTGCAACTAGACCTCCCTTCCTTGGCAGTGCTGGGCAGTTCGGAGCTGAGTTACAGCCAAACCAGACAGTTTCCCGACAGAATGCAGTAAAAAATCATGGCTTTCTTTTAGTAACTGGCAGAGATACAACCTTTTTGTGCAGCAGCCTCGTGGTCAGACTACTTGCTGAAGAAGCAGGAGACCCAGGCTCAATATACATCATACGCTTGCCCAGAAGGAAAGGCTTCTGCCGGGTGAGAGCACGACATTGCTTTTTCTTCCCTCAACTGAAGTGATGACATTCAGGTTGGATGTTCTTGCGAGAGGATCGCTTTCTGTGATTCTGTAGAGCAGGCATTTGACAAGATTGATAAGGGCTAAAATATGTATTACACAAGTGCACTTAATACACATACACCTTCACTCTGCACAAAATATGGAACTTGAAACCACTTCAACATTTTTGCTGCCAGCGAAATAATGCATTCTGCTGTCATATCTCAATAAAATAAGTAACAGTTGCACTCTGTGATATTTTTCTAATACACAAGTTCCTTTTTGTTTATATTATCTGTAATTACTTGTGGCTTTATCACTGTCCTTGTAATTTTATTTCACCTCAGTTATCTTATGTTTTGATTTTTCATTTCCGTGTATCAGTCTCTCTTTCTTATTAGTTCAAAAAGCTTTTCTTCTAAGTTTGCTATAAAAGGTGTAAGAAAATTAGGGTCAGTGAACGGATACCTACTATTTTTCACTGGTGAGGCAAAAACTATGTATTATGGGATCACTGTGAAATCAAAAAGTTGGCAGGACTGGGAAAGCTTCAGAAGAACTCTACAAAAGTGACTTAAGTTCTGAAAAATGTGTGTCAGAGAGATTTAAAAGGAAAAAGGTTATGAGGTTAAAATATGATTTAATCTTGCTCACTAGGTATCCACATAAGGAAAAGATAATTGATATTATATGGATTTTTAAAGTAGCAGCCAAAGGTTTAACAAGATACAACAACTGAAGTAGAAGCTAGAAAAAATTAAACTGAAAATGTAGTATTTTGCTATTCTGTAACTCACGCATCCAAATCACTTGACTTACTGAGAGCTAACCTGTTGCCACCATGTGCAATATTTCCACCACAGAAATTTCGGTTACCGTAAACACTTTATGCTTCACATTTCTTTTGATTTCATGGCAAAGTAATATTTTCAATTAAACAATTCTGTCTTAGCAACCACTAAACTTCAGTAATAAAACCCATCATTAATTCACGCCCCACTGTTTTTAGACTAGTGAGCTAAAACTCCACAGAGTTAATAACAATCACAAGAATTGAAACAACAAGAAGACAAAACAGACCACTCTCAATTTAGGCATTTAAGTCCCAATCAGCCGTCTTTTTAAAAAACAGGTTTTGAATCAAACACAGGTCATTGACTCAGTATAAGAATTACCAGATATGTTTTAAACTGTAGCCTTATTTTATATAAGAAGTCAGTTTAATCATACACAGTGGTTGCGTGTGTCCCTGAAGTCAAGTGTACTGCTGTTCAAAATGTGATAAACTCAGTTCCAGATTCTTACTATCTATGAAATATGTTCAATTGTCACTCTAAGGTGCTATTCTTCGTTGAATAACAGTAAATTAAAGCAAATGTGATTCACTGAAAAATATAGAAGTGCATAATATCCTTTTACTGCTACAAAAGATGTGTTTTTCAGAACAAAAACATAAAGCAGAAAATACCGTGACAAAACAAAACATCATTTTTAATTTTTCACTTTTTGTTCTGGTATCATGCTGTATCTCCTTTGGCTACAGAGTGTGAAAATTGCCTTATTTGGCCTCACCTAAACTAAGGTATCAGTAGAAATAGGATAATAAAAAAGCAAAGATATCAGAAATGTCAGAAAATTTTTAAGACATACCCATAAGCGTACATATTGAGAGTACATGGGGTCATAAAAACACACCTTGGCTGCATTCTTGCCCTGTATTCATTTCTTGTTATTTTGAATAAAATATTTGAGTAAATGTGGTATCTGAATGTCTGTAAATTCAGTTCACTCTTTCTGTATCATCTGCTTCCTTTATGCCAGTTGTATTCTTAATGATGCGGTAACAATTAAAAAAGGTAGTATGTATGAAACTAAAACAACCGCACTCCTAAAAAATTTGTGTTAATATCAAACCCAGCGTTTAAACTTGCTTTGTATTTGGTTTCTGTGACTATTGCTGTTTGCCAACAGAAGTATTAACCAGAAACATCAACTGTAATTGTTTATTAGGGAATATATTTGAAAGTAAATATTGATCTGTGTTCTACTAATCACATAACGAATGAAAAACCATATCATGTGATCTGTGTTTTCAATCAAAGCTAATAAAGACAGATTAAATTTCTAATAGATTTTACATGGTACTATTCATGCACTACTGACATGCAAAAATTACATAGCAAATACTTCCAAAAAATTAATACACCTCTTTCTGGCCATTTAAAACAAAAGAGAAGCTAACTTCATCAAATAAATGATTTGCATCAAATTATGGGTTTAGTTCTACTCCCAAAACACAGAAGTAGCTACTGAAAATGTAATTGTCAAATCCTAGTGAAGGATGCCTGTCACTTTGTATCAAAGTAAAATACTCTGGAGTTTCATTCACATGGCTTTAATTTTTAATTTTAAGGTAAAACATAAAATTAATATTTTAGTGCATTTTCCCCCAAACTTTTAATCTCAACATGTCTTCAACAAAAATTTCTGTTTTCTTTTATCCTCCAATCTCCTTGCCAATCTCCCTTAGGACTGAAATCCACACGGAACTCAACTTAAAGAACAGAAAATGGGGAGAATGCATTCATTTCAGGACACGATACTGTAAGTATTGGCTGGTGACAATGCCCATTATTCTGTTATGCACAGATAGGACTAAATTCTCTCCAGACTAAGGCAGTGACAGACAACAGATAACTTCAGCTAAAGAAATCAAGTTAAATAGGTGAAACGCATCACATGGAACCTTGAAAATCTGTGAAGACATTTTCTGTGCCTTTAGAAAGGAGCAAAAAGTACCACATTTTCTTAATAGGTTTCTTATTACTGCAATGCAGGAAGTAATTTATTAGGCATCCTAGACCTCTTTCGCTGCACAAAGGTTTTTGAGAACTATTGCAAGGGCCAGAGTCTCTGAGCACACTTGGAAGAATGAGCAGGAAACCCAGTAGTGTAGATTGCACAGGAAAAAGCAGCCCTGGACCCTTTCCTATTAGAGAGCAGCACGCGGGCCGTGCTCTCGGAGCGTGACAGGCAGCAGGACTCCCGCTAGTCCACTCTTTCAATGTGCTGACATACTTCTTCTGTATTTTAATGGATTTTCTTTCTGTTGGTTACTATTGTGCATGCTTCTATTAGTATATGTTAAAACAGAAATGAAATGGAAAGTATAAAGTACACCTCAGTTTAAATTACATATAAAAATCCATCAGGCCAGCATTGCCCCATTATGCAGAGGCAACCCTGTGCATTAACATTCATGAAAACAGAGTTCATGAGTCACCTCAGGGCTTATGCTCCCCATATAGGTAGAGACTGCGCCTGTCGTGGCAATAATACCCTTGGTACCAAGATGGAGCATGCCATCTGCACTGCAAAAAGAGCTCTGGCAGCTAGCAAATTACCAAGGAGGCATTAGCTGTAGCCTAGAAGGGTCAAAGTTGTGATGGTAGCAATAATGGCTTAAGAGTATCTTTAAGCCCATTAGAGGAGCACCAGGAGCACAAGCTATTATTCAGGGTGGGAAGAGAAGTAATTTGCAAAACCAGAATTAAAATCAGAAGATGATCTTATGGCTTTTGTATTACTATTTTCAAATTAAGCAATAAAAAGGACCGTGAATTGTATTCTATTAATTCACACACAGTATTTTCATTCTTGCATAGTCAACACAACAAGGGGTGAATTAATGTTACTTTGCTCTGACACTGTTGTGATTACAAAATGCTAATTTTAAAAAATATTTATATTGCTAATTAAGGAAGAAGGTCAGAAGTTCTAAGCTCCAGCTGCAATCAACACAGTTCACTGCTCTGAATTTTACAAGTTCTGAGCTGTGAATTGTGCTGATTGCAGGCACTGCTCTGGATTCTTATTAGCCAGTCAAACCATCCAATTTCTACCAACCGTTTTATAATATATCCTATTGTGCAAATCCTAGTAGTGTGATGCAAACATTAATATCATGAAGCACAACAATAAAACTCATTCTGTATCAGCATAAAAGGTATGTGTGGATTTTAGAAATAAAAAAAAAAAAATAAAGGCAATAAAGATATGAACACTTCATCATGCTGACACAAGGAGGAAAGTGAGCTAATTGTATAGAAAAGAAACTGAGGAACCAAAACAAAGTGGAAAGAAAAACCAAACAAAGAAAATCCAGAAAAGAGGAGGTTATGAAACTGTGTGCCTGTCTCTGCACGCTCAAGTACAAAGTCTTAAGTTATAAAAGAACTCAGCTGTATGCAACAAAGGTAAAATAATCACAGGACAGAAATAATAACAACAAATGAAACAGCAAGTGGTAATGTTCTAAAACACTGGCATTAAAGCATCATCTGGGGGCAAATGAGAGAAGAAAAAGACTGAAAAGTGGGGGGAAAAGCCATGCAAAACCATGCATACAATGTGACACTTTAGTTGCGTCATATGAACAGTAATTTATGTGCTTTGCTACAATTTATTTTTAATTACCGGCGTACCTTTTTATGTTATTTAGCTAGCACGGACAGGATAAGATTTTTCAGAGAGGAATTATCATTTTGTAACTAAGACAAATGTTATAAACGATGAAAGACTTCAGTAAAAATATGCATGTACTCTTATAAATGTAAAATTTCATTTCTTCCTCTAATAACAGCAGACTAATGAACTTCCAAAGGACAGAGATAACCCATAGAGGGAAACCTGGCAGACCTGGAACATCTCAGTTGCAGAGTGACCACAGGCAGGGGTGGAGAAGAGAAGCCCTTACCCTGACTGTACTGTTTGTGCAAACCCTTTGAGGATTTCACAATAAACTGTAAATCAATAACATAGTTTTCATCTATAGATCAAGCCAACATATGCAGAAGAGAGGCCTAAATTCTCAGTTTAGCTTTATGGTGTTTCACTGCAAATTCCTGTAATAGTCTGTTGTTTCAGGATTACAAAGTAGTTGATAAATAAAATACTTAATTTTTAACACTAAACCGTACCTTTTACTTTATTTTGCATAGAAATTTGTTACGTTTACATACAAGCAATTATAAGAGTTCAGTTTTTGTGAGGGCTTAGCACAGCTTTATTTTTTATTTCAGTGCAAAATTGTAAGTACTTGTATTATAAATGGGTCTGTACATTTTATATTACTTTTACAAGCTACTTACAGCATGTACATAATGACACCTATGCTCCAAATGTCACACTGTTGGCTGTAGTCATAGGCACTGATAACTTCAGGGGCTGCCAACCAAGCAGAAAAAATAATATTAATAATAGAAAAAAAAAAAAAAACCCTTTTAAATGCTTAAACACAAAGAATGAAGAATGTGCTGTTGTGGTATAATTTATTCCCATATGTAAAGAGGAACCAACAGCAGATGTTTAAATGAATAATGTACAGACCTTAACAATTCATGCTGATGTGTCCTCACTTTTATCAGTTAGCTGTTAAGGGGGTGGTGACATTGTGACATTAGCTCTATGATTAAACTTAGTATTCTTTTTCCCCACAATAAGTTATTAAAGTAGCATTCATAACACACTGACTTAAAGTACTGCAAGACACCATATGAACCGAGAGATGTGGTTGTGAGTTCACAGCAAGATCTATGGTTTTCACTTCCAGAATCAATGGAGGTGACATACTTAGCCCCAATAAGGCACAGAAGATAAAAACCTTCACACAATAGGAGATTCACAGAGACTATTTTATTTGGTGTTGTCCCACCAAATCAAAAAGCTTGTTTAACTGTCATCTCAGTGTTTTATGGTTTAGGTAGGCACCAAGCTTCAGATATCTAGTTATTATGTCAAGGAACTTAAAATGGTTAACTTAGTGGCTTGATAATACCATAACTGGTAAAACAAGACTTCTTGGCAAGAACTTTACTTTTTTTTTTTTACTAGTAAACCAAGACTTCTTACTGTTAATATTGCCAAACTGGCCAAAACCTACAGTGTCATCTCATTTTTAATCAAACGTTTTGAGAACATTTTAAACAAGCAGCAATTCATGCTATTAACATCCTGGGAAAACTTAGAAAC